>NC_137776.1:181462776-181782776 GCF_963455305.1 Plecotus auritus | reverse complement strand
TTTTGGAGCTGCTTTCTTACCCCTGCTGGCCATTTACCAACATCATCACCATTCTAAGCACTCTGTTCCTTTAGTTGTCTAGTTGTCATTTACTTAGGTACCCAGATAAGTCATCGTTCATTCATTCAACAAATACTATTTGCCAGGCCTTGTCCTAATCTAAGCACAGGGAACATGGCAGTGAACCAGACAGTGGAACAAATTGCCTTTCTATCTCATCTCTGGGTAACATATCTGATCATGATAAATACTGTGGAGGAAAATAAGGGTGTGGGAGACAGAACTGAAGGGTTAGAGTTGATGGGGAGAAGAAGAAGGTGTAGAACATTTTGCAAGATGCCTGTTAGACATCTAAGTATCTGATAGCCAGCACAGCAATTTTCAACCGGTTTGCCGCAAGAATTTTTAAAGCATGCAATACTTGACTATTTAAGTCAGGGGCACTGACCTCTTTTCCTTTAGATTGTCAGATAAAGAAGTGATAACAGCCAACACAACAGTAGCCGCCCGATATGAATGCCCTGCCTTAAGCCATGAATATATAGGTCATTTAATAGAGTTGCATCTTATTGGTCACGTCTCATAATAAGGTTGCGTCTGATTGGTTAGTACTTGGCACCAAAAATCCTTATATACAAGTATAGACTCCTGATTTCTTTAAAAGTCACTTTGGAGCAAAAGGGTAGGTAATTACGATTATTATTTTTTTTGTAAACCAAAAATTATACCTATTTTTTGTCAGATTGGCAAAAAATATAATGTTTTTTGGTGTGCCGCAGAATTTTAGTAATTAGTTTATGTGTGCCGGAAGATGAAAAATATTGAAAATCGCTGAGCAAGTAGATAGTTTAATGCATGCACCTGGAGCTTCGGGAACAGGCCCAGGCTGTGCGCGTCTGTGTGGGTCTCATTACCCAGTATAAGTTTGGGTAATCAGAAAAGCAAGAATTAAAGTGGTAAAATTGTAAGCTCTTGGGCGCGTGCTGCTCCTTCCAGCCCTCTTACCTAGCTTCAGAACTCTGTCATTTAGTGCTGACCTCGTCACACCATGTTGCCCTTTTGGACAGTGGCTGTGCTGTCTGTTTGCCGAGCTGTTGATCTTACTGAGAATCGTTATGTGAAACTTGTTTCCGATTGGGAGGAGCCTAGACTAGTAAGAGTTGATTGGTTTTGTAGATTGTTCTGAGAGCATAGTAAACAGATCTTGAAGCCTTGATTTGCTTAGAAGTAAAACTAGGGTACCAATTCATAAATGGCAAAACGTTAAAAATAAATGGGCCACTGATGAGCATTTGGCTTTTGGGAGTAGTCAGAAATGAATGTCATGCGTGCATTATTTTAATAAGTGTTTGCAGACCATCTAATAGTTTCTACTCCTTTGGAAGCTGCCTGTGTGCCTGTCCTGACATTTGAAGATGAATCGAGAATATTTAGAATTATTCAAGTCACACCTTGTTGACTGAGATCTCTGTTGTACCTGATACTAATTTTTCTCTCCATATTTTTCAGAGACAGCTTAAAATTGGTGATACTAGGTCACCAAATAAATAAGATTGGGGAGGGGGCACCTATTTCATGTGTGGGACAGATTCTATTTTGCGAAAGTGGCCTCAACAATTTCTCCCGTTCCACATGCTCTTTCAGTATGACATGAGACTCCTCCCATTGAGGGGTGGAAGAGGGCTTATGTCCCTTCCCCTCGAACCTCGGCAGACCTCTGTACTGCCTTAACTGGTAGAATACGGTAAAAGTGACACCATATCGTTTTTGAGACAGGATCATAACTATGCCGTACACTTGCCTTACTCTTTCTGGATGCTTGCTCCTAGAACCCAACGCCATATTGTTAGGAAGCCCAACCAGCCCACATAGGGAGACATATGGAGACGCCAACAGGAAAGGTTCCAGCTGACAGCCTGACTGAGGTCTCGGCTAGTAGTCAATCAGCTGCCCGCCATATGAGTGAAAGGCTTCCAGATGATTCTAGCTCCCAGCAGTCGAGTCCCCACAGCCTTCTAGCCTTTCCAGCTGGGGTCTCCGCCGTGGGGGAGCAGAGACAAGTTGTCTCTGTCAAATTTCTGACCCATAATAAAATGGTTCTTGCCCAGTAAGCTTTGTGGGTGATAGGTTAAACAATAAAAACTGGGGCAATATCCTTGGATGTCATAGAGATAGTAACACTACCTTGCTCATTTATTAAGAACTAGAGGCCCGGTGCATGAAATTCGTGCACTGGAGGCAGGGAGGTCCCTCAGCCCGGATTATGAGAGGGCGCAGGCCAGGCTGAGGGACCCCACTGCTGCACGATTGGGCCAGGGAGGGACGTGGGAGGTTGGCCAGCCAGCGAGGGACCACAGGAGGGCTCCAGGGCATGTCCAGCCTGTCTCGCTCAGTCCCCATCGGCCGGACTCCAGCAGCAAGCTAACCTACCGGTCGGAGTGTCTGCCCCCTGGTGATCAGTGCACATCATAGCAAGTGGTTGAACGGCCTTAGCATATCATTAGCATATTACACTTTGATTGGTTGAACAGATGACTGGACAACCAGACACTTAGCAAATTAGGCTTTTATTATATAGGATAGGCCTACCTTGCATCCTTTTATTCTCGTCTAAAAGTAAAATACGATCACGTTTTCTTTGAAGAAACCCCTTAGAATATGAAATTGAAAGCTGAGGAACATTCAAGAAGTTTTTATACTTATTTTCTCTGAAGATGATGGGATAGAAAACTGAGAAGCTCTGATATAAAGACTTACCATAGCAAAAAAGAAATTCCTTAAACCAAGCTTGTGCAAAGGTTCTTGTCACAGAATTGTACACCTTGACTATGGTAATTCTGTGTCATTCTTTATAAAAATCTCAAAGAGTTTTTACATTATTGTCATAACCATCGACCCACAGGGGAGAACATTTAATTGCAATTCCCTTTTGGAAGAATGGTTTTGCCAGTCTTCCCCTCTCCCCTCTAAAATTCATCTCTTGTTCTTTGAAGGGTAAACCACGCTGATCCACTTCAGAAATGTTTTAGAAATACCAAATAAAATGCAAGATCTTCTCTAGCTTTAGGTGTGAAACACCACCCGTATTCTGGGGGCAGTGGATCCGCCCGACGAACGCTAAAGCCTGTGGCCCCAGCTGTCTGCTGCTCACTCACTCGGGGTCTTCACTCTCTGAGCGAAGCTCTCACACTGGACCGTCTCCAGTGGCTGCTCGTTTGAAAAGTCTTTGAATCTTAGGATATTTCTGCAATTTAGTTTGTATGTCGTTTTGTTCAAGAGTATGGGTCAGGAGCCAGACTCGTGGGTCACAGCCTCATGTGAACCAGCTGAGTAATTTTGGGCAAGGCTTCTAACCTCAGTTCCTTCATCTGTAAAATGGGGGTAATAATGGGGCCTACGTTACAGGGTTATTGAGACTATTAAGTGAGTTAATGAATGCTCAGAGCAGGAAATAAATGTCTGACACAATAAGCTTGGTGAGCATTGGCTATCATTACTTCCCTTCACATGTGGCTGGCTGTGTGGCTGTTTTGTCTATGTCTTGGATTCCACGTTGAAAAAGAACCAAATGAGCACTTGTTCGGGGTGTTGTAGAAGTGGTCAACGAATCGGGCGGAAACTAGACTGCGTGACCTCAGCTCCCTTCAACTCCAGTGTTCTAGAGTAATCCGAGTTCCAGGATCAACTGACACCGAGAGGTTGGTCCCAGGAGTCCTGATTCATAATAAATGGAGAAGACGCCGATGTCAGTTATTGTAGAGCAGCTACTTCAAGGCTAGAAACGACTTAGACATTTTATGTCCAGTTCCCACCCTGGAGCTCAAAGAAATGCTAATGTTAATGGTAGGCCTGTAGAAGATTCAACAGTTCACAAAGTGGAATGTAAATAGAACCATGAGGCACGTTCTTGAAGCTGTCAGGCACCCTGTCCATGGATTGAATGTCTTGGGTGTGACTCCGCAGGCAAAGAAAATCCGGGACTGTTTTGCTGAACAAGAACTTCTTGGCTGAGGCCCGCCAAGTGTGCTCAGCGGTTGAGTGGCGATCCAGGAACCAAGAGGTCACGGTTCCATTCCCAGTCAGGGCATATGCCTGGGTCGCGGGCTCGATTCCCAGTGGTGATGTGCAGGAGGCAGCCAATCAATGATATTTCTCATCTTATCGATGTTTCTCTGTCTCTCAAAATCAATAAAATAAAATAAAAACTTTTCGGCTGAGGAAGGTGAAAGGCTTGCTGTTTAATTAATTTTCTCACTTTGGTAGTTGAACAAGGTAATTAAAGTACATCTTTACAAAAAAACTTCAGGCAGTCAGGTGCTACAATTCTAGATAAAAACAGTCAACTGCCTGGCAAAAACGGGACACAAGATGGTGATGTCTTTCTTCTTCACTTTCTGGGTCCCTTCAGTCCCTGGACTGGCGCTCTAACCACTGGGCAACCAGCTAGGGCTGACATTTTTATTCTTGAGGATATTAAAACAGTGTGTTGTTCTATACTTTTGAACCTAAAGCTTTGTAAACTCATAGTAAATTTGTGCATTTTCTAGTTACAGTTGTGTAAAATGTGCCTAATTCGTATCTAAAGTAGTACTCTTAATAGTAAAAGTAGAATATTCCTTCCATATTGTTTAACATCTATACACAAGAGCCCTAAGTGGCCTGTTTACTGATTTTACATATTTTTTAAAATATATTTTATTGATTTTTCACAGAGAGGAAGAGAGAGGGATAGAGAGTTAGAAACATCGATGAGAGAGAAACATTGATCAGCTGCCTCCTGCACACTCCCCACTGGGGATGTGCCTGCAACCAAGGTACATGCCCTTGACCGGAATCGAACCCGGGACCCTTCAGTGTGCAGGCCCACGCTCTATCCACTGAGCCAAACTGGCGAGGGCCTGATTTTATATTTTAAGGTATTTCTGTGAAAACTGCAAATTATCCATTTTTATGATGTCCATTTTCCAGGTTAGTAGATTTAGTATTTATCAAACTTCTCGTGGGAAGTAAATTTCACGAGGACAAGGTTTTTATTTGTTTTGTTCCATGATCTGTTCCCAGCACCTAGAAAAGTACCTTGCACATAGTAGATGCTTAGTAAATAAGCGAGGTGCCAAACTGGAAACAGTCTTGGATTTTGCCCTTTGACTGGATACCAGTTCGGGCTCTTATCTAATTCATGTGACTTCCAAACACAGATTTAAAAAGTGGAGAGAAGGGTCAGCTTTAAAGAAAGTGCGAGTAAAGATAAAAATGGTTTGTATTTATTGTTATAGAAGTGGGGAATAAAAGGAGATTGGTTTCTCCAAAGAAGGTATACCAATGGCCAACCTATTAGTTCTTTTTTAAAGCATAAGAAAGATGCTGGGCATCCTTAGTCATTTGGGAAGTGCAAATCAACACCACAGAAAGATACTGCATCACACCCACTGGGCTGACTGTAGTCAAAGAAGTGGAAAACAACAGCGGGAACATTGGACATCGCTGGTGGAAATGTAGAATGGTCCCGCTGCTATGGAAAACCATCTGACAGTTTCTCAAAAGGTTAAACATATAGTTGCCCTGTGATTCAGCAAGTCCACTCTTTTTTTTCTTTAAATATATTTTATTGATTTTTTACAGAGAGCAAGGGAGAGGGAGAGAGAGTTAGAAACATAGATGAGAGAGAAACATACATCGATCAGGTGCCTCCTGCACACTCCCTACTGGGGAAGTGCCCGCAACCAAGGTACATGTCCTTGACCGGAATCGAACCTGGGACCCTTCAGTCCGCAGGCCAACGCTCTATCCACTGAGCCAAACCAGCTAGGACAGCAAGTCCACTCTTGGGTATAAACCCCAATGAATTGAAAATAGTCGTTCAAGTAAATACTGGTACAGGAATGTTCATAGCAGCACTGTTCACAATGGCCAGAAGGTGGAAACGACCCATATGCCCATTGACGACTGAATGGACGAACAGCATGTGGTTCTTCCACACGATGGCATAGTATTCAGCCAGGAAAAAGAAGGAAGTACTGGTACGCTCTACAATTTAGATGAATCTTGAAAACGTTAAGCCTAGCGAAGAGAAGCTAGACACAAAAGGTCACGTGTTGTGTGATTCTTTTTATGTAAAATATCCAGAATAAGCAAATCCGTGGAGACAGAAAACCAATTGTTGGCCAGGTCATGGGGGAGGCCCAGGTGGGGAGAACCTGTGTAGTGGGTACTGTGGGGGAATGAAAATACCATGGAACTAGAGAGAGGCGGTGGTTGCACACCATTATAAACATACAGTGCCACTGAGTCGTTCTCTGTCAAATGGTTAATTTTACGTTACGTGAATTCCACCTCAATTAAAAAACAACAACAAACAGGTTTTAGTTCTCTCCAAGATGGCAAAGAGCTAATCTAGGAGGCTCCTTGGTCTTTGGAAATTTAAAAGCCACTGTAAATGCTGTATGAAACAATTGATCCTTAACTCTTCAGAGGGCCTCTGTAAATTTTCTCCCAAGTAATTAAAGGATGCTGTGTGGTGTTTGAAGTCTCCTTAACCATTATCTACGTATTCTTGTTGCAGCACAGGTTATACAGGGTCTATTAGGTGCCAGTTAAAAATACACCAGGACGTTGAGCCACACTCGAGGAAGTGACCGGGGATTGTTCTCTCCGCGGATGGATTTCCCACCAAATCAGCTGATACTCTACCTGCTAAAACCAGTATCTGGTAGCTTTCAGTGGGGTTGGCTCATGGGTTTCTTCGAGCCTGTGGGAGAGTGGAGCCAAAGTCGAAAAGAAGGGAGCGCCCAGTGAGCGGTCCAGGTTGACGTCTTTACCCCTTTTACTGTAATTACAGTGTGTGACTGAAAATAACCATTTGGTTCTTTTTTAAAGCCACTATAGTTAGCCTGACTATTCATTTTCCCTGGGTTGTAGCTCACCTCCAAAACACGTCTTGTGCAAGGCACTGAGCTGGGGCCGTGGGCGATGGGCTGTACAGCTGTCCTTAAGTTTAATAGGTGTGAGATTTCTAGAAATTGCTATAATAACTTTTCATGACCTAACAGCCCGTCTGTTCTGAATGACCAGTTTTATGTTATCTTATAGCAGGAGGACTTTGAAAACAGAGCCAGCAATTGGTCCCTGTTTCGGCCAAGTCTTTTCGCTTTAACAGAGGAGAGACTCTGTGTGTGTTCAGTAGGTTTTAACGAGCCTCCGTCAGAGAGGATGTTCGAATGGACTGTGCCTGCACGGACCCCCCGGGCCCCACAGGGCCCCACCGCACTTGGCCCTCTCTTGTCCCTGCAGTGGAAACGGAGGGCTGCAAGCCGCTGCCACTTGAGGAGATGGCAGCTTTTCAAAGCTCCGCAGTGCTAGCCCCCGCGAGTCTGTTGAAGCCATTCAGAGCAGAGTCCGGGAACCTTAAGGTTTCAGTGTGGCTGCGTCTCCACTGAGCTGGCGGAGCATGTTAGCTTCTCTCTGCCTCTGGGCACTTACAGGGCTCCTACATGCTGAGTACCTTGGGGCTGTATGTGGATGTCAGGGAGTGTGTTACAGACGCAGCAGTTTTAAAGTCGTGACTGTACTCTTGATCTCAAATAGATAATGCTTAGTAAAAAAAAAAAAAGAAGAAGAAGAAGAAGAAAAGCCCTGGCCGGGTGGCCCAGTTGGTTGGGACATCGTCTCATGCACCCAAGGTTTCGGGTTTGATTCCCGGTCAGGGCACATACCTAGGTTCTGTGTTCGATCCCTGGTAGGGGTGCATACAGGAGGCAACTGATCGATGTTTCTCTCTTGCATCGATGTTTCTCTCTCTCCCTCTCTCTTCCTTTCTCTCTAAAAATCAATAAGAACATATCTTAGGTGAGGATGTTTTATTTATTTATTTTTAAATATATTTTATTGATTTTTTACAGAGAGGAAGCGAGAGGGATAGAGAGTTAGAAACATCAATGAGAGAGAAACATCGATCAGCTGCCTCCTGCACACCCCCTACTGAGTATGTGCCCGCAACCAAGGTACATGCCCTTGACCGGAATCGAACCTGGGACCCTTCAGTTCACAGGCCGATGCTCTATCCACTGAACCAAACTGGTTAGGGCCAGGTGAGGATTTTTTTTAAAAGGGGGGAACGGAGATTGCCCAAACAGTGGTCGGCAAACTCATTAGTCAACAGAGCCAAATATCAACAGTACAACGATTGAAATTTCTTTTGAGAGCCAAATTTTTTAAACTTAAACTTCTTCTAACGCCACTTCTTCAAAATAGACTCGCCCAGGCCGTGGTATTTTGTGGAAGAGCCACACTCCAGGGGCCAAAGAGCCGCATGTGGCTCGCGAGCCGCAGTTTGCCGACCACAGGCCCAACACAAGAAAAGTTCGAGGGCATATATATATACATTTTCCCTAGTGGATACACCAGTTTACATCCCCACCAACAGTGCACAGTGTCCCTTTTCTGCACATCCTTGTCAACATCGTTTGATTTATGGACGATGGCCGTTCAGACAAGTGTGAGGTAATATGTCCACGTTCATGTGTGTTGCTGATGTGAAAACGAACATACGCCACACTGTCTCCTCGGCAGTCCCTGGTGCTGATGCATTTTGGCAATTTATACAAATATATTTATTTGTATGCTAGGCTAGGGTTTTGACAGCCAGCAGGAATCCCCCTCGTAGTGGTCTCATTGGGAAATGTGATTCAATGCAGTCCAGTCGCCTAAAAGGCAAATCCTCCGAACGGCTTCAAAGAGGACGGGTAGCAGTGGTTGCTTTCAAGTTCATGGTCTTTCTGTTTTGTTTTTAATCTCCCAGGGTCCTGTGAAAACAGTCCAGTGTTTATATAGATAAAATCAGACAAACTCGGAGTTCCTCTCTGGCCAGCCCTCACTCCAAAAACCCAAACAAACAGCAAAACAAGCAGGGGTGGCATTGTTCGTTTCTTTCCAGCTAATTCTTGCCAACTTTGAGTATGTGGCAGGT
The DNA here is from genome assembly GCF_963455305.1 of Plecotus auritus. Lineage (NCBI taxonomy): Eukaryota > Metazoa > Chordata > Mammalia > Chiroptera > Vespertilionidae > Plecotus > Plecotus auritus. The sequence goes on along the minus strand of NC_137776.1, from coordinate 181,773,811 downwards.
CTGGGCTCCAGATGGAGCCTCCATGAGGATCTGTTCTCAGCATTGATTTTTGCAAACATCAGAGCAAATGACAAAATGGATATCTTTATTTTATTTTATTATTTTTACTGATTTCAGAGAGCAAGCGAGAGGAAGAGAGAGATAGAAACATCAATGATGAGAATCATTGATTGGCTGCCTCCTGCATGCCCCCCACTGGGGATTGAGCCCGCAACCCAGGCATGTGTCCTTGACCGGAATCGAACCCAGGACCTTTCAGTCCATAGGCTGACGCTCTATCCACTTAGCCAAAGCGGCTAGGGCCAAAATGGATATCTTAAAATATTTTCTTAAATCACTCCATGGATGTACTTTCATCCAAAATCACTATTGACCCCACAAAGACTTTTTATGAAGCCAGTGCAATCTAGTTGTCAGTTTCATAAAAAAAAAAAAAATCAATTTGTCTGGCTTGTATTGGCTTTTGTCTGGGGAACAATAGAACAATTGGGCTGTCTTTGCTGATGTAATATTTTACTATTTCTATCTAGTAAAAGATGATTCTTGCCCTAGCCGGGTGGCTTTGTTGATTGCAGCATCGTCCCATACACCAAAAGGTTGCGGGTTTGATTCCCAGTCAGGGCACATACCTAGGTTGCAGGTTCGATCCCTGATAGGGGTGCATACAGGAGGCAAACCGATCGATGTTTCTCTCTCACATCGATGTTTCTCTGTCCCTCTCTCTCTCTCTCTCTCTTCCTCTCTCTGAAAACCAATAAAAACATATCCTTGGGTGAGAATTAAAATGGGGGGGGGGGCTTTGATTATTACTTGCTTGAAATAAAGTCCCCACTTCAGGTTTTCAGGGACAGAATTTTCAGACTCTATAGACATTCTCCTAGTACCATTTAGCTACATTATATCCTTTTCCATTCAGCTTTGAGATTGTGTAAGTTTAAGGTATATAATGTGTTGATTTGATATACCCATACATGGAAAAATGACCACCCCCGTGCCATCATGTGCCATACCACTTTCTTTTTGTGGTGAGAACATTTAAGATCTCTTGGCAACTTTCAAGTGTATGATATAGTGTTATTATTTATAACACTACACTGTGCATTCGATCCCCGGAACTCATTCATCTTCTAACATAACAAGATTTCCTTCTTTTTTGTGGCTGAGGAATATTCCATCTTCTGTTTGCTGCTATGTCCTCAGTTTTTATTTTTATTTTTTATTATTATTTTTTAATATATATTTTATTGATTTTTTACAGAGAGGAAGGGAGAGGGATAGAGAGTTAGAAACATTGATGAGAGAGAAACATCGATCAGCTGCCTCCTGCACACCCCCTACTGGGGATGTGCCCACAACCAAGGTACATGCCCTTGACTGGAATCGAACCTGGGACCCTTGAGTCCGCAGGCCGATGCTCTATCCACTGAGCCAAACCAGTTAGGGCTATGTCCTCAGTTTTTAGTGTTTGACACATAGTAGGTAAAATACTGATGGATGAATGAATGGTTGGATATGATTTTGGCTTAGAGGAGAAGCACAACTTATGTTGCTTAATGTAACACTTGTGTTCTCTTAACCTTCATAAACATTTTATTTGAGGGAAATTATCTACCTAATAAAATACTAACACGCTAATTGACCGTACCTTTGTAACGCCCACCAGCCAATCAGGAGTGAGTATGCAAATCAATCCAACAAAGATGTTGAGTTAATTTGCATACTCAGGAGAGGATGGGGCAGGACGCTTGTGTCATTGCCATGGCGACATCGCAGGCATTCCGCACCACCCCAGCCGCTGGGGCCTCTGGGCAGCGTGGGAAGACAGAAAGGCTGCTCTGGCCAGAGCGAAGGCGGTGCCAGCAGCCAGGGGAATGAAGGCCCATTCTTGCATGAATCTTCATTCGTGCATCGGGCCACTAGTCTGTTATATTTGTGTAGTGTTATGTGAAAAGTGCCTTAAGCTTTTAGACAATAATAGTCCTGGATTTTTTTTTCCTCTCCCAAGCGTGAAGTCTTTTTTGCAATCAATAATCAATTCATACTTGGGTATTAATGATGCCCTCTCAGAAGACCATTTTATATTTGTCATGGGAGCAAAACAGGAAGTACATCAAAGAAAAAGTAATAGTTCAATACTTTGTCTAATAGATTTTTCTCTTGACTTTTTTTCTTTCCTGAATGCTTTATCTTCATTTTTGATCTCCAGTTGGCAGAGGCTCAAGTGATCTTAAGTTTCTCTTATGCTGAAGATTTTCCCATCAATCCAAATTTAAATGATTAAATATTATGGTATGTTAACGACACGTATATGAAAATGTGTAGATATAGAAGAAAGGGGGTCACAGGACAGGGTGAAAAAGATGAAGGGATTATGAAAAAATAAAAAACTCATGGACACAGACAACAGTCTGGTGATTACCACAGGGAAGAGGGTGGGGGGGTTGAAGAGGATATGGGGGGAGAGGGGTACATGGTGGTGGAAGGAGACTTGACTTGAGGTGGCGAACACACAATACAATATACAGATGATGTGTTACGGAATTGTACTGACATCTGTATCATTTTATTAACTAATGTCACCCCAATAAATTCAATGAAAAGAAAAGAAAATGTGTAGGTATAGAGTGATGTGTATAAAAACAGCAGTGAACTGAACACCCATGTCCATTGCACCCAGGGAAAGAACTAGAACATGACTCTGCTCCCGACGCTCCCTGTGGCCCCTTCCTGATCTCCCCACCCGAATCGAGTATTTTTGTATTAAAAGATACTCTTCTGGGTTGTTTGTTTTTGGTACTTTTTCATCACTTATGAATGCCTCAGTAGGTAATACATTCAGTTTTGCCTGTTTGGGGACTTTAGATAAGTGGAATCAGATGGACAGTCGAGTTGTTCCCTGCATCTTGCTGCACGGATCTTGCTGCTATGCCAGTCTCTTGGTGCAAGAGTTTATGTCTATGTCCTAGCCAGCCATGGGCAAACTACGGCCCGCAGGCCAGATCCGGCCCGTTCGGCTGTTCTATCCGGCCCGTGGAGCCGAAAGAGCGGAGGGTTCTCTTACTCTCCCCTCTGCTCCTTTACTTTGAATTTATATTAGTTCACACAAACACTCCATCCATGCTTTTGTTCCGGCCCTCCGGTCCAGTTTAAGAACCCATTGTGGCCCTCGAGTCAAAAAGTTTGCCCACCCCTGTGACCTTAAGATACGCATCCTGTAGAGGCTTTGCCGGGGCGCACAGGGGTGCAGGCACCTTACTGGGTAAAACCAGTCTGTGTCCCACGGTCCCCAGCAGCCGTGAGCGGCCCCTTTGCAGCCCGGGCTTGGTGTACCCTGACTTGAACTTCTTTTCCAGGCTGGTGGGTGTGAGATGGCATCTCGTGGTTTTAATATGCATTTCCCTGATTACTAATAAGGCTGAATATCATTTCATGCTTAACACTCTTATTATTTTTGCCCCTTTTCCTGTTGGATCTCTTTTTTTTTTTTTTTTTTAAGAAAATTGGTATGGTGACGGATGTTAAATAGGCTTACTATGACCATTTTGCAATACATACAGATATTGCATCATTATGTTGTATATCTGAAACTAATATAATGTTATGTTACACATCAATTTAAAAAACGAGAAAAAGAAAATGAACGTGAAGTTCTTTATTCCACATACTAACCCTTTGTGGTCACATGTGTTACCGACATCCTCTCCCCGTTTGTCCTGGTTCGTTTCTCATCCCTGTGGTGTCTTCATGAACAGAGTCGTTAGTTTTTATGTAGCCAAGTTGGTCTCATTGTTTTCTGTCTGGTGCGTGCTCTTTTGTGTCTTTAAAAACCCTTTCCTATGTCAAGAGCAGGAGGACATTCTCCTCTAATATCTCCTGAGAGTTTTATCGTCTTACTTTTTACATTGAGGTCTTTAATCCACCTGGAATTAGCTTTGTTGTTGTTGTGTGTGTTTTTACTGATTTTTGAGAGAGAGAGAGAGAGAAAGAGAGAGAGAGAGAGATTGATTTGTTGTTCCACTTACTTATGCACTCATTGGTTGATTCTTGTATGTACCCTGACCAGGAATCAAACCCGCAACCTTGGTGTATGGGGATGACACTCCAACCAATGGAGCTGCTCGGCCAGGGCTATCTGGAATCAGTTTTTATATATCTTGAGAAATAAAGATTTGATTTCATTTTAGCCAATAATTACACAGTTATCCCAGCACGTCTTATTGGAAGGCCCGTCCCCGTCGGCCTGTGTGGTGATGGCAGCATTAACACTTACTGAGGGCTTACCAGGTACCCAGCAGTGTTCCACGCATGAGATAACGTGTTTAATTCTTTTTTAAAAAAATATATTTTATTGATTTTGTACAGAGAGGAAGGGAGAGGCATAGAGAGTTAGAAACATCGAAGAGAGAGAAACATCTATCAGCTGCCTCCTACACACCCCCTCCTGGGGATGTGCCCGCAACCAAGGTACATGCCCTTGACCGGAATCGAACCTGGGACCCTTGAGTCCGCAGGCCGACGCTCTATCCACTGAGCCAAACCGGTTAGGGCATGTGTTTAATTCTTATAGTTACCCTACCAATGGATCCTGCTTGTATCCCCATTTTGAGATTAAAAAAAAAAACACACAAAACAAAAACACACACACACAAACCAGAAAGACAGAGTAAGTAACTTTCTCCATGTGACGTGGCTGGTATGTCAAAGAGCCGGAGGTCAAAGGGCCAGTTCATCCATCTCTGGACCCGGGGCTGTGGCCATTGGAGCCCATGCCTTCTGTGGCCACCTGTCTTCTCTCCCAGGAGCCGTCTTTGTGCAGGGCCCTGTTCCTGGCCTTCCTGCCCCTGCGTTTACCTAGTTTCTGTCCTGGCCAACACTACACCACCTCTCCGTTAACTTCATGGTAAGCCAGTATCCGGTGTGGCACGAACCCCCACCTCGTCCTCCTGCAGGAGCGTTTTGGCTACTGCTTGACCCGTGCTACCCCATTTAAACCTCCGAGTTACGTTCTCCAAGAAAAACCTGTTGGGATTTTCATTGGCACCGCGCTGGACCTCGTTAAATAAACTTAAAACAGGCTGTAAGCCACAACGGGGTGTGAGAGGGAAGGAGGGGTTGTATGAGTTGGCAAACACTCGCCACCAGTTCTGAAGTCACCAGTCTTCTGAAATCCTGGCTGCGGTCTTGAAGGCCGATGATCCGGCCTCCGCCTGTCTCCCCGTCACACTGTTCTTTCCCTTTGTCTTCACACTCCAGGTTCGAGGGACTGCTCTCATCTCCTTCCACTTGCCGTGTTCCTCCCTTCCGAGGCCCTCACACATTCTCGTCCCTCTGCCTGGGATGTGCTCCCCTCCCACCTTCTAGAGGGCCTCACTCCTCCCGATTTGCCTGCTGGCTTTACCTGTCCTCATTGTTTCGGCTTCAACATCACTTTCCCTAGTTCCACGGCTAGACTGAGCCCCACACTCAGGTGCCCCCTCCGGCCTTTTATTTTACCTCCATTGAAACTCTGGTTCCCGTGCCGGCACAGAGCCTGCTGAATTGTTGCAACTGACTGGGAAGAGACAAGGGTGTGTGGGTTAGTGAAAGCCACAAAAGACCCCAAGAAAAGTGGCTTCGATGACAAGGACGCGTAGAATCTCACCTTTTGAGGAGTCCCGAGGCAGGGGGATTCTGGGGTTGGTGTTAATGTTTAGTGATTTCATCAGAGAGCCAGGCGCTTCCCAACTTTTGTTTCTGCTGTTCGGAGCATCACAAGCAGCTATGACCATGTCAAGGAAGGAGGAGGGGGCGTTTATTAGGGAGGGTAACCTTTCTCAGCGGCCACCCCCAGAGCCCGCAGGCATCTAGTCGGCCATGTCCTAGCCGAAGGGCGATGGGAAGGTGATCTTGTAAGAGCCGAGGTGCTCTAACCACAGGACGGTGGGGTCCGGCTACTGGATGCTCAGCCAAGACGTCTGTCCCACAGGGCACCTTACCAAACCAGGGCTGCAAGCGCGGGCCCGTCTCCCAAAGGCTTGGCTGGGCCAGGGGAAAGCTCGCAGGTGCACCAGCGCCACGCTGCCTTTCACCCGTGCTTCAGCCTTCCTCTCTGCAGACAGGCCTTCCCCTCGCTTCCCATGAACGGGGCTGATGTCACCTCTCAGCTCCAGCACCGCTGCCAGAGGCTTCTCATGGGCCCAGTCTCGCCTGTCATGTAAGTCCTTTGGGTCAGATGCTCAGTGGCAGTGGGTTGAGAGTCGGGATCCCTTGTCTTAAAAAAAAGGGACAATTCCTATGTGTCTGCTTAACCTTCTTTAACATTGTGAGTTAATTGCTAAGTGTTTCTGGAAAATCCTTCCCATAGGTGTGAACTAAGCTTCAGGTGCCAGGGCTTATAAAATTATTTTTCCTACGATGTTCTTGTCATATTTTGTACCCCCACCCCCTTCCCCAACACACACACACACACACACACACACTCACACACACACACACACACACACTCACACACTCACACACTCACGCACACACACACTCACACACGCACACACACACTCACACACGCACGCACACACACACACACTCACACACGCACACACACACACACACACACACCTGGAAGTACTTAGAGAGTTTAGAAATAAGTCAGATCTTTAAAAATCTGGCTTTTTCTTTTCATTAAAAATTTGGCTTCTACACCGCTCTTCTTTAGTCTTTGGATCTCCTCCAAAGTTCCTCCTGGTGCTGAGTGTGGTTTGCTCCTCTCTCCCTCCCCCTCTGCTCTTCTGCCCTTGGGTTGGCCTTGAACGCATTCCCTGGGGGAGAGAATCTCCAGCCGAGCTGTGTGGGAAGTTTGCGAGACTAGGTTAAGTTCCGCAGGGCTGGAGGGCTGCTGCCGGCCGCAGGAGGGGAAGGTGATGGCCGCCGGAGGGGAAGGTGACGCAGCCTTGTGCCTGCTGGCCGAGCAGGCTCCGCAACGACCAGGTCTGACTTAGCGTCACCTGTCAGCTGACGCGCAGAAACCGGGAAGTGAATGAGCCGATTCCGTTTCTGGGTGGAAGCCAGACACTGATGACACTGAATGTTTGCACGAAAGATATTCATCTGACAGTCACAACTTGACTAAGCCCTCCTGCATTCTGTCACCGGGAGGCAGAGTTTTTTCTTAGAAAGAGCACGATTTTGCTTCTGTCACCCGGTTCTCTCTTCCATTACCGTTGATCCAGCCCACCACGATGGCAAGTTAGAGCCAGCTTTCTGAACCCAGTGTTTATAGCCTCATCATTCTTCAGACTTGCCCCTTCTGTTTAGGATATTTGACAAGGCCTCTCTGGAGGAGGAATCTTTAAGATCACTTTAAAAATTAGTATTTGGGGTTTGTTTGTTTTAAAATGAAAAAAGAGTAAGCGCTCTTTAACATGTTTTTCTCGAAACTCTTATGACCTTGTTCGCTCAGCATATTGGGGGCGGTTACAGATGTTTGTTTGTTGCTTTTCCTGTATCCCGAGAAATAGAGAGGGGAACCGAGAGGACGAAGGTGTTCTGAGAATATTGCAATAGGCCCGAGTTTATTGCTGCTGCTCAGATGAGTATGTTTTATCGCAGTTTCCCCTCCAGATCGCCTCCACGCAGACGCCGGTACAGTCAAAATCTGGTGCCTTTTCTTCAAGTCCTATTCCTTACCCCTGTGTCCATTTTAGGGTGCGCTGTGACATCGCAACAGGTTAGCGGAGGGCACCCTGCGCCCATGAGCCCTGCGTCCCGCCGTCCGTCGCACATCCAGCTTCAGCCCCCTTATTGCCCTTGTACACAATATAGTTGTTGTGATCACGCTATGGAAACGCAGTTTTCCTATCCGTGCGCCTCTCCACAGGCTTTGTGTCCCTGACTTCATCCATATGCTGCTGGTTATTTTGTAAGGTTTTGTGTGTATGTGTTTTTAAGCTCGGGCATCTGTTTCATCTTGGGTCTGTTTATGTTCTCACCTCTTGTGTTTAGAATACAGTTCTGGAAAGGACCATGGACAAAGAATAATTCCTTGGTATTTTCATTTTTACAACCAAAACAGACCTGGTGGGATTGTGGCTAGATACAGTGGCTGTGCCTAAATTCGTGCCTGTTTTTCTGGCGAAGTTGCATGCGGGCTTGCTTTGAAAGGGATTCTGAGTGCAGTAAAACCTGTTTTGCTTTTGTTTCCCTTCTAATTAAAATCCACCGTGTTAACTGGACTGTCCAGCCGTGGCGCCCGGATGTTGGAGCCCCTGTGTTGTCAATGACGTCACAAGCTCTGGCTTTAGTTGGCATTTTCGTCCCAGGGAGCACACCACCCTAATTCGCGGAACCCGTTTCACAAACAATAGACGAATATAACTTTACAGAATCTGCAGCTGCGAGGACTGTCAATGCAGAAGGGATCTGTGCTCCTCGAAATGAACCCTCGGGTCCTTCCCTTTAGGTTTCATCAGTCCTTTGTGCAGGCAGCCAGCGAAGTCACTTCGGGTAATGGCTTGTCAACACTTAAGGTTTGACACTTTTTATGTTGAAAATATATATGTGGGTATTTCTGCTTTTAGTTCAGTGTGTGAGAAAAGTCCTTAGTTTGTCCACAGACATTAATTAAAGTCTCTGTTGAAAATTTGAGAACTAGCCCGGCAGGCATGGCTCAGTTGCTTGAGTGTCGACCTATGAACCAGGAGGTCACAGTTCGATTCCAGGTCAGGGCACATGCCCAGGTTGCAGGCTCGTTCCCCAGTGGGGGCATGCAGGAGGCAGCCGATCTATGATTCTCTCTCATCATGGATGTTTCTATCTCTCTCTCCCTCTCCCTTCTTCTCTGAAATCAATAAGAATATATTTTTAAAAAATGTTTGAGAACTAGGATTTGAGGTGGCATTGGTGATGACATAGTTTTGTTTCTAGAGTTTTATGAAACTTTTTTGGGGGTTTCTGTATATGCAGCCACTTCAATATTTAGACCCAAATTGATCTTTTTAAAAACATTTTAAAGGGAGCTTTTGTTGCATTTACTCTGGGTAAATCTATACCTTTTGACACTTCTCTCTCGGAGATAAGAGGAAGCTAATACCAGTAATATCATCCCAAGGGATTCTGTTTAAATGGAGCCATTTAAGGTCTGCTTCTCAGAGTCCACGTCCTTAGGAAAGCAAACTTATCCAAAATAAAGAGCATCCTAAAACCGTGGTCTAGACAGCACGACATTTCCCTGCCTGGGCGGGCACCCCGCGCAGAGGGAGGGGTTTGCTGTGCAGGTGAGCTGGCCCCTTTCTTGTGTCTGAGCCATTGACACAGAAGTAACTTTAGCAACTCAGTTTCTTACTAGATTGGCTTATTCCAAGGATTCTGAATTAGCGTCAGCTTAATAACACTTTTCAATTACAGGAAGTGCCGCATTCAAAGTTGACCTATATTTTGGAGAAAAGCTTCTTGTGGCTGGCTTAGGTCTCCTTATCTCAAAGTAACTAGCTAGCTTCTCTGACTGTAGTGCCTATGTCAGCTCCTTTGCATAATTTGAATTTAAAAGTTGTATGTCAGAAGACTTCCTGAATAACCAAGAATAATCATTACCTACTGAGCTAGAGAGACCAGCCTTGGCCGTGACTGATGGGCATATGTTGTTGGTATGTGTTGTTTGTATGGATCGTCATGGTTCTGGAGGAACACTGATGAAGATACAAGGACCCGAGCAAATGCCATAGTTCATACTGACTCTGGTTCAGTCTCCAGCGCACGAAGGAGCTCAGTCACAGCGGAGAACATAAAACCAGCCCCGGAAGTAACTGAAACACAGCAGTTGTATAGGGACCATTGCATCTGCACTCTCCTCCCCTGTCTTTGCAGCTTCATCAGCCTCTCGGCACCAAACTGCCTGGTTTGAACCCAGTGAGTGGTGACAGGACAGGGGTGGAGGGGGTTGGGAGGGGGCTTGAGGAGGGTCCTTGAAAGGTACCTGTCAGGTTGTAGCCAGCTGCTGGGAACAGCATGGCCGTCCTCTTGGCCATTTGCGGTTAATTGTTGAGTCTATATATAGCAGGCACTTACTAGTATACATTAAACATTATTTTCCATTAGGTCACATATTCTCTGGCTTTCTTCATCTTTGGCAATAGGCAGCTTTCAAATGGAAATTTACAGTGTGTGTCATATGGGAGTGGTTCGTAAAGTGTGGTCCCTGGACCTCTGGGGGTCCTAGAAACCCTCTCCCGGGGTCCACAAGGTCAAAACTGTTTTCATAATGACATTGTCCTTTTCACCGTGTGGACATTTGCAAGTGACGGTGCAGAAGCAGTGGCGGGTGAGACCGCGGGCACCTTGGCATAACTCGGGCGCTGGCTTTAACCTACAGGTCGCTATTGTGTTCCTCACCATTAGCTGTTTTTTTTAAAAAAAAAAAAAAATCAGTTTTAGCCGAAACCGGTTTGGCTCAGTGGATAGAGCGTCGGCCTGCGGACTGAAGGGTCCCGGGTTCGATTCCAGTCAAGGGCATGTACCTGGGTTGCGGGCACATCCCCAGTAGGGGGTGTGCAGGAGGCAGCTGATCGATGTTTCTCTCTCATCGATGTTTCTAGCTCTCTATCCCTCTCCCTTCCTCTCTGTAAAATATCAATAAAATATACTTTTAAAAAAATCAGTTTTATTTTAAAATGGCCGTGATGAAACAGTAGGGCTAGTTACTTTTATTAAATCTTAACCTTTTTTTGGTATTCAACTTTATTTTCCACTTTTCAGGCTACAGAAAAATTAATACTATTTTAATTTATATTTTATTATTATTTTGTTAATCCCCACCCAAGGATATTTTTTTCATTGATTTTTAGAGAGAGTCGAAGGAAGAGGGGAGAGGGAGAGAGAAACATTGATGAGAGAGAGACACATTGAGCGGCTGCCTCCCGCACATGCGCCTAAATGAGACTGGGGATCAAACCAGCAACCCAGGTACTTGCCCTTAACTGGGAATCAAACCCTCGACCTTTTTTTATTCTTTACAGTTGACATTCAGTATTCTTTGTATTAGTTTTAACCCTTGAACATACATCTGTTTGCTAGCACGTGTGACAAGATGAGAAGTACCCTAAAGCTGGGTGCTTTGCAGAATACTTCAGGCAGACTGTGCTGTGAGCTGAACTAGCCCCCCTTTTTCGTAAAGTACCATCTGTGCTCCAGAGAAAGGTTGACAGACAAACCCTAGAGAACTTGGCCGTCTTTTTCTCAGAAATGGATGACGTGAGCCTGTCACTCCAAGAAACAACTGACAACACTCGTTGCCAATGATCAAATTCTAGGTTTTAAGTGAAAATGGGAATTTTGGAAAACTTGTTTTGCCACTGCACGCTGGACGGCTTCCAAATAGTTTAAGACTCATCAGATCAGATAAAATGTAAACCAATGTGATTTTTAAATATTTTATAATGGAGCATGTCAACACTTAGGAGATCTACATATATTAGTGAAATATAATGTATTCCACATAACCAGGGCATGTGCTACACCATCACACGCAGGTAAAAGATCCATTCAAGGCGCAAGGTTAGGCTCGTGCGTTTTATTGTAACCAAGTATGAAAAATTCATCGCCAGGGTTTCAGATTTCACATGGCAACTGGCCTCTAAGAAACCATTACTTGTCGAGGTTTGCCATTGCACCAAATAAGAAGATCCACCATTACCTAGCAAGGCTATTGAAACTCTCCTCCGTTTCCTAACTGTATCTGCGTGAAGTTGGGTTTTTTTCCAAGCGCTTTAGCCAAAGTAAGGAATCCCCGCAGACTGAGTAGAGGAGCGGCTGTGAACATCCAGGGTCTGCAGTTAAGCCGGACACAAAAGAGATTTGCAAGAATATAAACGGTGCCACTCTCACTGTTTTTCTTGTTTGGGTTTTGTTTTGGAAAGTTCTTAAAAAATAAAAATACATACATGTCATTTACATTAACATGCAATGTACTTACTGCTTTTTAAAATGAATTAATATTTTTAAAAGTCATGGGGTCTTGAATTTCTGATAGCGTAAAAATTGATAGCTGCAACCCAGATAAACAAAGCTTATTGGGGTCCTTAATGATTTTTAAGGGGGCAGATGGGTCTTTGGAATTTCTGTCACATGACACATCAGGCAGGGGTGCATTTTGGGTAATGGCACCATCCCAAAGTAGCAAAGGCTGTTTTTGTTGTTGTTGTTATTGTTGTTGTTGTTTTAAGATCTGGAAATTTTTTCCCCCATTAAGTTTTCCACATTTTAGTCAAGAATGTAAGTGGGTTGATTAGTTTTTCATCTGTTTTGAATTTCCTCTTAGCTTCTGTCTAAAGAGTTATGCTGTGGCGATCCACGTGATAGCAGCAGGGATGAGGCGTCGCCAGGGGGTTTTCATAGCGTCAGGAGACCCAGGCTCATCGCGAGCCAGCGCTCGTGTACCTGGTACTGCGTGAGGTTTTCTTATTACGCGGACCCTGTTCTTTTAGCAGGTGCTTTATTACAGCTTGCAGCATGGTCTTAGGTACAGTAACTTTATCAAAAACACCTGGTTGGTTTGAGGCCAGTAATTTTTAAGGTGAACTCAATTCAAATGCAGATTTTTTTTTAAAAAAAGATTCAGTATCAAACCCTGTTGCTTTATATTGTATACATTAGGGCCAAAGAGAATTGCAAACTAATGGAATAGGGGGAAAATATAGTTAGACTGTTGACGAGGCAAGAGTGAAATGGAAGAGCAGATGGTCTCAGCAGGTTTTCAAGGAAACACCTTTAATGCTGAAAATAGCCAACGCTTTGGAGATGGTGGGAAATTATATGAGGGGGGCTCCCACATGGGAGTGTGTGGGAAGGCGTTTTTAAATAAAGAGGATAGCTGTGAAGCTCAATCAACAAAGTGTGCTGATTAGCAGAGAGCTTTAAAGAAGCCTTGCTCTAAATAGCCAGGGATGATTTGGAATCCTGAGAGTCATCTCCTCCCCCCTTATCCGAGGGGATACGGCCCAAGACCCCAGTGGATGGATGCCTGATCGCGGATGGTACCGAACCCTGCCTATACTATATGTTTTCCTATACATGCATGCCTATGAGAAAGTTTACTTTAGAAATTAGGCATAGTAGGAGATTAGCAATAACTAGCAATAAAACAGAATAATCGTTAACAAGAAGTTGCAATAAAAGTTGTGTGAATGTGGTCTTTCTCTCTTTTAAAATATCTTACCATCCTGTCCTCACCCTTCTTGTGATGGCGTGAGATGATACAATGCCTACGCGGTGAGAGGGAGGGAGGTGGAATTTTCCATTTTAATATTTTCAGGCAGAGGTTGACGGAGATGAACTGAATCGTGGAGGAAGAAACTGCAGATGCGGGAGACGGCTGTACTTGAACTGCTTGTATATTTGTTCTCTCAAGTAGTTGAAAGAGACCTGCAGTCTTGTGTTTACACTGTTCACTGCCTGACGGCCCTTGTCGCTAACATAAATAAAGAGCCTTGCTGAGCAGTGCTTCCTGCAACGGAATCTAGTTTATGGAATCATTGAGGACCAAGACTCTATGGACACCTTAAATATCTGTCCCTTATTTTTATGAGAATATGAAAAATTATTAGGTATAAAGACATTTCACAGTGATTATTTTTAATGAGAAAAACATGCTAGTAAAATAAAACCTTAGTTCCTACGTTGATGCTTCGCAAACTGCTCTGTGGGCCTGGATGGGACTAAGGTTGAGGAAATGACTTTTCTTCAGAAGAGGGTCTCTCGAGTTTGGGAAAGCGAGTTTCTGACTCTGCTGCCTTGCCCGCTCCCGCCGAGCTGGACTCACTGATTTATAGCTGGCACTGCTTTGAGTGGCAAGCAGAATCGAAGCACCATGATGGATTAACATCGAAGGTGCTAGATTTAAAAGCAAGCCAGAGGATGATGCTGAATGTTCACTGTAAGATTGCACTTGCCTGTGATCGGGTTAAATTGTAGCTTTGCATTTTTATATTGGACTAGAGGCCCGATGCACGAATTCATGCAAGAGTAGGCCTTCCTCGCCCCGGCTGCCGGTACCGGCTTCCCTCTGGCACCCAGGACCCGCGCTTCTCTCTCAGCACTAGCTTCGTCTGGAAGGTCGTCCCGAAGGAAGTCCAGTCTAATTAGCATATTACCCTTCTATTATTATAGACTAGAGGCCCGATGCATGAAATTCGTGCACGGGGTGGGGGGGGGGGAGTCCCTCAGCCCAGCCTGCACCCTCTCCAATCTGGGACCCCTTGAGGGATGTCCGACTGCCCGTTTAGGCCTGATCCCACCGGTGGGATCAGGCCTAAACGGGCAGTCGGACATCCCTCTCACAATCCAGGACTGCTGGCTCCCAACTGCTCGCCTGCCTGCCTTCCTGATTGCCCCTAACCGCTTATGCCTGCCAGCCTGATCACCCCCTAACCACTCCCCTGCCAGCCTGTTTGCTCCTAACTGCCCTCCCCTGCAGGCCTGGTCACCCCTAACTGCCCTCCCCTGCGGGCCTGGTCACCCCTAACTGCCCTCCCCTGCAGGCCTGGTCCCCCACAACTGCTCTCCCCTGTAGGCCTAGGTCCCCCCCAACTGCCCTTCCCTGCAGGCCCGGTCGCCCCCAACTTCCCTCCTCTGCAGGCCTGGTCACCCCTAACTGCCCTCCCCAGCAGGCTTGATCGCCCCCAACTGCCCTCCCTTGCAGGCCTGGTCCCTCCCAACTACTATCCCCTGTTGGCCTGATCGCCCACAACTGCCCTCCCTTGCAGGCCTGGTCCCTCCCAACTGCCCTCCCTTGCTGGCCATCTTGTGGTGGCCATCTTGTGTCCACATGGGGGAAGGATCTTTGACCACATGGGGGCAGCCATCTTGTGTGTTGGAGTGATGGTCAATCTGCATATTACTCTTTTATTAGATAGGATAGAGGCCTGGTGCACGGGTGGGGGCCAGCTGGTTTGCCCTGAAGGGTGTCCCGGATCAGGGTGGGGGTTCCCTTGGGGCGTGGGGCGACCTGGGCGAGGGGCCTGTGGTGGTTTGCAGGCCGGCCACACCCCTTGGCAACCCAAGCAGAGACCCTGGGATCTGGGATTTATTTATCTTCTACAATTGAAACTTTGTAGCCAGGGAGTGGAGCCAAGCCTTTTGCTCGCTCCGTGGCGGCAGCCATTTCTGTTGGGATTTATGTATCTTCTATAATTGAAACTTTGTAGCCTTAAGCAGAGGCCTGGGCCGGCCAGGGCTGCAGAAGCTTGGCTTCCTCCATCACCGTGGGCAACCCTAGCCTCCTGCTCTTTCCAGCTCCGTGGCTGCCGCCATATCTGTTTGGATTTATGTATCTTCTATCATTGAAACTTTGTAGCCTTGAGTGGAGGCCTAGGCCGGCAAGGGCAGGCGGAAAGCTTGGCTTCCTCCATTGCCGGGGAAACCCAAGCCTCCCTCCTGCTCTCTGTGGCCGTAGCCATCTTGGTTGGGTTTATTTGCATATTTGCTCCTGATTGGCTGGTGGGCGTGGCTTGTGGGCATGGCTTGTGGGTATAGCGGAGTGATGGTTAATTTGCATATTATTCTTTTATTAGATAGGATAGGAGGATTTGACACTTGCCCATTGTATGATCCTCATCCAATTCATGAAATTAGGCAGGGATTACTCTGTGTCTGGTAGGCAAATGACTGACACCGTGCGTTGTTCGGTGGCCTTTCTCTGGGAAGTCCCAGAGCTGGGACTAGAACCCTCATCCTCTGTTGATGTTACCCCTGGGAGGCAGCAAACTTTCCATCTTGGCC
The DNA here is from genome assembly GCF_963455305.1 of Plecotus auritus. NCBI lineage: Eukaryota > Metazoa > Chordata > Mammalia > Chiroptera > Vespertilionidae > Plecotus > Plecotus auritus. Next base: position 181,758,067 of record NC_137776.1, on the reverse strand, counting down.
CCATTGCAATCCCTTCTTCCTGGTAATGTTGAGCTAACACTCTCTTCACTTGCATCGCCCTTGCCAGGCCCTCCCTCCTGGGCCTCCCTCCTGGGCCCTCCCTCCTGGGCCCTCCCTTCTGGACCCTCCCTCCTGAGCCCTCCCTCCTGGGCCTCCCTCCTGGGCCCTCCCTCCTGGACCCTCCCTCCTGGACCTTCCCTTTTGGACTCTCCCTTCTGGACCCTCCCTCCTGGGCCCTCCCTCCTGGGCCCTCCCTTCTGGACTCTCCCTTCTGGACCGAACCCTCCTGGACCTTCTCTCCTGGACCTTCCCTCCTGGACCTTCCCTCCAGGGCCCTCTCTTTTGTTTTTTTTGTTTTGTTTTGTTTTTTATTTTATTTTATTTTTTTCAGGGCCCTCTCTTTTGGACCCTCCCTCCTAGGCCCGCTCTCCTGGACCCTTCCTCCTAGGCCTGCCCTCCTGAGCCAGGCCCCCCTCCCTGATGGACACAAAGCTGAGCTGCAGCAGATCTTGGCCTTCTCATCCTTGGCTGCTGCTCACATCCACCAACTCACTGACCTCCCTCCTTGAGCTCCAAATAGATCCGTTTCCAACTCTTTTCTGGCCATGCCACTCCCTCATTCACCGAGTCACTTCACCCCCAACCGCTGCCCCTCCATGTGTGTCATCGCAGGGAGTCTCCCTGGCCGTCTCCCTTCATCCCTTCCCAGCCTCTTCACCCAGTCACCAGGCCTCGGTTATATTATCAGTAAACTCCTTCTCCCTGCTCCCATTTTCTCTCATTGGAACTGCAGCAGTCTCCTGACTGCAGTCTTCAGGCGATTCTGAACATAGCTATGGCTGTGCCACGCCCCCACCACCCTACAGCCCTTCAGTGGCTCACAGGTGCCCGTAGGAGAGCCTGAGCTTGGCATTCAAGACCTTGGGTGAACAGGCCCGGGCTTTGCTTTGTTTTATCACCTGCCACCACTCATTTCCTTGCACCCTCCCCCACCTGTGCTCCAGGGGGCGAGGTCACCTGCTTCCTGGACATCTCCCTGCCTTTGCATTAGCTGTTCCTGGAGTGCCCTGCTCATACCACACACCCCCGCCCCCCCCCCCCCCATTCTTCTAGACTAAGAACCTCAAAGCACAATGCAAATTGAGCTATATTTCTGTTCATTTTGGTCCCCCAGCTCCTAGCACCATTCCTGGCACATGGGCTTGATATGTTCAGATAAAGTCTATGTGAGTTATTTGATCTGTTTGAAGAAAGCAGTATTTTGCAGCTCTTTTCCTTCCCCTATCCTGGCCCCAAATTGCAATGAGCTGTTTTGAGTGATCACTCAGAGATAGCAATTAAGGTGCTAACAGTGCGAGTGAGTTAACGTGGGTGTGTTTCACCTCAGTCTTCGATATCCGATAGAGATTTTCCTTTGTAGTAGGACATTAATTATATCAAAAACACTTGTTTCTAATAGGGATAGAGAACATGAACAAATGGGGCAGAGATCAGAACCAAAGGCAGTTTCAAACCAAATTAGGTAATGTTGATTTAAAACTGCTCAACACAAGAGCACGGAGTACATTCATGGAAAATATCCGAACTTCGTTCTGCGTAGCAGGTTATTGTTGAGAGATCTGTCCATCGAAATTCTCTTAATCACAGAGAAAGATTATAAACTGTCTCTCTGTTTTTGTTTTTTTAAACAGGATCAATTTGACAACTTAGAAAAACACACACAGTGGGGAATTGATATTCTTGAGAAGTACATCAAATTTGTAAAGGAAAGAACAGAGATTGAACTCAGCTATGCAAAGCAACTCAGGTAAGTTGATATGGAGAAAGGTTGTTCCTTCATTAACTGTACAGTGGATGTGAGGATAGTTAATATTTTTATTTTGTAGTTTGCATGTATAATCCTTTAAATCATTCTTTTCCCCAACAGCTCAATAGAAACAGTTGTTTTTAATATAGAAAAGTAATTTTCTTAAACCAGAAGACAAAAACTAAATTATTGCTTTTAGGCTTATTTTATTTATTTATTTACTTATTTATTTATTCATTTATTTTTTGTTAATCCTCACCTGAGGATACTTTCTCTTTTGATTTTTAAGAGAATGGAAGAGAGGGAGGGGGAGGGAGAGAGAGAGAGAGAGAGAGAGAAACATTGATGTGAGAGAGACACATTGATTGGTTGCCTCCCTCACACTGCCGACTGACCAGGGCTAGGGATCCAACCTGTAACCCAGGTACATGCCCTTGACTGGGAACCGAACCCCAAGACCCTTTGGTGCATGGGCTGATGTTCTAACCACTGAGCAACATCTGCCAGGGCCCTTTAAAAAAAATTTTTTTTTTCTCTGAATTTTGGAGCAGCTGATTTTTTTTTTTTCCAGAAAACTCTTTATTGAAATAGAACTTACATAGAGAGAGAAGTGCAGAAATCACAAGTCATTCCCAGCCCCCTGAGGAGACAGAACTGACCCCTTTCTGTTCACTACCCTGCCCCCGAGGGTGGCCACTCTCCAGACGTCTGACAGCAGCAGATTTTGTCCTGCCTATATTTTATAATTTTTATTTATTGATTTTGGGGAGGGGGAGAGAGAAACATCGATTTGTTGTCCTACTTGTTTATGCATTCATTGGTTGATTCTTGTGTGTGTCCTGAAACTGGGGACCAAACCCAAAATGTTGGTGTATTGGGACGATGACCCAACCACTTGGGCTACCCGGCCAGGGCTAGTCTTGCCTGGTTTCGAACCTTCTGTGAGCATCTTCATCGGTTAGGCAGCGTTTGTGTTTGGCTCCATTGGTCTCCATTATGTCTGAGACTCCATCACATTGTTGGATGTGGTGGGAGGTGGTTTCTTTCCACTGGTTTCAGCACGTTGGTTGCATGAGTGCCTCAGTCCATCCGTCCTTTGCTTGTTTCCTCCCTGGGGATAAAGCATAGACCCAGGAGCGGAAGTGGGGTTTGGAGGCTCTGTGAGGTTTAGTGCGAGTAGATGGGGCCAGATGGTCTTCCAGAATGCTTTTGCTGATGGGTGCTCCCCAGCAGCGTGGGAGAGGCCCCATTGGAAAAGCAATTTGGCCCTCTTACATCTTTAATGATGAACATACCCAAGAAATGTATGCTTTTCTATAAAATGCTGAAAAATTTTGGTAGAACTAAGCTTGAACTTGAAGTGGCATGCAAAATCTTGAGTGATTCCTGGTTTGGTTGAGTTGGTTTGTGCAGATGGTCAAAGATCTAGATGACTTGGTTTGGAAATATTTCTTTTTAACGCAAAGGTCATCTGCACAAGGGGCATGTCACGTGTCACGGAAAGGCCGGCTTCTCCCAGGGCTGCTGTGATGTTGGGAAATAAACACCTCAGTGTTACTCCAGGCATATATTTTTTTAATTTCTTTATTGATTAAGGTATCACATATTTGTCCTCATCCCCCCGTTCCCATCCCAAACCCCTCCCCACGCATGCCCCTACCCCCCTGTTGCCGTGACCACTGGTTAGGCTTATATGCATGCATACAAGTCCTTTGGTTGATCTCTCCCCCTTACCCCCACCCTCCCCTACCTTCCCTCTGAGGTTTGACAGTCTGATTGATGATTCCCTGTCTCCGGGTCTGTTTTTGTTCATCAGTTTATGTTGCTTATCATTTCCCCTAGATGAGCGAGATCATGTGATACTAGAAATACACTTATAAGAACCGAAAATGAGACCACCAATAATGGTTATGCTGAGAGGCAAATGAATCCATCTGTGAGTTTCTTTCTGAGCCAACAGTTCTTTGAGTCCCAATTTCACTGTCAGACAGTTCCTTATGTATACATGTCAGCGATGATATTTCAGTTCTGGATGGTAGACCAATGGTGGTAATGCAGGTCCGACCCTCTCTGGTTTGGTCCTGGGCAACCTGCAGTGACACACAGCTGCTGACTGCTAGTATGGCAAGGCATCATCAGCGTCTTCCATCTCTGGACTGTTTCTCTTCTGTCTTCATGGCTGGAGCAGTCCTGTCAATTCCTCTCTGTTGCAGGAATCCACATGGTCTTGGAGTTGTTTTCTGAAAATATACAAACATCTTCTCAACCAAAAGTTAATAAATGAATCTTTTCTATAAATTTGACTTGGGATCCTTTTTAATTTTTTGCCCAAACGATTTTCCTTTGGCTTGTTTTGACACCATGTGTGTTTTTCATGGGTGTCTTGCTGTTAGCATTACAAATGAAAGTTAATTTTCTAAAGTAAAAATTTTCTAGATGTAATTTACTTACAGGATATTTTTCCTTACATGATATTCTTCTACTATCCCCCCTTTTTTGATTTAAATATTAGGAGGCTTTTGGAAATTTTATAATGTAGTCTTGATAGCTTTTAAATTTTAATTTTTTGCACTAAAATATGACTGCTTTAGGTTCATTACACATTATGCAATTTTACCATGAGATGAACTACCAATAAAAATTTTAGTTAACACTTTAGGAACAGCTTTTTGTCCAGTACCATTAATTTTTCTAGAATACTCTCTTATTTCAATTAGCCAATTTAAATTAGTCCGAGTCCGGGCATATTGTTATGGATGGCAAGTTTTGTTCCCGCTGAGGAAGTAAAACATAAGGCGTTGCTCAGTGAAACAGTTTTTATCATTTGCTGAATCCAGATTGGTTTCTAGTGCCCTGAGCGTTCATCAGCCTCATTAGTACCTGGAGGCTTTTAGAACCTCAAGTATGAATGGAGAATGAGCTGCTTCAGTTTGGTCATTTGAATGTTGCTCTGTTGGTCTTAAAAATGTTTTCTTTCATATGCAAATGGTGCCTACAGTTTTAGCCAAAGTAAGGTCTCACCGTCTGGATTTCTCTCTGTGTTCTTTCTCCTTTTCCTATTAGCACAGGTCCTCTCTGCTGGCGGCTGTGTCCCTCTCTCCTCTGGCTTTGCAGGGTTGTTACCGGATGTCATTAGGGATGGATGTCATTAGGGATGTCCTTAGGTTGGTCCTCACACGGTTCTGCATCTGTTCTGTGTCACGAGGGGAGTGCTTTCTTAGTCCCCCGCTTTCCCAGGATGTACCCGCTCCCATCACTCTGGGGAGGGAACTGAGTGAGGACTCCGGTAACAAGACGGGGGGCTCACCCCAAGTTCCAGGATAGGCTTGAGGTGAAATAGAACAACTCCCCATTGACCGTGTACCCACTGCGGGTCACGTTTCACACCCTGAAACAGAGTGTGGGTATTCCAGCCCTGATGGTAACTCCGGGAAGCCGTTCTCCTGGGATTTAAATGGTAACGTTTGTTTCATTACGTCCCTGAGAGGTACCTACATTGTCCTTGTTGGGAGGCGTTGACGAGGAAAGCTTACGAGTAATTGAATAAATGCTTGGGACAAGTCTCCCAGCCTGGTCTGCACTCTCAGCTGGGCCCTGCACGCTGAGCCCACTCGCACTACTGATCTTGCGCCTGTGTTTCCACTTTCCCAAGCGACTCTTCGCAGTTCCTTTTACGTCAGCCCCCAACACCCCGATCGCTTCCTCCTTCACTGAGAAAATGGAAGCAGTCAGGAGAAGCTGTCCTCACCTGCAGGCATGTACCCCCAGCTCTAACCCCCCCTCCCCCATGCTCCTGTCTGAACCCAGGTCCCCTCTTGGGCACTGGGGCTCCCTGCTCTCTGGCCGCACAGCTCTGCCCCAGGTCCTCCTCGCTCCTCCCACAGAGCTCTCGGCTCTCCTGGGCTGTTCGCATCAGCCCAGGGCGCCCTGTGTATTGCTAAGAAACAAGCCCTTGAGCTCACCTGCCCCCCAGCTGCCGCCATGTCTTTGCTTCCTTCCCTTGGCAGCAAAAGTTCTCAAAAGTGCCCTTACTTGCTGCCTTGATTGCTTTCTGCTCGCCAGCGCTGCTCCTCAAAGACACCAGTGACCCCATGTTGCTCATGTCGCCTGGCCTCTGTCCCAGCATCCGCGCCCTCGGCCGCTCTGACAGGGGCATGCCCCTGCCTCCTCATCGGGCGCAGGATCTCCGAGGCCACGCCTTGTAGATATGCCTTCATGCTGCCCCCTCGCTGCTCTCAGAAAGAGGTCACACGAACTCTCCGTTTGGAGGTCTGAGACGCCTGAAATGGACATCGGAAACGGAATCTCTCCGCACGAATCCGCATCTCCACAGCCCGCTTCCCCGCGCGCTTCCTGCTTAGCCGGAGCCCTAGAGCCATCTTTGGCTCCCATCTTCCTCTCAGGCTTGCCCGCTCCCAGCCAAGCTGTCAGGAAGGCCCGGCGACGCTCCCTCCGATCGATCCAGGATCCCACCACTTCTCGTGACCTAGCGCCCCGCGCCTTCGCCTGGATTACTGTCCCCAAACTGGATCCCTTACCTTAGTCCACCCTCTCCCCTCCCGTCTGTCTGTTTTCCACAAAGAGCAGATCATGGCGTTCCTCTGTGCAAAACACCAACACCTCCCCGTTTCACTCAGAGGGAACCAGGATCCGCAGGGAGGACGTCCCAGAGCGCTGCGTGATCGGGTCCCGTACCCCTCCGACATCATCTCCTTCCTCTCTCCTCCTGCTGACCTCTGCCCTAACCATTCTGGCTCCTCGCTGTTTCCTGTGCACGCCAGGCATGCCTTCACCCAGGGGTGCATTGGCCCTGCCATGGAGAGGTCCCCTGTGTGTCCTTCCCCCAGGAGCCACGTGGCCAGCACCCCATCTCCCCCGCGTCTTTGTTCGGATGTCATCTGCTCCGTGGCTGCTCTACTGTTCAGCGTTTCCATAGCGCCCAAACTTCCTAGCATTCTGTGTAACTTCATCTATTGTATTTGTTGTTCGTCGCTCCTGCCCCTTCCCTGCTGGAATGTAAGCCCCCCCAGGGCAGGGCTCCGTGTGGACCAGTGCCTGGCCACCATAGAGCTCAGTACGTAGTTGGAGGAAGCTGGAGGAAGCGTGCCTCAGCCGGGTACAGGTGTAAGGTGAGCTACTTGGTCCGCAGGGTTCCGGGAGAATTATGTGTTTGCACAGGCCTGTGAGAGCCAGTGAGGGTTTCACCACAAACAGAACAACTAACAACGTGTCCCCAGGGCTCCAGGGGGACTCTAATGAGCGACACACAGGAAGTGCCTGAGCCTCAGGAGCTCACCTGCTCACTGTGGAAAAGAGGCTGCATGCAAATACACAAGGAAGTAAATCACTTAAAGATAGCATTTCCTCCCCAAATAGGTAAAGCCAGTGATGCGATAGAGCATGACGCGGGCCGGGGTCGCGTAGCTGGCCGGCCAGGGGAAACCCACCGAGACCGCAGGTTGAAGAGGAGGCAGGTGGAGTCTGGGAGTAGCTCTGCTTGGCCGTGTACAAGCGCTGAGGTGGGAACGTGGTCAAGGAACAGAGAGGCCAATGTGACTGGAGTACATTCAACAAATAGTTTCTTAAACTATAAGTATGATGCTGAAAAATCCGCATGATCTTCCTTTCTTTTTTTTTTTTTTAATATATTTTATTGATTTTTTACAGAGAGGAAGGGAGAGGGATAGAGAGTTAGAAACATCAATGATGACAGAAACATCTATCAGCTGCCTCCCGCACACCCCCCACTGGGGATGTGCCCGCAACCAAGGTACATGCCCTTGACTGGAATTGAACCTGGGACCCTTCAGTCCTCAGGCCGACGCTCTGTCCACTGAGCCAAACCGGTTAGGGCCGCATGATCTTTCTTTTAAAATACATTTTTTATTGATTTTAGAGAGGAAGGAAGAGGGATAGAGAAATAGAAACATCCATGATGAGAGAGAATCATTGATCGGCTGCCTCCTGCTGCCCTCCACTAGGAATTGAGCCCGCAACCCAGGCATGTGCCCTTGGCTGGAATCGAACCTGGGACCCTTCAGTCCGCAGGCCGACGCTCTATCCACTGAGCCAAACCAACTAGGGCGATCCGCATGATCTTTTGGGGGAGACATCATCATTAAATAATTTTTTTTTTTCTGCGTTGGAGGAAAAATGGCCAATTTAGTTTAGGCATAGATGATGATCGGGACTTTGGCTTCTGTAGGTCAGTGGCTGGCAAACTACACAGCCCTTGGTCAAATCCGCCCACTGCCTGGTCTTAAAAATAAATAAAGTCTCATTGGAATACAGCCACATCCATTCATTTATGTATTGTCTATGGCTGCTTTTGCAAAAAACGATGGTAGTTGAATAGGTGTAACCAAGACCGCGTGACCGTGACCTGTTTGCAAGTCTAAAATATTTACTGAGTGCCCTTTACCGAAAAAGCTTGTTGACCCAGCTAGCGTGATTAAGGGTCCAACTCCTAATAGAATTTAAAAACATCTGTATCCTGTGTAAGAGCACCAACTATTGATTGCCCTTAGCAACTGTTTCCCTTTACAAAAAAACACACACAAAAACTAAATCTTTTGTTATGACCTGATAGTGAATGCATATGATTAAAATCTGGAAATGCCAGAGGTACAGAATGGTGTGCAGTGAAGTGTCCCGTGTGTTACCCTCTCCCCAGGGACAGTAAATGCTCTCAGTCTTTTATGTGTCCTTCCGGAGAGATATTACGCACGCACGCACGCACGCACACACGCACACACACGCACACACACGCACGCACAGCGGCTCAATGTGCCCTGGCCTTCCTGTGCCCAGAAGATTGTTCTGAGGCTCATTTTTATGTTTTGCAGCTTTACAGTGTTGTGGTGGATGGGTGGATGTGTTGACTGTTTCCAATTGTTTGCAATTCTGAACAAAGTTGCAATAAATAACCTTGAAGAATGCACTTGCCCAAGCAAATCTAGAGGATAAATCCCTAAAGTAATACTTGGGTTGGTAGGGTTTGCCCAGTGGCCCTCCTCAGGGGCCGTGACCATCAGCACTCTCTGTGGCAGCGCTGTTCTCTTGGCCCTCAGTGCTTCCGTCACCAGTGCCAACCTGAAATGTAAAAATCGGGAAGTCTGAGCGTTAATTTGTGTTTGTCTTCGTATGAATGTGGTCCATGTTTTTATACAGTTGAGCCATTTGTACTTTCTTCTTGATGAGCCATTCATGTCCTGGTCAATGTTTTGTTTTGTTTTGTTTTTGTTTTTTTAGCTCATTGTATATATAGGGCAACTATGTAGAAACCATTTTATAAAGTGTGGCATATTGTATATACAAGGTATTACATTTAAATTTGCTTTCACTGTAGAAAAGACACTAAAGTGAAACTGAAGGATTTGCTGAACTTTATTAAACAGACTCCTAAGATGTAGCAAAAAGATTATGGAAACCTGTAGAGTGTCCTTACTGTTTGCTTTTATAAAGCCCCATGTTGTAATTTTGAACAGGCTCCATTGACTCACTGCTAGGAAGGAGAAGAAAATGTATTTACGTGTTTCGCTTCCTCTTCTAATCAAATTATGTACTTTGGTCTGTAACATGATTTCCACAGTTAATTTATCTTAATTCTGTATTTAAAAATAGATTCGTGCTCACCACCATGGCTTCTGCCATAGCTCCTCCACTTGCTGGAATCAAGAAAAGAGGGATACATTCCCCCTGAGAAAGAGCCAGTGGCATAATCCGGGAGCTCTTTCTGGGTGGAGGCGCCTCTGTCCTTGACTACAATGTAGCCTGGCTGTTCTCTGTCCCACGTCCCTGCTCTGCAGACTTGGCTGCAGCTGTGTGTTGGTGGCAACCTGTGGGGCCCGCCAGCTTCTTTGTCTCTGTGGGTGACTTGCTCTTTTGAGGGTACCTGTGGAGACGTTTTTGGTCCCTCGGCGGTTTGAGAGCTTTCCCAGGCTGTCCTTGTGTGGACCCTTGGGTCAGTATTTCAGGCCCTTTCCTATGCGATTCAATTCTTCATTGTTTTCGGGGGGAACTTCCTTCCGTTGGATCTAATTCTTTTTTTCTTTTCTACTTACGGGTTAGATACTTCAGAGACAGGAGTTTTCCTTATGTTCTTGTCCTCTTGTTCTTTGCCTGGTCTTTTTTTCCCCCCTCATGATGTTAGCTGTTTTTCACCTGGGCATTCTCTCTAAACTTCCCTCTCTGAAATTTGATAGCCAGCCTAGTTTATATTAGTTCTATAATTGAGTGTTTTAGTTCTTCGTTCCTTTTCTTGCCTCGCAGTCTCCCCTTTTATCTGACTCTGTTTTATCCTGTGATCTGAGGGTTCTGGCTCTGCCGGCTTTGCGTTTTTATTAAGTTGGTCTGTAGTGGAAGCTATGCTGGAGGAGTTTGGTTTAGTGTCTTTTCCTTGAATGTTTTCTTCCAGGTTGAGTTTTCTCTGTTATCCACTTCCTCCCTCCCCCGCTCCCTTCCTCCTTCCCTTTTCTTCTGTGTTACAGATTGTATCTTCTCAGCTGGCTTGTATTGAACACGGGCAGTTGAGTAAGATGTGGTTCCGAGGACAGACTAGGGTCCCAATGCCTAGGATGCAGTCTTGGTCCTTTTATTAATTTGGGGCAAAATACTCTGTTTTATGTTTTCATCTGTAAAATGGAAATAATACTAATTCCTCCTTATAAGGTTGTTGGGGGGACTTACTGAGTTGAGCATGTAAACTGCTAGGCTGGTGCCTAAGCCAGCTTTTGTCATCACCAGAAGCATCATCGGGGCTTCTGTGTGCAGAGAGTGTCCATGAAGATCCCGTCCCTGCTTCTAGTGCCTTCCGTCTTTCCCTCTGAGCTCCAGCACAGGGCGAGGGTCGGGGGAGGGCTTGGTTAGAGGTTCGTTTGGGGGTTTACTCTGTGAGGTCAAAGGTGTATCCTCTTCCTTGGAATCCTAGTTTGGGGTGATCTCGCCCTGGGCGGCCTGACTGTCTTGTCATTGTCCCCAGGTGCTTGCTGAGTCCTCCGTTCACTTCTGTTTGTGTCAGCATTCGGGGTCGCATGGACTTACCCCCTGTGGCAGTGAGGCTCAGCCAGTGTCCATGCTGTGCTGCCCCAGAATCTCCGTCCCCACCCAGCCCCCACTTTCCAAAGTGTGCAGACTGGGGTTACGCACCTTTCCTTACCGATTTATTTGCTGTTGTTGACCATATTCCTGGCTGTTAATTTTCACCTCTTGTTGTTGGGAACGCACAATTCTCTGATCGAAGTTTCTTCTGCCATCTCTTTTCCAGAAATCTTGTGGGGGAGCTTTTAAAAAATCAAAGAAAGAGAGAAAACAAAACAGAACATTCCTGGACCCAACCCTGGATCTTCCATTTCAGAGGATCTGGGCTGGGGCCCAACTGTCTCCTTTTTAAAAGCCTTTCTCGGCGGTTCTTACGATCAACCGAGTTTAAATGCAGTGCCCTTATGAAAGGTCGTATATTTTCCCCTTACCTTTTAATTAGTCTCTCTGAAGAGCAAGTTAAGTCTATAAAACACTTACAGTTTTTCAGGAAGATCCATAAATTTAAAGATGCCTTTTGTGGCTTGTTGGCTTGCTTGTTTTTTTCAGAATAACCTCATACAAATAAGCCTGTCTCAGCGAAGAGAAATGGGAGTGGATCTTTTTTTCTGTCCTGGTCCCGAGAGACATCCTTTAGACCTGGAGCTCACCTCTAGGCGCTTAAGCTTTCAGTTTTCTGGGGTGAATTATTCACCGATGCTCTTAGGAAGCATTTGGCTGCTTAGATGCCAACGTGGTCAGTGGCACGCAGTCACCTGACCCTGGTGGTCCTCACAGGGTGTCACCTGCCACGGTCTCCAATCCTGTGTAGGGTTTGACTGTTTAATGGAAATAAAGAAAGCTGGTTTCACCTGGGTTTGTTCAAGTGATTGTAAGGTTTAATCAGAGATGTAAGACTTAACCCGACCGAAACCAATAAGTTGACCAAGACAAGCAGCTTAAAAGCAAAAAATCGCGTTTATTGAAAGCTCTCGGGTGAGGTCCCGCGGTCCGAGAGCACAGGCCGGGGGAGTCACACTTATTCACCGGTGGGCTCACTGGTGGGCTTAGAGAAAATGAATTCAAATTCTAAGCAAGGCTACAAGCAGAACTTCCCTTTTTATTAAAGAGCCAGCCTTATGTGCACTTAGTGGTTATCTCGCTGCTGGCCTTGAAAACAACACAGTTCTATCCAATTAAAAATGCACCTGGCATGGCATTGAAATTATGGGCATATCTAGTCTCTGGCCTACAAGGTCAGACAGCTTAAGTTTATTTTCCTCATTATTCAAGCAGGCTAAAGCAGGCTAGAAAGCAAAGTTTGTAAAGTTCCTGCTTTCCCAGCCCCAGACCTTACAGTGATGTTACCTTCAACTGGATGTAAAAATTATTTGTATGGCTACTAAGGACTGGAAGCTAAAAAGAAAGTGAGGATTAAAAAGAAAACACCTTGCCCTAACTCAGTGGTCGGCAAACTGCGGCTCGCGAGCCACATGCGGCTCTTTGGCCCCTTGAGTGTGGCTCTTCCACAAAATACCACGGCCTGGGCGAGTCTATTTTGAAGAAGTGGCGTTAGAAGAAGTTTAAGTTTAAAAAATTTGGCTCTCAAAAGAAATTTCAATCATTGTACTGTTGATATTTGGCTCTGTGGACTAATGAGTTTGCTGACCACTGCCCTAACTGGTTTGGCTCAGTGGATAGAGCGTCGGCCTGTAGACTGAGGGGTCCCGGGTTCGATTCCGGTCAAGGGCATGTACCTTGGTTGCAGGCACATCCCCGTAGGAGGTGTGCAGGAGGCAGCTGATCGATTTTTCTCTCTCATCAATGTTTCTGACTCTCTGTCCCTCTCTCTTCCTCTCTCTAAAAAAGTCAATAAAGTATATAAAAAAGAAAAGAAAACACCTTGAGCCCAGCTGTGGTGGCTCAGTGGCTGAGCGTCAATCTATGACCCGGGAGGTCAGGGTTTGATTCCCAGTCAGGGCACATCCCGAGTTGCGGGCTCAATCCCCAGTGGGGGGCGTGCAGAAGGCAGCCAATCAATGATTCTCTCTCATCATTGATGTGTCTATCTCTCTCTCCCTCTCCCTTCCTCTCTGAAATCAATAAAAATACATTTTTTACAAAACGAAACAAAACACCTATCGTTGAAGTTTAGAAAGAATTTTAAATAGGGTTTGAATTTGGAAGTGGCGTTTTCCATTGGTGAGATAGAACTACCAGGAGAAGTGGCTAATGTTTAAAACCGTGCACTAAGCCGCTCACATGCCGGCCTTGTTCAATGCCAGACTCGCCCACAGACGCTGCTCTCAGTGAGTCCGGAGAAGAATCGGTGGTTGTGGAGGCCTCCTTTGTCCCTGGCTCCCCTGTGGCGCCACCTGAGGAGTTATTTTTACTAACCCTGCCTTGTAAGGACTGGTGGTGACCAACTCAGTTGTACTGTGCTTTCAGCAGACAAGGTTTCTCTCTTTTGCATTATTTTTTCTCTAAGGCACGTTCTTTAAGAAAATACTGCCTTTCCACTTTTTTTAAAAAAAATCTAGATTTATTAGAGAGACTGTGTTCTGTATCCCGAGCATCAGTAGAGAAAGCATGAAGTGTAAGGGCAGAGGGTGAGGTGGGAACCTGGTGGAGGGGAGCTATGGGGGAAAAAAGAGGAACAATTGTAATAATCTGAACAATAAAGATTTATTAAATTTAAAAAAATAAAAAAATAAAAATAAATAAATAAGAAAAAAAAAAAAGAGTAGCTCCCGTGATAGCAGCTTCAATCAGTACATTCTCCCGTCGGTTTGCCTGTGACGCTTAAATTGTTACAGATTATTTTTAAATAATTGCAGCAATAGATACTCTCTTGGGTGTTATATAGTCCCTGGGAATTCCCAGACTTGAAGCGACCATAGAGTTTGTTTCACCCACCACCTGGGACTCACAGGTGAGGAACTGGAAGCGCAGACTTGCTATTGACCTGTCCAGGGTCACACCGTCCAGGCTCAAGGGCGCCTGGAGTCCCAGAGCAATGTCCTTGTTCCTGAAATCCCATTAAAACTGAATCACTGATTGGCTGCCTTCTGCACGCCCCCCACTGGGGATTGAGCCCGCAACCCGGGGATGTGCCCTGACTGGGAATCAAACCCTGACCTCCCGGGTCATCATCAGAAATCCCATTAAAGTAGCATCATCAAAACGGCCAGTTTATTACTGCACCTCTTTATAGGCGAATCTGTGGATTCGGGGGAAGTGGAAGAAATGAAATGTGCAAATGAAGGTAGCTACTAGAAAAGGGGATAGCCACACGCCAGAAACAGGACGTGAATGCCGAGCGGCTGCCCAGGGGAGCCCCACTGTGGGCCACCCGTCAGCCTCCCGCTGGGTCTCCAACTCCAGCGACCCGGCTGGGAGCCGCGGAAAGCAGCCGGGGGACCGGAGCCAGCGAGGCATGGTGGTTCTTTCCAGGATGGCCTCTGGGTCTTTGTGTAAATCTAAGCTGAGTGTTGAGGACAGCACTTGCATTCCGGACCTGGGGATGGGGTTAGGAAGAGACACTGGGACGACACTGGCTCATCGGAGTGTGTTCAGTGCAAACCTGTGAGGCAGCATCAGAGGTCTCCTAAGGCCCTGGCTGGGTAGCTCAGTTGCTTAGATTCCTGATACTCCAAGGTTGCAGGTTCGATTCCTAGTCAGGGCACATACAAGAATCAACCAGTGAGTGCATGAATAAGTGGAACAACAAGTTGATGGTTTTTTTCTCTTTCTCTCTTAAAAAAATCAATTAAAAATTTTTTTGAAAAGTCCTCTATCAAGTGTCCTCAAACTACGGCCCGCGGGCCACATGTGGCCCGCCAAGGACATTTATCCGGCCCACCAGGTGCCGCTGCCTGTCCTGCTTAGCAGCCGACTCGTCCCGGGCCCGCAGTGCGCATAGGAATTTGTTCATAGTTGTTTTTTTTAAAACTATAGTCCAGCCCTCCAATGGTCTGAGGGACAGTGAACTGGCCCCCTGTTTAAAAAGTTTGAGGACCGCCGAAACCGGTTTGGCTCAGTGGATAGAGCGTCGGCCTGAGGACTGAAGGGTCCCGGGTTCGATTCCAGTCAAGGGCACGTACCTTGGTTGCGGGCACATCCCCAGTAGAAGGTGTGCAGGAGGCAGCTGGTCGATGTTTCTCTCTCATCGATGTTTCTAACTCTCTATCCCTCTCTCTTCCTCTCTGTAAAAAATCAATAAAATATATTTTAAAAAAATAAAAAGTTTGAGGACCCCTGAAATGATAGCATAAACATCACCCCCAAGTTGTCTCTACTGCCTTAGAAGACTTATTTACTAGCCCTAGAGGGGAGCTGCCGCCCAGGCTTGACCACATGCCCTTGGCACTATGGTTCTTTTTTATTTTTATTTTTATTTTTTATTCTTAATTTAAACATTTGGACCCAGTGCACGTGCTTCCCGGAATTTAGAGCAGTGATGCTCAACGGAAGATGATCACAGGGCCGTGGTGGCCCTCAGCTCAGTGCTACATGGAAGCCACTGCGTGTACACACGTGGCCTGTGCTCTCCAGTGAAGTCAAGCAGGCTGTCCACGGCTCCACCTGTGAGCCAAGACGCGGCTGTGCAATCCTTCCGCACAGGAGCTTCTTCGCACACGGTGGGGGGTGGAAGGAAATTCGTGGATTCCGGCTGTGGGAGTTTTGTGATTATTTTTTAAACTTACAAAAAAGAAAAAGCACTGACGTCATCCGTCACCCCTGACTTCTCGCTTCGCCCTGTGTAAGGTGACGTGTCTGCTTTCTTGTTTTAGGAACCTCTCGAAGAAATACCAACCCAAAAAGAACTCGAAGGAGGAAGAAGAATACAGGTGTGTTCATCGTTGATAATGACGTGGCACTCTCGGCGCCACTGGTGGTGATTGTGAAGGAAAGGAGAGATGGAGACCTACAAAAATAAGTTGCATTCTCTTCTCACATTTGTGCGTTTTTAAATTGGGGGAGAGAAAAACAAAAACCTACTCAAGGAGCTTTTCTTGTGCTGAGTCACTAGACCTGTTGCAGATGGTTTCACTTAGGGTAATTAGGAAAAGCTTGGGACAGAATCCAAGCAAGTGCAGGGTGTATGGCTTGCGCTTTCTACAGCAAGCATGTCAAACTCGTGCCCGCGGGCCACATGCGGCCCACAACGAATATTTTTGCGGCCCAGCCAATATAACAGTATGTCAGAAATGTTTTAATAAAAATTTTGTAACTTAATTTTGACAATGTCCTGTTATACATAATTATTAATAACGAGCTACAATGTTTGCTAACGACTGATGACTAGAATCATCTTACGTGAAGGTGCACCATTTCTCTCCACTAATACCAGCCGTGAATATTTTAGCAGCCGATGGCCACGTCATTAGTCTCGTACTGACTTGTTTCGTGTGTGCAACAGGAAATATTTCGCTTTCAAAGAACAAGAAAAATAGGTTTATTTGCATTACGCTTATTAATTTCTGCAGTTATTCAGTGGTCTGGTAAGTTAATGTTCAAGAAAAAATATTAATTTTTATTAAAATGTTCTATTATTTTATGTTAACGATGACTTATTTATTTCAGCCCTTTGTATTCAGCATGTCTCTATCGAAATAAACCTACGTTTCCATGAAAATGGAAGCTTTGGTTTTTTTTGCGGCCCACGTAACCTTAAACCTTGTTTATTTGGCCCGTGTTAGCCTTTGAGTTTGACATGCTTGTTCTACAATCTTGATTTGGTTTTGTAATATCAAGAGTCTCATTCAAGCCTAATTCATCCAAGAGATATGTCCATTTCAGCCAGCGACTAAGGCATTTTCACATGGACAGTCCCAACGTATTATGTCTCTAACTTGGGGCTAAAGATCCATTAGGTTCATACATGCAGCATGTATGTGTGTTTTGTGTTCTATTTGCACTAAGTATTATTAAAGCCAGTTATTGCCCTGCATAGAGCAGTTCAGTTTCCACAAAATGAAAAGAGTTTCTGTTGTAATTAATTCTGAACTGTTTTGATGAAACACTCCTATGTGTAATGAATTGCCAGGATCCTATGGGAGGTTGATTTTAATGACTATTTCTCCGGCCTAAAGCAGTGTGAGCATGGATGTGACCTCGTTGGAAAAAGGTGGCATGTGTTCTGTTCCACAGGTATACGGCGTGTAAAGCCTTCCTTTCCACCCTGAACGAAATGAACGACTACGCAGGGCAGCATGAAGTCGTCTCCGAGAACTTGACCTCACAGATCCTCGCGGGGTTAGCACGCTACGTCCAGGAACTGAAGCAGGAAAGGAAATCGGTACAAAATTTGTTTTTTCTTTCCAAGAAATGGACCAAAGTTAAGGGGAATATCCCTAGAAACCTTAAAATTAAATAGAATCATAAATGGCAGGACTTAAACTGGTACCTTTGAGAATCGTATACAAATTATGGACCTTGTTCCCTAGGTCTTTACAATTTCAGGGGCCCCCTCAGACACTCCGAAGCACATCTGTGGGCCCCAGAATACTGATTCCTTTGAAAAGTTTAAATATATTTGAGCATATCGGTCATACCAGCATAAGCAGTATGATAGGGAGTGTGCTGTGTAGAATAAGCAGTATTTAAAACAAATGCTTACAAGGACTTTTAAAAAGCAAGAAAGATGACCTCAGTTCCACCCACTTGATGTCTTGGCTCCCTCTCATACTGCTCATCCGTTGCTATCTAATGAGGAGGACCTTTTTGCTTTTCTTGACACCACTAAAACCTTTCCATGGCTTTTATTGGAAACAAGAGAGAAAAATGTACACGCAGTATATTCATAGTCAAGGTTGGCCCTATTTTTAAGCCATGATCTATATCATTGAGCTTTGATTGCTTGCTAGGTGCGAAATAATTTGTTAGCAATAAAGTACAAAGTTGGCCAGTGACACGCTTTCTTTATGTAGGTTTGAGCCCACAAGAGTTCTTTCAGTGCCCTGGGTGTGTGAACCAGCAAGATAGCTAGGGCTCCCGCCGAAGTGGAGGAGACGTTAAATAATAACGACCACCATCATGATGTCATTCAGTTCTGATCGTTGCCACAAGTACCAAATTTTTAGGTCTAGCTACTGTTTCTCATGGCTGACTAGGGACAATGTCTTGCTTAAGTACCATTCTTAACCCTCAATGTAATACCTTTTTTTAAAAAATATTTTTATTGATTTCAGAGAGGAAAGGAGAGAAAGAGAGAGATAGAAACATCAATGATGAGAGAGAATCATTGATCAGCTGCCTCCTGCGCGCCCTCCATTGGGGATCGAGCCCACAACCCAGCCATGTGCCCTTGACCGGAATCGAACCTGGGACCCTTCAGTCCGCAGGCCAACGCTCTATCCACTGAGCCAACCAGCCAGGGCAGTGTAATACCTTTTGGGCCATTTGATAACAGTGGCGACATCCTGTCTGCTCAAAGGGACGATTTCAAATTTGCAGCCTAGCGTATTTCCAAGCTCAATTCAGAATCGTAGTGGAGAATTATTTTTCATCTCGATTTTGCTGGTTGAAATAGATGAATCCTAACAAGAGCCTGCATGGTGAGATGGCTCACTCTGCAGAAGGGGAGGCTTCTCCCCTTCCTGTGTAGGCGTGCGAGGCAGTGGGAGAAAGGTAGGTAGTGGGAGAGATGGACATTCTCTTTGCCTTTGGGGCCATAGCATGTCAGTGAGTCAGCTGTTTGATGTCTAAGCTTTCAAATCTCCAAAATAGGAGGGTACTAGCTACGCATGCTTCTAGGAGAAAAGATGTTTCCGCATGCGCTGTATTCATTCTCATAGTACAGTGCCGCTCACTCACAGAATAGTATGAATAACCAGTGTTTGTCCTGACACACAAATCTGTAGGCTGGTCTGGAGGAAAATACGTTGACTTTTCAAAGGTAAATTCTTAAAAAGACAGTCCTGACTTGCCACCTATAAAAGCATGGCGTTTAGGTTCTTCCCTGGCTGATGTCTGAGCCACGCGTTTCTCCTCGAGAGCGCGGACACCGGAGGCCCGTGCTGCTGGCCCTGGGCCTGGGCTCATCGGGGTCCCCTCCCCAGGGCCCAGATGGTCAGTGTTTGGTGAAGTTAAGCCACTGAGCATGGCAGTGGGAAGGAGGCTTTTAGGAACTTTAAACAAGTTTACTGAGAAGGTATTTTTATTATAAATGAATTTGGGAAAATAAGCCTTAAATCAAAGCAGAATGCGACTCCTGTCACGAACGTTCCTGGGTTTATGGTTTTGGACTTAAATGAGGGTGAAATGCTCCTTTGAGCCAGTCTGAAGGTGGCTCACAGCTTTCCTCCCCAGTACACACATCTCTACCCACAGAGACTTAGCGGTGCATGAATTAACCCCGGGGCAGGCGGAGAAGGGGCCAGTGTTCAGACCCGCCGCTCTGTGGGTTTGGAGGAAGTTATAATATTTGTCACAGACATATTTTCTGGATGCTCCTTTTTTCTTTGCCCTTTTCAAGTCTTTGTATTCCTTTGTTTTCATCTGTGGAATCTGAGTTTTATTTAAAATTCCAGATGGTTGACTGTCCTCAATTGAGTGTTTATTCTTTTTTTTTCCTCCCAGTTTTTGGTGTTTTTTTTTTCTGAGTGGCTGTTCTCACATCAATGCCATATTTTGCTTTATTAAGGAGTTTTAGAAGTTACTGAACTATTATATTTATACAGTAAAAGTAAACAGCTGATGTACCTAATTGTGGAGTGAGGGTAATGAACACTCTCGCACTTTGTTCAGCCTATGATTTCTCTGAGAGCCTTGTCGCTGTGATTTCCTTTAGGTTAATGTGTGCTTAGTTTAGCTTCCCTGCGATTTTTTTTTTTTTAATCTCAGCTACCCCTGGTCACTGGGAAATTCCTAAAACCGTTTGGAAGGATGAATGTACTTGTATATGTTTAAGGGTCAGCCAAAGCATTGACGCGAAAGTGAGCTTAGCTGTCACCCAGATACCATCAGGCATTTTTGAAAGTCTTATTGTGTTTGGAGAGAAACGAAAGCATCTTATTCCAGGAGAAAGTGGGAGCTTCCCGCTGGGCCCGGGGAGCTGGCATTTCCTGTCTGTCCTCGGAGAGGAGAGCAGGGAGCTGCTGACCTCACCGGCCGGCCGCGGAGTGCCTGTTATCTCCGAGAGAACAATCCCTCTTTATGCGGCCTCCAGGCACGCTTCCTAGCACACACTTGCTCACTGTGTAGAGAAGAAATGTGTTTGCCATTGCTTGTCAGTGAACAACAAACACATCTGGCGAGCGGGTGAGTTTAACTTTAACCGCTGAAAACCGCCGCTATCTGGGTCAGGCACGCGCAGGCCCAGGGAGGGCTTTGGTTCCATCCGGCCATTTCCTCTGCGATCAGGCAGCAGCGGGTGTGTGTGTGTGTGTGTGTGTGAGAGAGAGTGTGTGTGTGTGTGTGTGTGTGTGTTGGCCATTTTGGGTTTTTAAAATATATTTTTATTGATTTCAGAGAGAAAAGGGGAGAAGGAGGGAGAGATAGAAGCTTCAATGAGGAGAATCACTGATCGGCTGCCTCCTGCACACCCCACAGGGGGACTGAGCCCGCAACCCAGGCACGTGCCCTGCCCTGGAATTGAAACTTGACCTCTTGGTTCATAGGTCGAGGCTCAACCACTGAGCCACACCAGCCGGGCAGCCACATAAGTTTGGGAGGGCACATGCTATAAAGAACGATTCAAGCCGAAACCGGTTTAGCTCAGTGGATAGAGCGTCGGCCTGTGGACTGAAAGGTCCCAGGTTCGATTCCGGTCAAGGGCATGTACCTTGGTTGTGGGCACATCCCCAGTGGGAGGTGTGCAGGAGGCAGCTGATCGATGTTTCTCTCTCATCGATGTTTCTAACTCTCTATCCCTCTCCCTTCTTCTCTGTAAAAAATCAATAAAAAATATATTTTTTTTAAAAAAAGAACGATTCAGAAGAGATCACAGGCACCTGGGCTTTTTCTCACATCACGTGAAGCCCTGGGATCACGCGTGTGGTTTGGGATCCCTGCTTTAGCCGGACAGCTGTGGCTCAGGAGGCCTTGGGAGAAAGCTCACAGCAAAGTCAGGGTCCACACCATGCTTGCAAAGTAAATTCCTATTTATTCTAAAATAGTCCAAAGAAGGCGCGGCAGGAGGATGGACCGGGTGGGGTTTCAGTCGGAGACAGCCCTCCTGCTCCCCAGATGTGCAGTGTCTGAGGACAAACTGTGTCTTCAGGGAAGATGCTGCGCCAGAGCGGAGCCTTTCCTGTGGTCCGCCGCGTTCTGCGCCTCCTGTGCGTGCTTCCTGGCCACGCGGGAGCGTGCTGCGTGGGGAGCCCGGAGCTGGGCACCAGCCTGGAGCACGGCTCAGGACTTGGGGCTCGGGTGTCTCCCTCTTTATGGGTCCGTCTTTGAGTCTCAGAGTGAAGTTGGGGGGAATGGGGAGCCTTTTCTGAAAATTGCATAACGCGGTGGTCCCTGCTCTCGGAATGGGGACGATCCTCGTGGCCGTTTGGGAAAGCTGCGTTTCTGAATGGACAGGGACTCGGGCTGGAAGGGCACAGTAAGGCCGCCTGTCCTGGGCCGTCCCCGGCCTGTCCCTCTGCCTCCCCGTCTGCCCACATCTCTCTCCCCTGAGCACCCCCTCACCACCGCTTCCCTCCCGTCTCGTTATAAGGGATCTTTGTGGCTTCCAGAAACCTGCTTCCACTTTGTACTTCCTCCGAAGTTCAAGGCTTCCGAGCTCTGCCGGGCTCTGTTCTTACTTCCCCACAGCGTGACCTGTCCTGTTGGTTTACTGCTGCCTTGGACTCGCTCTCTTTTCTCTCGCCTCCCCGTGTCTGTGATGGGGCTGGAAACACAAAGCCCAGGGGCTCTGGGGTTCACAGACCCCATAAAGTGGCTGGATGGACGCAGCTTACTGTAAAGGGAGAGGCGCTCACACAGTGAAACTGACCACACAGGAGGCGAGGAACATTCCCTGGTGAAGAAGCGCTGTCTCTTCCCCTGCTCCCAGCCTCCCAGCGTCAGGTCAGCTGCCTCTGGTGACTCAGCTGAGGCCTCGGAGCTGGCAGGTCAGGTGAGACTCAGGCTGTGCGGAGGCCTCTGGGCTGCTGTCCCTCCTCCCCTGCCTTCCCCCCGCGCCCTCCCCGCTCACTGTCCGTCAGGAAGCAGGTGGCACTCTCAGCCCAGTCGCTGAAGGGGGCTCGTGGGCTAAGGGAGCGTTTAGGGCGCTGTGGAGAGGGGCCAGGAAAAGCCATCAGGGACGCTGAGCTCCGCGGGCCGCTCCAGGAAACAGGTTAGCTCCTGGCAGCTGCCTGACCAGAGCCGCGGCCTTGGTCGGGGGTCCCAGCCGGCCGAGAGCATCTTAGCTGGGGGGGCCGCAGGCGTCCATTCCCGCCCTCTGAGACGCCGGAACCTCTCCATGGCAACCCCAGCAGAACCGGAGGGTGAGGAGCCTGCTCACGTGTCCAGGCAGGTCAGGACAACCTGGGAGTCACCCTGACCTCTGAGCATGTCACCGCCCACATCCGGTCCGATGCAACCGCACATCCCGGCGGCTTTCCTGCTCCAAGGGCCCCGGCATCTGACCCTCTCCCACCGCCTCTCCTGCACCCCCGGGTCCAAGTGTTTGTCACCTCCAGGGGTGGAGAGAGCCTGCCACCTGGAACCTTCCTTCGCAGCACGGCGCTCCCGTAGTCCGTCACCCCTGCTCCCCGCTCATTCTCACCAAAAGCCCACAGACGCCCCCAGTCTGCCCCTTTCTTCTCTGACCCCTGGCTCCTAATGTTGGTGAGGCTCACCCTGGTCTAGTCCTCTGGTGTCAACAGCAGGCACATACCTGCCCCAGGGCCTCCGCAGATAGCAGGAGGTGAATCTATCTTAAATTGAAAAAGACCTAAGTAACGGAAGCATCCGCCTACATCAAACTTCTACACAAGTACTTGAAGCAGCATTATTCATAGCAGCCCCACACGGGAACAACCCAAAGGCCATCGGCTGGTGAATGGATAAACAAATGGTGGCATATATCCACACAGTGGAACGTCGCCTGGTGATAAAAATGATACGTGTGACACATGGACGAACCTTGGAAAGATAATTTGCTCCGTGAGCATTATGAAGTGATGAGAGCATTATGCCAGTCACGAAAGATAATGTTGTGAGATTCCATTTCTATGAAACATCTAGAAGCGGCGTATCTATAGAGACAGAAAGATGAGTGGTTGCCCAGGGCTGGGGAGGATCTGGGTTTCTTTTTGGGGTGACAAAAATGTTCTCCAATCGGTTTGGCTCGGTGGATAGAGCGTCGGCTTGCGGACTGAAGGTCCCAGGGTCGATCCCGGTCAAGGGCATGTACCTTGGTTGCGGGCACATCCCCAGTGGGGGGTGTGCAGGAGGCAGCTGATCGATGTTTCTCTCTCATCGATGTTTCTAACTCTCTATCCCTCTCCCTTCCTCTCCGTAAAAAATCAATAAAATACATTTTTAAAAAATGTTCTCAAATTGATTATAGTGATGGTTGCATAATTGTGTGGCTCTAGTAAAAACCATTGACTTGTGTGAATTGTATGGTGTGTGAGTTATATCTCAAAGCAATTAAAAACAAAGATCTAAGTGATTTTTGTCTTAAAACTTTTACAAATGGTGTATAGAAGTCTTAGAATTCAGTTATTACAACATCTAAAGTTTCAAAGGCTACTCTTGGCTATTCTTCTTTTCATTTCCCTGTATTTTTTAACTCTTCAATTTCTTGGGCGCGCACATGCTGGGTGTTCGATATTTAAGTGTTATTTTAGCGGGTGGACTTTCTCTCTCGGGTTACTATGCCCAAGAGGGTGCACTGATCCCGGTGTTTCTCGCTTCCAGCACTTCCATGATGGACGGAAGGCCCAGCAGCACATAGAGACTTGCTGGAAGCAGCTCGAGTCGGTGAGTGAGAAGCCAGCCACCGGGAAAGGTCTGGGCCAGTGTTCTAACTGGAATTGAGTTGCAGCTTGAATCAGTCAGTGTGTTCAAAACAAACGAAGACACCAAAGAAAACGCCTTGAGAGATTTTTCTAATCTGAGTGTAGCGTGTTTCTAGAAACTTTTATCTAAAGTAAAATGTTGAGCCAAAAGCAAAAGAGCTCAAGGAGAGTGTTTTTCTAAAAACCACGGGGACAGACAAAGATTAGGTAGTTGGGGTGAACATAAATGCAGATTTTAAAATAGTGTCCTAACACAGACATCAGGGTGGGAAAGGCCTGGGGCAGAGGGTGGGGGTGGGCTGGGGGGGTCATTGGGGGATAAAAGAGGACATATGTAATACTTTGAACAATGAAGAATTGTTTAAAAATAAATAAAATAGCACCCTGAATTATGACGCAGCAATCCGATGGGAGAAGGATGCCCTTTGGGGGGTTAGGGGGAAAGCCAGAGCTCAGAGGGGTCTCCGGGTTTCGGTAGTCACCCCTTCCCCCTCCACCGCTTCCCCCTTCTTCCAGAGTAAGCGGCGATTTGAGCGGGATTGCAAGGAGGCTGACCGGGCCCAGCAGTACTTCGAGAAAATGGATGCTGACATAAACGTCACAAAAGCGGATGTTGAAAAGGTAAGGTGAAAGTGGGCCTGCCTCTCGTTTCCCCTTTTCAGTGTTCGTCACGCACCCTCCCAGAGGGTCGGTCCCCAAGTTCTCCTTTCTGATGCGGCCACAAAAGGCCACTCAACGTGGGATCGTTTTCCGTTTGTGTCATTGCCATGGGGACCTGAAGCTGAAACTCGGGGGCTCAGGGGTGTTGGGCAGTTTGCTTATTTGTTCAGTCTCCAAGATGATAACGCGGCAGAGACTTAGACCCCGACCGCGGCCCGGGGGTTGCTGTCTGGAGATTGTGGCTTTCACTAATAGCTTTTCAAAGAAAAGCCAACCTCTCGAAACGCAGGGCGGATGTGCAGCGAGAGCTTGGCTGCCTCTGGTGCTTCCGTTCTACAGATAAGGAGGCTCCCGCCCTGGCCTCGCTTCTCAGTGAGTCATCCGGTGGCTAGCAGGTTGCAGCCGAAGCCGGCGTGCAAGTCCTCGGCTTCCCTCTGAATGCACTGGTGTTGGCAGCGAGGAGTGTCAGAGAGCGTGCGCTGTGTCTTCTTGCGTTTGCTCCCTCGGAATTTTCTTTGTATGACAGTCCTCAAGAGGGTGTCAACAAAATCAGGCTGCGAAATAACAGTCCTCATTCGTTACTGCCCGGGGCTGTGCTGGTGGCCACAGCCTCCTGTCTCCCCTGGGAAAAGCCTGCCTTTTCAGAGGTCTCTTTCACCAGAGGTTTCTGCCAGCTTCATTGCAGACGAGATGAGTTGGAAAAAAGTGTGCATTTGTTATTTCATTATTTGCCTCTCCTGCCAAATTCCTTGCTTAAAGCCAAGGCATATGTCAGTATGCCTTCCTCTAGAATTATCTAGTACATTAAAATACACATTCTCATTTATTTACTTTACCAAAAGGTATACTAATATGCTGGTAAAGTTACTATAAATTACCATAACTTTGTCGTGAGTTCTCATTAAACAGACAACTTTCCAAACTATAAAAAATATTATTCAATTACAATAGATTTACCCTGACCTGGCTGGTGTGGCTCAGTTGGTTGAGCATCATTCCGTGTACCAAAAGGTCCCTGGTAGGATTCCCGGTTGGGGCACATGCCCAGCTTGCGGGTTCAGTACCAAGTCGGGACCCTGACCGGGAATCGAACCAGGGACCTTTTGGTGCACGGAGTGATGCTCAACCAACTGAGCCACACCAGCCAGGGCTCATTTAATTTCTTCTGACTTTATTTGTTCTTATTCGACATTATGTTTTCCACTTTATTCAGGTGGAATATAGAGGCCGTGACTTTCATATGTTAATATTAGAGCCCGGTGCCTTGCTAAACTCTTTTCATTTCTATTTTGACTTTTCTATAGAGACAGCCCTATCACCAGCCTAGAATGACAGTTTTATTTCTTCCTTTGCAATCCTTATGCCTTTTGTTTATGTTTCTTATCTCCCTCTGATGGTTCTGAAATTGTGGGCTCCTTATTCTGTGCTTGATGATAAAGAGGGCTTCAACCGTTTCTCCATTCGGCATGATTTTAATAGGACCTTTATCAGGTTAAGGGATTTCCCCTCTTTTCCTATTTTGCCAAGAGGTTTTGTGAAGCTTGACTTGATATTGAATCTCGTCAAGTAAATTTTCTGCTTCCTTTCATCCCATTAATGGGATAGATTTCATGGATCAGTTTTCTTACATCAAACCAAATTAGCATTCCTGGGACAATTCCAACTAGGTCACCGTGCATTATTTTATTCCCTCAAGATTTTTGCGTCTGTACGTCATTGAGATTCGTCTATAATTGTTCTTGTCTGTTCCAGTTTGCTTTACTTACTGGTTTTGTGGTAAACTTATTTTTCTATATTCTGAAACAATATATGTGAGGTGAAACGAACAGTTCTTAAATGTTCTGTGACACTGCATCGTGGGACAGTTTCTAACTGCTGATTCGATTCCTTTAAGGTCTGCTGCTTTGGTTGATCTTGGGGTGATATTTTTCTAGAAATATCTCCGTTTCATCTTAAGGTTTGAAATGTCTTGGCTAAATGTTGCCCATAATCTCTCACCTTAATTTTTGATGCATATGTTGATTATTCATAATATTGTTTATTCATATTCTCCCCATCCCGCTTTTTAGGGTCATTTTTCCAAAAATCATTTTTATTACGATTTTCCAAGAACCAAAATTTGTCTTGGTGCAACTTCTCTTTTCTACTTCTGTTTTCTACTTCATTTCCTTTCCTTCAACCTTCTCTACCAAGGTCTTTGTGTTTGTTTGTTTGTTTGTTTTATAATCCCACCTGAGGATATTTTCCCATTGATTTTTAGAGAGAGTAGAAGAGAGAGGGTAAGACGGAGAGAAATATTGATGTGTGAGAAACACACATCAATTGGTTGCCTCCTGCATGAGCCCGACCAGGGCCTGGGCAGGGGAGGAGCCTGCAACTGAGGTACATGGGAGTCGAACCTGGGACCCTTTGGTCCGCAGGGCGAAGCTCTATCCACTGAGCCAAACCAGCGAGGGCCCTGTTGATGTCTTTGGATTTCATCTATCGTCCTTTAAATTTTTCTTTCTTCAGATGCTTACCTCATTTCAACTTTTCTCCTTTTCTATTATAAGCACTTGAGTAACAAATTTCTCATGTAAGCACGGATTTATCTGCAGCCCACAAAATTTAATGTGTGTTATTATTGTTGTTCACTTCCCGATCTTTTTCATTTCTTTCACTTTTTAATCTCTCCGATGACTTATTTAGAAGCATGTTTTAAATTTTTCAGTTGTGTGACATAGTTCAACATATCTTTTTTGTTATCGATTTCTAGCTTAATGGCACTGTGGTTGTAAAAGCCCGAGTTTGAGTCTTCCATGGTTGAGGCCTCGCATCGGGCAGTTTTGTAGATGTCCTCTAAGTAATTGAAAAGACGGTGTATTCTCCAGCCCGTAGTTGCAGAGTCTGCCCATTTCCATCAGATCAGACTTGC
Source organism: Plecotus auritus (assembly GCF_963455305.1). Classification (NCBI taxonomy): domain Eukaryota; kingdom Metazoa; phylum Chordata; class Mammalia; order Chiroptera; family Vespertilionidae; genus Plecotus; species Plecotus auritus. Next base: position 181,730,709 of record NC_137776.1, on the reverse strand, counting down.
TGATTGTGTTGTCCACATCTTCCCGCCAGTAAGGGTTTTGGGGTCGGCTTGTTGTAACCTTCGTTGAGAGAGACAGATCACTGCTTTGTGCCTTGCTTTCCGTGTCGGGAAACGGGAATGCAGCGCAGAGGGGGCGCTGGTGGGAGTACTCGGGGAGTCAACAAGTACAACATCCTCCCAGCCATTGTGGCTGTGGCCAGTGACCCAGAAGTTAACGCGTGTGAGGATAACAGTGGCGGGTTTGCCATTTCCTGTGAATTGGCTCTTCTACTGTGAAGTTATTTCATTAAGAAATACAGTTTAGGCCGAAACCGGTTTGGCTCAGTGGATAGAGCGTCGGCCTGCGGACTGAGGGGTCCCGGGTTCGATTCCGGTCAAGGGCATGTACCTTGGTTGTGGGCACATCCCCAGTGGGGGGTGTGCAGGAGGCAGCTGATTGATGTTTCTCTCTCATCGATGTTTCTCTCTCATCGATGTTTCTAGCTCTCTATCCCTCTCCCTTCCTCTCTGTGAAATATCAATAAAATATGTTTAAAAAAAAAAAAAGAAATACAGTTTAGGCCCTAACCGGTTTGGCTCAGTGGATAGAGCCTCGGCCTGCGGACTGAAGGGTCCCAGGTTCGATTCTGGTCAAGGGCATGTACCTTGGTTGCGGACACATCCCCAGTAGGGGGTGTGCAGGAGGCAGCTGATCGATGTTTCTCTCTCATCGATGTTTCTAACTCTTTATCCCTCTCCCTTCCTCTCTGTAAAAAATCAATAAAATATATTTTTAAAAAAAGAAAAGAAAAGAAATACAGTTTAGATTTATAATATCTTCCATGAGATTTAATTGGTCATCACTGTGCTGTCATCTTTCCACGCTCATGCACATGCCTGGAAGTCTAGTTGACCTGCTTTTGGGGGTTAGCTTTGCCTGGCAAATCTTTCCCAGACTGTCGGCCCCCCTTGCTGTTGTGAGAAAGCTTCCCCGTGATTGCTCCCCAACATTCATGTGAAAACTTGCTATGGACTAGGGAGACTTCCCTGTCATACCACCATCGCCCTGCGTTTCATTCACTTAAGAAAGTCCCAGCAGACACGCCTGTGAGAGAGACCCATGTACGTGTGATTATCCATGTGCGCTGCTTTGAATTTTATCTGTGGCCCACGTTCAACGTGGGTTCTCCAGGGAGCGGGCAGCACCCGGGGTCACTACCCAGCCAGGACGGCATCAGTCTAAGTTTGCCAACTTGGGTTTGGGATCACACAGGCTGTGTGAGTTCTGACCCTTCGTGGTTCAAAAATTTCCAGGATGACTTTTTTCTTTGCTTTTCTCTCTTGGTCAGATCCAAGGTAGCTGAGTTACCAAAAGTACAATAGCTTGCCCGGCCAGCGTGGCTCAGTGGTTGAGCATCAACCTATGAACCAGGAGGTCACGGTTCGATTCCGGGTCCCAGTTGGGGCACCTGCCCAGGTTGTGCGATAGATCCCCAGTGTGGGACATGCAGGAGGCAGCCGATCAATGATTCTCTCTCATCGTGGATATTTCTCGCTCTCTCTCCCCCTCTCCTTTCCTCTCTGAAATCAATTATATATATATATATATATATATATATATATATATATATATATATATATATATATTAAAGTACAATAGCTATACCCAAAGGCGGCTGTAGGACTTGTAGGACTTAATTGGTTGCTCTCCTCAACTTTTTATTTTTATTTTTTTATTTTTTTAAAAATATATTTTATTGATTTTTTACAGAGAGGAAAGGAGAGGGATAGAGAGTGAGAAACATCGATGAGAGAGAAACATCGATTCAGCTGCCTCTTGCACACTCCCCACTGGGGATGTGCCCACAACCAAGGTACACGCCCCTGACCAGAATCGAACCCGGGACCCTTCTGTCCACAGGCTGACGCTCTATCCACTGAGCCAAACCAGTTAGGGCTCTCCTCAACTTTTTAAATCTTTCCAAAGATGCGTAGTTCTTCCTTGTACTGAGAGCAGCCTTTGGTTTTCTTCATGGAAGTACCACTTACCTCCTCCCCAAGGGTACGATAAATTACCCAGTTTTGGCTTCACAAACACTGAAGCTGATGGAGCGGGGTCTGCACACTGGAATCCTTAAGCTACTTTGCTGATGAATGTGACTCGAAACACTCATTTCCCCAGTGTTTTGCGTAGAGCCTCTGTCAGTATCCAGCCGAAAGGATGCAGGCTTTCAGTTCTTATCGTTACTTAATGTAATTTTCCATTTTGACTTTGGAAAGTCTTTGAATCTCATAGAAATGTCTTTTCCCAGTTTCTGCAACGATTATGTTACCTGACTGCACTGGAAGTCGCTCGCCCTCCTCTTTCTAACAGCCCCGCAACCCTTGGCGTGGCAGCTGCGCTCACAGAGATGTGCCTGCTCCCCCAGAAGGAGGGAGCACTGGCCCGAGTTGCGTTTGCGTTTGATGACACGGTTGTTGTGAACCACGTGTGCGCGTATCTTCTAAACTATAAGTTAACCGTCCACACAGGGATTAGATCCGTGTTTTTCATCAGCACTGTGTCCCAGTGGCCTAAAACCGCCTGCGTCCGTGAGGGACATCAATAGACATTTGCTTTGTGTTTGGTGTCTGTGTTGAGCAGATGTTTAGTGATCAGCTTACAAGTGGGTGCGTGTTATCCAAAAGTAAATTCATACGCATGGCGTGGACATAAGGAAACACGGGCAGTTTTATCTCTGGGCCGGTGAACGCATTTGGATGTTGCGAGGATGCCACGTTCCTCAGAGGAATGATGAGGCAAGGAAGCAAGCTCATTGGGGTGGTTTTTATTGGGAGTGGAACTCAAGGAACTACACAGCCTTTTGTCGTCCAGACACAGCTGTCAGTTTTAAAACGAGTTCCCGTGATTTGGAACGAGGCCATCTGTGTTTGTAGCAGGACCATATTGGAATAGGTCATCTTGTGGCTCATGACCTGTGTACTTAAGTGGAAGGTAAAACCAGACTTTTTTTCTCCCCTTGTATGAGATGGATGCTGTGGTCCTTACTGTTTATAGTATTGAGAAGTTGAAGGCCTGCAAGGGAACATGGGAAAATCCATCAACCGATGGTCTTTGGCTCCAATTCAACACCAATGGAACCCCCAGTTTAGGGTGCTGTGGAGAAGGAGACTTTATTCCTTGGAGACGGCTCAGCCGTGATACAGCGCGGCTGTGAGGCAGCCCTGGCCAGACCCCTCTCCGGCTACACAGTGTAACGTGCAAAGACGTGGGCAAGAGAGTACTTTGCAGGCGTCCTCAAACTACGGCCCGCGGGCCACATGCGGCCCGCCGAGGACATTTATCCGGCCCGCCGGGTGCCGCTGCCTGTCCTGCTTAGCAGCCGACTCGTCCCGGGCCCGCAGTGCGCATAGGAATTTGTTCATAGTTTTTTTTAAAACTACAGTCCAGCCCTCCAACGGTCTGAGGGACAGTGAACTGGCCCCCTGTTTAAAAAGTTTGAGGACCCCTGTGCGGGGTCAGTATTTCAAGCCTAATTTGGAGATGATTTTTTAAGAATCAGAATTCTCAGTAACCATTCATCTATATGATAAAATCTCTGGTAACTATTTTTCCTTACAGTTTGCTTCTGCTTGGTACAGCTTTTCACCCAACTAAATTCTGAATCTGTTTTTTCTATTTCCACATAGCCCCCAACATGAGTCACCCCATACTTTTTTTTTTTTTTTTAATTTAAGGGATTTCTAGTGGAATCATGATTTTTATGGTATTCTCGTTTTTAAGAAACACTGAATTTGTTGGCGGAATTCCTAAGTCAAGTAATGCTCCCATTCATTTTCCTTCATTCCCTCACTCATTATTCACTGACTGTGCTGGCGAGACGGGGGTGGCACAGATGCCAACGTGTAATCACACAACCCTTGACTTGAAGGAACGTGCCTTTCTCTTTCTTTCCAGTATTTAGTTCACTGACGGTGAATCTTCCCATTGCCCCCCCCCACAACTCTTGAGTGGCATTTCGGTGACAAGGACTTTCAAGTCAGGTTTTCTCAGTCCCTCTGCTTTGGCATAAAGCGTGCTCGACGAAGTTGGGCAAGGGCAGCACCTGCGCCCTGACTTCCGGTGGTGCTGCCATTGGTTAGCGTGGCGTTGGGATGAAAAAGGAAAAGGTTATCAAAATGAATGGAATGTGGACTAATATTTCCGAACAGAGAGAACAGTGTTTGCCAAATGCATGCATTACACAGAGTTCATCCATGTCAGGCAGTGAATAATTCCCTTTCTCTAAGCCGCCCTCGCCTTGTGACTGTTAGCTCTTACATAATTTCTAGACGCAGAATAGGATATTGTTTAACTGAAACTGCAGTTGCTGGTCACAAGTGGCTGCAGAAATGGTCAGAGAGTTCAAGTGATGCTTTCCGAACTTTTGTAGCAATTGCTCCTTTGGCTGCAGGTGTGGTTTCATTCAGCTTGACTGGTTCCCTCAGTGTCTCAGCTTCGAGGGCAGCTGTTGGCTATGAAACGGTTAACCTGCTTCTTCATTCCAACTCCTGCAACTCTGAGTGTTGACCAAGCAGAAGAGCTCTCTCCGCACAGTGAGAGGTCTCCTTGTTTGGCTTCGTCGTGAGTTTTATTATATAACGCGATTGAGGAAATGTTTTACAAACTAAATTAAATTATAATCCTGACCATGAGCGCTCAGAACAGTGTATCGGTTTCTTAAGGCATTTTTTTAATTCCATTTTTGTGTGACATCATGGCTTCTAAAAATACTTGGCTTTGAACGTGATTAGCTTTTAAATTCTACATAGATGTCCCGAAGGTGGAGTAGCATATGAAATCCTGAGTCATGAATTAAGGTAGAATTCCAAGAGCTAAGTGATGAACTAACTTCACGTTTCTAGTTACAATCCAATATACATGTGCTGTTTTTTATGTCACGTGTCACACAGTAGCATATTTTAAAGAGAAAAGAAAGTTAGAGTAAAGAATCTGTGCCATTGTAAGCAAGTATAAAGGATTTGACTTGAGTGATTATCAGTTTGGTAATGTCTTGGTAAAACCAATGAATTGTAGTAGTTTAAGAGTTTGCTTCGGTTGGGATCAGAGTTGCCGGCTCTGGGAAGGCGGCCCTGGCCGGGTCGGGTAGGTTCTGTGCTAACGGAAGCCAGCTGAGTAGCAGAGTGTTCCATTTTTTTACCATTTGGGGCAACAGCCTCTAGCAAGACGACTCCTTAAGTTATTGTACGTATAAGGAGTTGTACTGTTCCCTACTTTCTCTGCCCTTGCTGTAACGAGGAAACCGACATCTTCATTGAACATGTTAATATCTTCAGTGCTTGCCCCAAATTTGCTGCATATAACCTGTCTGAAGGAATTGTTCATCTTAACAATTTAGAAAACAATTTAAAAAAAAAAAAGAGGAAGTGGTTAGTATGAATACAGGAAATAAATTTTGCAACTACAGCTTGATCTTCCAGTTTAAACTGCTTTTAATTTACAGGAGACAATATAGAATTAAAAACACTGTCCAAAATGAAGGTTGTTGCTGACTCTTCTTTTATAAGTGGATCAGTATTCAAATCAGAGATTCTAGAGAAGACACTTTTGTTAGTCTCTTGTTTATATCTGTCCTGCAAGAAGTCATCTGTAGGGTTTATGTTTTATTTATTTTGCTTCTCAGCATGTTTGTTATTAAATGAACATCCTGAATGGTTTCTATTGTTTCATTCTTAATGTTTGTCCTGAGTAGTAATAGATATGTTTACTTCCTTTGACATTTCCCATGGGAAATAGAATTTGATGGAAATTTTCTCCAATTATTAGATGTGGAATAAATGTATTTATATTTGCAAACAAGACACAGCTTTGATCTATGTCATGAATGAATATTCGTGGGATGAGATTAAGGGGGGCAGGAAACATGACGCTCATATTAGTTTTACCATTAATATGAAATCTGTGACAGGAATGTTGAAACATAAAATTCCTTACTATGGTCAAATGTTTCACACAAAACTACTCTTGAAGTTGTAGCCAGCTCCTAGTTTCGGTTCATTCTCTAGAAGTTACTACTGTCTCACTTATTAACCTTAATTTTTCACTTATTAGTTTTTGAAGTAAGTGGTTTTTACACTGAAAATTGAGTTTGGTTAAATAAGCATCTAAAAAGAAACAGGAAAGCCAGAATTTCAAAATCTCAGTGTATCAGATATGGTGGGGGGGGGGGGCGGGGGGGCGGGGGTGCTACCAGAAGTGAATTTATATAAAGACTACATGCTTTCAAAAGCCTCTCCAGTGAAATATTCCCAGTATGCACTTCATCTGCATGAAAACGTTGACATGAGAATCTATCTTAGCTTTGCTTCCATACTCCTGAAAGCATAAGCATCACCAAGCCTCTAGTTAATGTGCAAAATACCAACAGAGCAAGGCAAGGTGATGGGTCCTTCTTATACCCTAGATCTCAAGCTAAAACGGAATTGAATAAAATGTGGTCTGAATACAAATATTCATATGACATGACTATAGGGATATGAATAGGAAATGAAACTGAATTAAGGTAAATATTGTGTGTGTGTGTGTGTGTGTGTGTGTGTGTGTGTGTGTAGCTTCAAACACTTGGCACTTACTATATGCCCCTCTCTGTTCTAAAGACTTTCATATGGTAACTCATTTAACAGCATCTTAGTGTTTACTGATAATAAAGGGCCTACCTTGGCCAAGAGCTTGTTCTTAATGTTAATCTTACATAGAAGTGGGTTCAGATCCTGTTTCTACCAATCACTAATGGTGCGACGGGGCAATTTATTTAATCTGAGCCTGTTTCCTACCCTATACAATAAGGATGATAGTACACCCTGCAAGGATGGTTGGGAGGCGTCAGTGGTAGTGATGTGTGTAAAGCAGTGGCCTGTTTTTGGACTTCTGTTAACTGGTTGAGACTGTTACTGCCATCTGAATTTTGCCTGTTTGTGACCTCCTTCGATTACTTCTGGTTACTCCCTCTCAATTCTTCCCGCTTCGACCTACTGTGAATCAGTTGAGTACATTTTGCACATTCTGGGCATCTAGGCGTCTGCAGGGAGATTTATTGAACAAACAGTGCAGAGCGTTGGTAGGATTGCTATAGATGCCTTTCATGAGGGCCCCGGTTAGCAAATGATGTCATGGAGAGGCCAGGAAGACCAGGGTCCGTGGGGAAGACCCTGTTCCATGCCGAACTCCATGGTGACAAGAACCAGAGCAAAGCAGTTAAAGTGATTGAGTTACATCATACATGTAATCACCTGGTCCTGTGACCAGCAGGTCCTAGGAGCTCAGAAGTGGTTTGCGGATGTTGCCTCTGAAAAAACTCCATGTGGAGCACAGTTTGTGGGGCTAGGTCTGAAGGAGGACTTGGGAGTGGGGCGTGAAGAATGGGTAGAAGTTGAAAGGAAGGAACAGGGAGAGAGCAACTGAGGTGGCGAGAACTTCATCCAGGCCTCTGAGGGAAACACGTTGCAGATGCTGACCTGCCTGGCGGGGCAGGGGACCTAGCTGGAGAGGTCAGATAAGAACGGATCATGATGCTCAAAGCAAAATGGCGGAAGGAATGTGACCCTGATGAAATGCTATGGAACCTACTGCTCAAAAAAACTGGCACTGGAAAAGTGTTTTATGTTTTCTTTCTTAAAAAAATATTTTTTTATTGATTTCAGAGAGGAAGGGAGAGGGAGAGAGAGATAGAAACATCAATGATGAGAGAGAATCATTGATGGGCTGACTCCTGCACGCCCCCTACTGGGGATCAAGCCCGCAACCCAAGCACGTGCCCTTGACTGGAATCGAACCCGGGACCCTCCAGTCTGCAGGCCGACGCTCTATCCACTGACCCACACCGGCCAGGGCGTGTTTTATATTTTCTAAAAGGGTTTTAATCCTCTCCATCAATGCTTTTATTCCCTTATAGATTAAAAGGGTAAGGGTATAAAATGTTAAATGCCATGGCCCTAAAGTGGCCCTGCTGATGCGGTACAGCCAAGACAAAGCTCCTCTCCATGCCTCGAGTTCAGTGTTCTTGCCAGGCTGCCATGACTTTACCTTATGGTGGTCATTTCAAACTAGAGGCCCGGTGCACGAAAATCGTGCAAGAGTAGGCCTTCCCTCTGGCACCCAGGACCCTGGCTTCCCTCCGGCCGCTGGCAGGCACCCAGGACCCAGGCTTCCCTCGCAGCCCCGACTTCATCCAGAAGGTCGTCTGGAAGGACGTCCAGTCTAATTAGCATATTACACTTTTATTATAGATGAGCTCTTCCCTGTGAGCCACTGTGCGTGCCTACAGCACTAGGCAGGGGAGAGTGAGTTGGGTAAGATGACAAGTAGTCATTGATGTGGGGCCCCGGGATCGCAGGCCTAATAAGGAGAGGTGGGGCCTTACCAGAGGCGGAGGCTCAGGAACCGCCGAAGGGGCAGCCTTCGATTCCCCATCTGTCCCCGCGGCAGTGGCCATGCGGTAATGCGGGCCAACTTACCTTCTTGTGATTTCTTTTGACGTTTAAAATTTCTTTAATCACGTTACATGATTTTGTTTTACATCTTTTCTTTCAAAATGTCCTTTTAGCTCAGATTCTTACGGTGGTCATTTTCTCTCTATTGTGTCCGCTCTCGTGCGTTTATGATGATGATTGTCTTTTTTGTTTGAGCATATCCTCAGCAGGGATTTTGTCTCTCTCTGAGAATCCCGTCAAAGCAGGATTGTGGGACTATCCTCCCCTCCAGGTTTTATATTTGTTTCTGCCAGACAATCTCTAACTAATTTTTATGTTCATCACGTGGGCTTGGGATTCTGGTACCACCTGTATAACACATACACAAGGGTAAGGTTTTGTTTCTCAAATACACTCTTTCCCCACTCCCCCCTGTAGCCTGAGACCTCAGCAAGCTTCCTGGCTGTCTTGTCTGATCACTACAGAAGTTCTGCTGGGTGTCACCCGGCTTAAAGGAGAGGAAGGGTCTATGATCTTACACCTTAAGCTCGTTGATAGCATTTACTGAATAGCACATGTGAGATTTTTAGTATTAAACATTGCTGTTTGAAATCTATTGTGACTTGGGCAAGTAAACAGCTGCTAACCTAACTCCAGACACCTTAAATTTCCTCAGGACTGGAAGTATAGTATTTCACTTATTTACCTTGGAGGGTGGGTGGTCTGTATCGTGAATAATTTTCTTCTCTCCTCTGGAACATATATTTTCTAGAATTGTATTTACAAAGTGCTTTCAATATTTTTGTTTTTCACAGTAACGGCACAGCAATAGAGAATGGTGGTCATCTAAGCATTAACTTCCCAGAACCCAGCTCTCTTCAGCTGTCTGTATATGAAACCTTGTGACTGTCATACTCGGTAGCGAGGTTGTTTATTAAGGGGAGAAGGGGAAGAGAAAGAGATCATTTCAAACCTACCATAACTGAAAACGCAAGGCTCTTGCCAATGACAATGCAATTAGAAGCCAGGGAAGAGGAAGAGTCTTAGAGCCTCCGAGCTCCTCCCGAATCTGTTCTCGCTGGCCCACCTTGGAGTTGTGCCAGGGTCAAGATGAACCATGTCGGCATTGGCTTCTCTTTTAGCAGAAATTGCCACTCACCTTGAGTAAGCAGATATTTCACATTCTGCTTTTCAAATAAAGCATCCGGGATATAGAGGAACAGAAGGCCTTTTCTTAAAACTGTTTAGCAAGTGAATGGCCCCTGTGGGATTGAGATGCTGGTCTCATTTGCTATCTCTCCATATTCTCTCCTATTTCAGTGACTCTGCACCAGGGGGGCCAACCAGGCTGGGGCGGCCAGTTGTAAGGCTGTTAAAAAAAAAAAAATAAATCAGGAAATTGCTGGAATATTTCAAGCACATTTCTTTGGTTAACTTATTTTGAAGTTTTTCTCTGTTTTGTATTTTAGCTGCCTTTATAATTTATCAAAGACAGACTCATTGTTTTGGCAAGTTCCCGGCCTGGAAGGCTCCAACAAAAACTCCCAGCACTCAGTCTGAATAGGAATTTTTAAATGCATTCTTAGTCTTGAACTTGGAAATGTATTCTAGATGCAGCCGTGCTGGGAAATTTGAACAATGCCATTTATCATACAACAACACTGATCCAGACAGAGGCCTTTTTCATCTCTTCCCATGTTGGTAACCCTCCTGCTACATTATCTTTTCAGAGCTTCTTGTTTTTTTGGGGGGCCTCAAAGGCAAGCCTTCAACCTTTCCGTTTCTAGAATTCAGCATTAAAATCTGCCTCTTTTACTAATCTTTTTGGCAAGAAAAGATATTCCCTAATCACTCTTACAGAAGTGATCATGATTAATGCTTTATATTTTTACAATAATGGGGTTATGCTGTAAATACTGTTTTGGAAACTTTAAAAAAATTAAATTATATACAGCTTTCACTTTCCTTGATGATTAAATATTCTTTTTTTTTTTTTAATTGATTTTAGAGAGAGAGGAAAGGAGAGGAAATGATATGGAAACATCGATGGGCTGCTTCCTGCACTCTCCCTCCTGGGATCAAGCTGGCAATCCAGGCATGTGCCCTGACCGGGAATCGAACTGATGACCTTTGGGTGCATGGATCGATGCTCAATCAACTGAGCCACACTGGCTGGGCTAAATATTCTTTCACATTATTTTTTTCTTTTTAAATACTACACATTGGTGCATTAAGGGCATGACATAGCCCTAGCCGGTGTGGCTCAGTGGATAGAGGGTCGGCACACGGACTGAAGGGTCCTGGGTTTGATTCCGGTCAAGGGCATGTTCCTCAGTTGTAGACTCCATTTAAAATTATTTCATTAGGGCCAAAACCGGTTTGGCTCAGTGGATAGAGCGTCGGCCTGCGGACTGAGGGGTCCCGGGTTCGATTCCGGTCAAGGGCATGTACATTGGTTGCGGGCACATCCCCGGTGGGAGGTGTGCAGGAGGCAGCTGATCGATGTTTCTCTCTCATCGATGTTTCTGGCTCTCTATCCCTCTCCCTTCCTCTCTGTAAAATATCAATAAAATATATTTAAAAAAAAAAAAATTATTTCATTAGGGTCAGTTCCCACCGGTAGAATTCTGGGCCAAAGACTAGTTTTTGACAAATCCCAGTAAATCAGTACCAGCACAAGCTTCCAGGCATTCTCAACAGGATCTCCCTTGTGGGCCCCCCTTGTATGCTGTGCAGACGTGTGTGCTTCTCATCAGCCTGGACTGTCCAGAAGCGAGGTGTCCCCTGGTGGGAGCCCCTCGGTGGCTCAGACTCACCACATTTGCCAGCTGTTGATTGGGGATCACCATGGTGTCATTTAGTGGTATCCTTGCAGCTGTTTTTCTAGAACTTTCCAGTGATTTGTTCCAGGCTACAGTGCCTTCCTTCGATGTTTTCGCAGACACTGCCCCCCAACACACACACAAATTGCAAACTCCAGGCTGTCACTGTGAATAGTGATTATCAGAGGCTAGAAGGTGTGGGTACTTCTACTTTCTAGACCAGGGGTGGGCAAACTTTTTGACTCGAGGGCCACAATGGGTTCTTAAACTGGACCGGAGGGCCGGAACAAAAGCATGGATGGAGTGTTTGTGTGAACTAATATAAATTCAAAGTAAACATCATTACATAAAAGGGTACGGTCTTTTTTTTTATTTCAATAGTTTTATTCATTTCAAACATTTTAACACCAGCGTTGATGCTAATGTGCAGTGGTGCATGTTAACACAAATGCCCTGTAGCACGCATTTTTTACAGGCGCAAGGGGGAGAAGCAAACGCGGCGCAAAATGCATTTGTTTTGCCGCTAACACATGCGGTTAGCGGCCACGGTAGCGTTACTGATACCGCATCCGTATCAGCAAAAAAATGCAGCCGCAGCATGGCTAGTGTGACATGTCCTCTGTGTGTCTTTTTCCCTGCTGCGCGCGTCCGCAGTGGGAAAAAAAAACTGCAGTGGATACAAGCCCTAAAAGCTGAAAGTCTTTGCTGTTTTATTAACAAATTATTGTGATGTACAGAATGTGGGAACAGGAAAAAATTGTGTTTGAGTAGAGCTCTTAATATTACCTCAGAAAGGCTCTGATACTGTGCTCTCCAGGGGCGTGTCTCCCTACATCCCCACGATAGCGTGTCTCCGCATTCCCAGGGTGATGTCGGAGGACGTGTCCGCGGGCATTCCAAGGAGCCTCTGGAAGATGGAGAGGTTGTTCCTTCTACTGAATGGGGATATAAATCCACCCACTCAGAAGAAGGAGCTGGCCCTGTTTCCCGACGTTGCCATGTTAACACTGCTGCTGGTGAAGGAGCTGAGGGGAGAGCAAGAGAACCCTCCGCTCTTTCGGCTCCGCGGGCCGGATAGAACAGCCGAACGGGCCGGATCCGGCCCACGGGCCGTAGTTTGCCCACGGCTGTTCTAAACCATACAGCTCTGTAAATCTGAATTATTTTACAGCAAGCACATTTTAGTAATTGGGTGAAAAAAGAACTAAAGAGAGAGGGTGGGCCAAATAGCGTAGGCTAGCCACAATATTGAGTCAATAGCTCAGGTAGATTGGAGAGAGGTAGGTCAAGAGCCAAGCGCCAGATTCTTGCTGCGCCTCAGGCCGGCCGCACACCCTGCCGGCGGGGTCCCGGCCCTGCGGTCCGGCCATCTGCTCTGGGAGCGGAGCTGCTGCGCATCGCCATGCGGAACAGTAACTTCAGGATGGAATCTCGATTCCAGCCCCCTTTCCCTCCAGCCTAAAGTACATTTGGCCCCTGATGATAATGAGGAAATCAAGTAGTGAACGTACAGCTGCTTCAGAGAATGTTTACTATTATTTGAGCCACCAGAGCTGTCAAATATTCCTCCTTTGCTGTCCCCAAATTCTTGGTAATAAAAAGCAGGGTTTTGTGCTTCATTATATTACATGCAAAGGGCAGAGGCAACTTCCCCAGAGCTCTGCGGTGAAAGTGTGTCCCTTAAGGGACAGCAGGGTCACACAGCCCGAGGCGGCTGAGGTCATGATAAAAAATTAATAAATCTCGTTACTGCCCAGTCGGCATGGCTCAGTGGTTGAGCATCGACCTATGAACCAGGAGGTCATGGTTCAATTCCCAGTCAGGACCCAGGAAGTCGAACAGGGAAGTCACTTCACACGTCGTCCGGGCTAATAATCTAAATGCGTTCCAATATTATCTTAAGCCCGGTTGGGTTTAGAAGCCCAGGGCTGCAGTTCAGTTTCTAGTATATTGTTTCCTTTATTTAGAAACTGCAAGTCTGACCTCTTGGGCAGGAAGCTGTACTTCCATAGGATGTGGGGGCAGACTGTATGAAGGATTGCCCAAATGCTGACGGAAGGAGGCTTACCTCGGGGTGGTGAACACGCCAGGCAATAGACAGATGGCGTAAAGAATTGTGCACCGGAAACCTCTGTCATTTTATTAACCAGTGTCACCCCAATAAATTCAATAAAAAATTTAAAAAAGAAGAAGAATTACCCAGTAATACTTTCAACAATAAAGATAACTTTAAAAAAAAGCGTTACCTAGCCGTGAACTCATGCGTAACCAGTACATACTTCTAATCTACTTGGATTTATTTGGGGGAAATTCCCCAGGGCTTGTCACAGAAATTCTCAAGTTTAAATTCAGTCTTTGTGATGGACAGTGAAAGCGGACTAGGTCTTATTCGAAGATGTGTGTGACTTAGTCTCCTGCAGTTGTGGTCATTCTGGGCTTTTTTAGATTATCTCTAAATTCCGTGACTCTGACTCATTAAAAAAAAAAAAAAAGCCCAAATCCTCTGAACTTCTCTCCGCCCTGCAGTAATGTCGCTATAAGACGCGGTGTCTTTTAGTGTTAGAATGGAAATTTTAATTAATGGAACCTCTTTAAGATAAGCGTGGCTATTTTTAGACTGACTTAAAAAAGAAAGGAGAAATAGTGATGCTTTAATCTTTGTGTAGATTAGCATGAGGAGGTGCACTTGCTAAAACATCTAGCTACTAACTGGTTACTTCAGATAATCTTTGAAAATACTATTAAAGATAGTTCTAAAAACGTATCTGTTATAATAAGTAACTGATTAAGCTGGCTCTTTGCATCGTAAAATTAAACACAACAGCTTACAAAACAAAAATAGATTTTCCACATTAAAACTTGGTCAGAACAATGGCACATTCCTGGGCTCGGGATTCAAAAGTGAGGATTAATTCAAAGCAGATGCGTGCCGGGATGGAGGCTAAGACAGTCCTGCCTTCCTGCTGTGACCTTGAGGAATTGAATGCACAACAAGACTTTGCTTCCGTTAAGTGCTTCTCTATCCTTTTAGCGAGGGAGAGGGAGGCTGTGGAAATACATGGACTTTTGTCCTCTCTGTCCAAGCAGCTCCCTGAGGGACTGGCTTCTTTAACATAAAAGGTGGACCCGTTCCCTCTGGCGGATGTTGATCTGGCTTTTCTTGTGCTCAGCTGATACACGTGCCTGCTTATTTCGGTCCCTTCCACAGTCCACACTAGTGGCCCTAGTTATATGAAAGGACATCAGGAAACTATTATGCATTAATATGCTTACAAAGGCCATCAGCTAGCCAAAGCGAAGACATCACTGGAGATTCCGGGGAGGGAGGAGGAAGCGGATCACAGCCACTTCCTCCCACATGGTACTGCGGGGCCTCCACAGGGCTCGCCCCCAGATCTCACCAGGAAAAATATTCCAAGGCTGGCATGAGGGACTTGTCCTCAGGAGGCATTTATCCGCTCATGTGGTGTGTGTGTGTGTGTGTGTGTGTGTGTATGTACATGCGTAAATACATACATACATACGTGTATGTGTATATGTAGGGTGTCCCCCCAAAATGTTTGCACACTTTCACAGCTAATAGCTGTTAAATGAAATGCATTTTAATAAATTAACTATATTCTAAGTTTGTATGCATTTTGGGGGGGACGCCCTGTGTATAATAATGACGTCCTGATCTCTGCTTCAGAACTAAGCTATTTCAAAAATTCACCGAGGTAGATCGTTTCTCCAAAACTCACACGGGGACTCTCCATCTTCTTGCTTGTTATTCTTGTTCACAGAGGTGGTGAGCGCTCCCCGCCCCTGGGGTTTTGTGTCTTTTTCTGAGGGAGGTTTGTGAATGAAATAGAGAATTTTTTAGACAGTTGAGGCCTACCTGGGAATTCCCTTGTGTTTTTTCAGATTCATAGCCAAGCGATGAAGGTAAAGTCTGGGTAACTGAAAGAGTTAAGAGGACTTCGTGTCGTTGGCCTGAGAGGGACAGATGGGGTGCGCGTAGGTGGGGAAGCGATTTGGCGGAGGAGGGCGTGGGGGTGTCAGGGTAGCTGCGCACTTAGCGTGTTGGGGACGGATTATATGTTTACTGAGACACAGTAGAAGCGGAAGCCAAGCGCAGCATATGGTCAGGATGGGGCAGGACGGGCGGCCGGCTAAGAGAAAGAGTGGCAGCTGAAATGCCAGGGGAGATGAGAAATGCATATGATGGTTTTGAGGTGCCCGAGGCCTCAAGGAACGGAAACACGGCGGGCAGTAAGGAAACTCGTTTGCTCTGCTGGTACTGTTACCTGGTTTGGGGAGTGAGTCTGTGTGAATGGGGAAGAGGATAAAGGAAGCCTCTCCCAGCGACCACCTTGGGCCTGGACCAGTGCGCCTCTGAGTCAGGGAGTCAGGAAGTGAGAACCAGGGTTAGCCTTCACGTCACAGGCAGGAAACCAACAAAGGATGCGATGCTAAAACCCCGAGGAGATGTTATCAGCGATCAGCCCGGAAGGGATGACCAACCCCCACGTGTCTTCTTAGGGTTTACGTTTGAACGTCCCTGTTTTCTCTTTTCCTTTCTTGTTTTTAACCGTTGGGTTCAGAACACAAACAAACAAAAGGCTGCCTTGGTTATGTTGGAACGAGCCCTTTTCCTGTCGTGTTGTTGGCTCAGTGTGGCATGCTCGCCGGGTCAGCTGCCAGCCAAGCCTTCTCTTCCTCTGGCAGCGGGTGGGGGTGGCCGTGTGGACCCCAGTCTTGGAGCTCCTGAGCAGTGTTAGCTAGGGGCCCTCCAAGTGCTGCGTGAGCGTAGGATGGATTGCCAGCGTGGCTATCCCTGGTATCTGTGGATGACTTGACGTTTACACACGTACCGGCTGGAGCTTTAACATCCGTTCTGTAACATGCCAACACTTGCCCCTTTCCTGTAGGCATGCGAGAAACGAAAATGTGAATTAGAAGAGGGAACACATTTGTGAATTTTATTAGTGATGATTTAGGAGGGAGAAAGCCCACAGAATAGCATACATGCAAACACATACAAAGCACCAAGAGGGCGCAGGCTTACTGCTTCTTTAAAGTATAACAACAAACAAGTGTGGGAGGGTTAGAAACTCCATTTAGATCATGGTTCATGTGCCTTTTTTGTTCATGAACCCCACTGAGAATTGTTTTAGAAATGTCTGGACTCCCTCATGTCCTCTTCCTTAAGAAGAAAACATATATATATGTACGTGTATATACACAACGTTACATATATTTACGTACTCAGTTCTCACAAGGGCCATCCAGGCGACACAAATCTATGGATCTGGCCAGGTGCAGGTGCATATGCAGGTGAGAAAGAATGCGACTCTGGTGTCTCCCTAGACAGGGATGCCAAGTTAAGACAACAGAGAATGTCTAGGTTTGTGACACATTAGAACACATATCCTTACCTAAGTAAATTCAGATTCTAAACCATTTTTTAAAAATAACACCTGCTGTATTTTTTTTAAATATATATTTTATTGATTTTTTTTTTTTTTTACAGAGAGGAAGGGAAAGGGATAGAGAGTCAGAAACATCGATGAGAGAGAAACATCAATCAGCTGCCTCCTGCACACCCCCTACTGGGGATGTGCCCACAACCAAGGTACATGCCCTTGACCGGAATCGAACCTGGGACCCTTCAGTCCGCAGGCCGACGCTCTATCCACTGAGCCAAACCGGTTAGGGCACCTGCTGTGTTTTTAATAGCCAAGATATGGAAGCAACCCCAAATGACCATCAGTAGAGGATGGATGTAGAAGGTGTGGTACATATACGCAAAGGAATTATTACTTAGCCATAAAAAGAATGAAATCTTACCACTTGCAATAGCATGGCCGGGTAGCTCAATTAGTTAGAGCAGAGTCCCGATATGCCAAGGTTTCTGGTTCAGTCCCTAGGCCGGGCACGTATAAGAATCAGCTGATGAATGCACAAATAAGTGGAATGACAAGTTGATGTTTCTCTCTC
Organism: Plecotus auritus; assembly: GCF_963455305.1. Taxonomy (NCBI): domain Eukaryota; kingdom Metazoa; phylum Chordata; class Mammalia; order Chiroptera; family Vespertilionidae; genus Plecotus; species Plecotus auritus. Next base: position 181,713,460 of record NC_137776.1, on the reverse strand, counting down.
TCTTTCCCTCCCCCTTCTTTTCTCTCTCTAAGATCAATCAATCAATAAAAAATAAAGATGCAAATTGGTAGTTACAGAACTCCTGGGGATATAAAGTACAGCATTTGGAATACAGTTAATAATATTGTAATACCTGTGTGCAGTGCCAAGTAGGTGCGAAATACCAGGGGAAACTCTTTGTACAGTATATGATTGCCTAACCACTATGCTGTACACCTGGAACAGATACAAAACAATGTGGACTGTAAACTGTACTCTTTAAAAATATAGCACCTGCTAAATACATCACATTTGAGGTTTAAAGTTGAGCCCAGCCCCTCCGGTTCGCAATTCTAGGCTTTCATTTGGTCTCTGTAAACATGGGGATATTCTTATTTTTTTGCCCCCAGGCACGACAGCAAGCTCAAATACGTCACCAAATGGCAGAAGACAGCAAAGCTGACTATTCATCGATTCTTCAGAAATTCAACCATGAGCAGCGCGACTATTACCACACTCACATTCCCAACATATTCCAGGTAAGTTTGTCTTTTTAAGAAACGTGTGGCTTTGGGATCGTGGTTGCTGGTTATATTCTAAGTTACGTATATAATTCTCAACTTCCTCTAACCCAAGTCATTTTGTGGAGCATTCCGACAAACGTAGACTCGCAGTAAAATGAAGTAAACTGTTCATCTCAAGATTCATCGGTAGCCTTGCTAGCTTCCTTGGTTTGCCCCTACAGTCTAGAACTGTGGTTCTTAAATTAACGCTTCCTTTGCTAAAAGGACCATTCTGGTTACTGCCTCCCCTCCCCCCACCCCTTACCCCCCCAAAAAAGCCACCTTAACTTTAGGAATCAATTAGCATTCATAGGTGTAGGATTTGAACAGGTGACCGTTCTTCGAATTGTTTTTCTTTTGACTCCTTTATGTTTTCCAAAACGGTGTGAGAAAAGATATTTGAGCCTTAAAACAAAACAGAAAGGATATACACATGTCCTCTCACTTGGGGAATCTTTTACAACCTCCAGTGCAGTTGTAGAAAAAAACAGTAACTTTGCTTCATAGCGTCGTCACGCACGCGAACAAGAGCCCCCCACCTCGTAGAAGGAAGCTGCGCTAGTTACGTCCCAGCCGAGCATCGGTTGAGACAGTTACTCAAATGCTATACTTTTGGTAAAGGGTGAAGCAGTGGGTCCAAGATGAAGGAAGTGTTTGAAATCTAACACCAAATGGTGTTAATACTACAAGTACCTGAGTTTGGCTCTAACCGGTTTGGCTCAGCGGATAGAGCGTCTGCCTGCGGACGGAAGGGTCCCGGGTTCGATTCCGGTCAAGGGCATGTATCTTGGTTGCGGGCACATCCCCGGTAGGGGGTGTGCAGGAGGCAGCTGATCAATGTTTCTCTCTCATTGATGTTTCTAACTCTCTATCCTTCTCCCTTCCTCTCTATAAAAAATCAATAAAAATATATTTTAAAAAATAATAAAATAAATAAAAGTACCTGAGTTGGGATTCTTGCTGAACTAGGAGTGGCGTTGTGTAAAGTATACATTTGGGCAGCCCACCAGTTCATAAAATGCGTGCACAGGGAGCCATAACCTTACAGTTGCTCTAACTCTAACCCCTTTCATGGGCCCGTTTACTTACTGGACAGTGGACCCATGATAGCTGTGCTGCTGAAAAACAGCATCGTTAATTGACAGCAGTGGGCAGGTGAATTTCACCCAAAATCTGATGTTACAGAAAATACAAGAGATGGAGGAGCGGAGGATAGTGAGACTCGGAGAATCCATGAAGACCTATGCGGAGGTCGACCGGCAGGTGATTCCAATAATTGGGAAGTGCTTGGATGGAATAGTGAAGGCGGCCGAGTGCATTGATGAGAAAACTGTAAGTATCGGAGGGGCCCTCATTCAGCCTTCTCGTGGCAGGCCGTCGCTCTCGGTGTCAACCGTAGATGCTTCTGCGCCTCTGGGTTTTCCATGTTTTGAGCGCCCTTCCCATCTTCCCGTCACCGCTGAACCTTTATTTCCATTTGCTCAGAGGCTTTGGGTGGTTCTATGTGCCTGGCTCATGGACAGAAATCACGAAATAGTCTCAGGGATCACCCTGTGTACAATGTCCACAGTCACCAGCAAGTTACTGTGAGGAGAGGTCCTTTAAAGGGAAATAGTAATGGTAGGTTTATAAGTTAAGTCTTCAATCTTGACTTTTCTGAAACCAGCCCGACTTTAATTTCTTACATTAGAAGCTCAGAAATTTCTTTTTCCTTGCAATTTTACAGTTTCACAAGGTTATGTCAGAATGGCGGTTTTCCCTTTTAACTACAATAACTACGGCGAATCAGTTGAAATCTTTTCAAATGATCTTCTCTAGTTGTTGGTTTTTTTTTAATCAGATGACCGTTGAGTTAGAATGTTATTACCAATCACTCGTATTTTTGTAATACTTCATCTGTGCACCGATTCCTTTATCTGGGGCACTGAGCTTGTAACTTTCTCACACATTGGTCTCCAACACCTGCCTCTGAGCCCCCTGAGGATATGTTGACCCGATGTGCCTAGCAGAGTGCACGCCGAGGACTTGGCATCGGTTCATTGATTCATCCAGCACACTGTCGTTGCACACCAGGTGCCATCTAGGTGTGCTAGGGATTCGGTAGAGCACAAGGAGGAGACCTTACATTCTAGCAGAGGAGAGACTGAGCAATAGCTATATGAAGTAAAACGATATGATACAGTAACATCACAAAGAACTGAGAAATTAGAGAGGTCATCTACTCTTTGCTCTGACTTTGTGTATGCTAAATTTTGCTTTCAGAACTTCTGATAGGAAATAGATTTTTGCGGGACTATTTTTTCAGGGAATTGCTGATAATGGCCCAGTTTATCTGTTTTTAGCCAAGTTCTTTCGTTTTTATTGATTTCAGAGAGGAAGGGAGAAGGAGAGAGAGATGGAAACATCAACGGTGAGAGAGAAGCATTGATCGGCTGCCTCTTGCACGCCCCACACTGGGGATCGAGCCTGCAACCCGGGCATGTGCCCCGACCGGTTCATAGCTCGACACTCAATCACTGAGCCACGCTGGCCAGGCTAGCCAAGTTCTTAATTAATATTTGTTTCTCCAAAGGCAGAAAACTGGTTATTGAAAGTACCTTCAAACCTCAACTCGACTTATAGTGTTACAAATTATTCTTTCTAATGATAAAACTATTACTAGAAAAATGTTTGTTATCCATTAATGTAGCTTCCTGAGAATAACATCTATGCAGTAAACGTAATTCATTGTGTAAAAAGCATTTACATGTATTTGAATGTGTTTGTGTGTGCTGGCTGTAATTTCAGGACTCACAGCTGGTCATAGAGGCTTATAAGTCAGGGTTTGAGCCTCCCGGAGACATCGAATTTGAGGACTACACGCAGCCGATGAAGCGTACCGTGTCGGAAAACAGCCTTTCCAATTCCAGGGGAGACGGCAAAGCAGAGCCCAAATTTGGGGGCAAACCCAAAGGAAAGTTGTGGCCGTTCATCAAGAAAAACAAGGTACTGGCGGTTGGGACCTGGTGTGAATGAGTTCGATAAAGTGGTAGATTTTGATTTTATCTTTTAGTCTTAAAAAAAAAAAAATACTAGGATTCTAAACCTGTAGCGTTAGAATACCACAAGTTAAAAAAAAAAAAAAAAAAAGGCCAGTGTGCTATTTTCTTTGAAAGCAGTCTTCTCTCTGGTGGCGGTACCTTTGCCATGGCCATTTGTCCAATTTCAGATGCATTGTCACCCACACTAACAGATGCCTGACCTCACCATTTCCCATCACGCCTCTCGCTCCTTAGACCGCTGGTCAGGTGGGCTGGTGAAGGGGCAGGGTGCACACTCCTGTGACCATTTATCAGCATCTCTAACTGCAGCGGTTTCCGCGGGCTGGTAACTCGGTTTTGAACTCATGCTAACACGCGGATCCATGAACGTTTTCCGTTTTCTTTCATAGTGTAACACGTAGGTGCATGACGGCATTAACCTGGGCTTAAAACACGACCGAGGCAACATGACTGCTTTCCCCTTAGAATATTTACTCTTTAATTAAAAAAACAACAACAACAAACTATCTTGCTGTTTTCCCAACCCTAGCATTTACGGTCTTCCGTTTTCTCCCATCATGCTGTGTAAGTTTAGGTGGTCTCAGATGTTTACCCTTCTGGCTTACACCGGTTTAGAGTAACTGGTTAGAACTATAATTTGCATGTGAAAGTCCGCACGGGCTGCTTGTAAAGATTTCTTGCTGTTCTCTGCATTACTTACTAAAATCGCACTCTCATCCTGTCCTTCACTTCGGCACATTCTCCACGTTTTCTTTTGGACCATGGCCTAAATATTTAATTGTTTGTGTTTTACTTGCTTTGGGTCTCAAATATTATTTGATGCTTATTTTTGTTTTGTGTCTTTTATCTTCTTGTCTCTGATGTTTACTGTCACTGCTCCATCTCTTACACGTAGCTTATGTCCCTTTTAACATCCCCCCATCAGCCTCCCCCTCCTCCCCCTGCCTCTGCCTCACCCTCTGCTGTTCCCAACGGCCCCCAGTCTCCCAAGCAGCAAAAGGAACCCCTCTCCCATCGCTTCAACGAGTTCATGACCTCCAAACCCAAAATCCACTGCTTCAGGAGCCTAAAGCGAGGGGTAAGTCCTGCCCGAACCCTGTCTCTCCCGTGGGCTCTGGTTGCATGCTTTGCTCGGCGTTAACTTATTTGGTTTGTGAATGAACTCACTGTGTTTTCCCACGACGGAAAGCAGTCAGGACCTGTGACTCGAGACAGGCAGTTAGAAAGAGGAGGAAGAGAGAAGGAAGGAAGCAGGGTGGCTGGAAGGAGCCATCCCACCCAGAGTTCTTTCTGTCTTTAGTACATTCCAGAAGGACTGTTCTCCACTTCCCTTTTAAAACATTCAAGTCATTAATATTTTACAAAAAAAAAAAAAAGGAGAAGCTCAAGATTCAGTTTCTAAAGTTAGCGCCTTGTGAGATGAGGAATCAGAAGTCACTGTATAGTCGGGATATATTTCCTTAATAATTAATTACTGAAAGGACGTGAGGGTAACAGGGACACCTCTCTCTGAGCCCTGCCTCTGGGTCTGATGGGAGATGTGGGTCCCAGTGGTTTCTTCAGCTCTTCTGGTGAACGGAGGAGATGGTGGTAAAAATTCCGATAGAATGTCTGACTGGTAGGAGATGTTGGTAAAAATTCCGATAGAATGTCTGACTGGTAGGAGATGTTGATAAAGATTCCGATAGAATGTCTGACTAGTAGGAGATGTTGGTAAAAATTCCGATAGAATGTCTGACTGGTAGGAGATGTTGATAAAGATTCCGATAGAATGTCTGACTAGTAGGAGATTTTGGTAAAAATTCCGATAGAATGTCTGACTGGTAAGAGATGTTGATAAAGATTCCGATAGAATGTCTGACTAGTAGGAGATGTTGGTAAAAATTCCGATAGAATGTCTGACTAGTAGGAGATGTTGATAAAGATTCTGATAGAATGTCTGACTAGTAGGAGATGTTGATAAAGATTCCAAAAGAATGTCTGACTGGAGAAGGCCTGATGCGGTATTTATCTTTAAAAGGTGACGTAACAGCCACCGACATTTATTGAGTGCTTATTACATGCCAGACTCTGTTCTCCACACTCATTTACTTTACTCGGGTTCTTTTACTGAAAAATAAGAAAACTGAGACATGAAAAGGTAAAGTTAGGAAGATGGACAGCCAGGAGTTAGAGCCGGGAGCCTGTTCACAGGCTGGGGCTCTGTGACACCCGCAGAGAGAGAATCTGTTAGAACACAGGTGCCTCTTTCCGGGGTGGTTTAGACTCAGGTGGGCGGGTCTCATTACGGCGGCCTATGCTTAAGTCACATAACCCAGAGGAGAGAGCCATTTGAAAGGTTGGAATGAAGTAATGGCAGCATCCTGAATACATCTATACGGCCCGTGGGAGCTGCCCCCGGCCTCCCTTCATAAGGAATAAGTAAGCATGGAATCAGGAGTAACCGTGGGGGCCTCCATACCCCAGAGAGGCTTCCTCAGTCCGCCCGGGGGACCTGTGGCCCAGCTGCCGGGGCTGTTCCTGCACCAGCGTAAGTCCCACTCACTGTCCCTCCTTCTGGGTGAAAAGGAGGGTAACTGTGTCAGATAACTGAGCTGCTCCCTTTTAAACTCAGGGACAAAGACCACGGGTCTCTCACTGTTCAGGAAAAGACCCAAGAATGTCAGTGATCGGTGAGTGTAAGAAAAAGATGGCAAGAAAAAAATATAACACTTAAGCACACACACAAAACAGTGAAATAGGGAACTTGTTATTTTGATCATTGAAAGGACCCCTCCTCCCTCTCTCCCTCTTTTATTTTTTTAACCATAATTAGCACAGTGAATTTTATGTTTTACCCCTCAATCCTATGTTCAGCAAACCTGTTCAGAATTTTCCTAAATGGTGAGTGTGTTTTCTTTTACACACACATGCACACACATGTTTTTGTTTCTCTGTATTAGTCGGGTCAGATTTGATGTCCCTTCAAATCTGAAGTAGCAGTGCAAAAAAAAAGAAAGCAAAAGGAGAAGGAAAAAAGATAAAGGAAATAGATTATAGAAGTGGGATTAGGAAATTCAAAACGAAAAACAAATCTGAGGTTTGGGGGAATAAATTTGATTTTCAAGCAATTTCAGAACAGAAGGCACATGACTAAAATGATACAGTCCTTGCTATGGTTTTGTTTATTCTATTTTTGAGCGTGAAGACTATGGTGCCCCAGATAGGAAAAGTATCCTAGGAAGATAACAAATCTGTGATTTCAATGTGTCTTTTAATGTATCGTGCTTGCAGCGTTCAGACCCAGATTGAAAAAGCTTCTGTTACCAGAATGTATAAATCTTGTGCAAACACTTCTTAGCCGATTTTGTTTCTAAAGAATTAGACAGGATAAAATCTTTTCTGTTGTAAGTCGGTGACAGTTGTAAGAAAATGTTGGTTCATTGAACATCTTTAAAGATTGGCGTGCCACTTGAGCGTTGTTAACCATTATTTCATCTCTACGCTAGGAAGCATGTTCTCAATTTGCAATCTATAAGGTGTAATTTTATCGTCATAAGTTAGAATTTCTTTTTCCGGTCTGAGCAAAGGACTTCTAAATCTAAAGTGCGGACCTTTTTGTCCCATGTTTTAGAGTTAATTCTATGGGAAAAGGCCACCACAGTTGCTCAAATGATTTTGAAAATCCTTACCCAGGCTTGGTCAGATGTTACAATCCAATGGTTACTTCCGTTTTATTCACTGTATCGTGTTCTCTTGCTGATTATTGGCAGACTCAGTCTTTCTGTTTCCACAAAGAACTCCAGAAGAGGACGATAGGGAGACCCACGTATGCTTTTGAAGCTAGGGACTATGTTGTAAGTGTGTGTGACGGCCAGGCCCCGCAGTCATGGCACAGGCACTAACCCCATTGCCACCACCAAGACTGGGGACCCAGTGCATTCTGGCAGGCTTCCACCAAGAAAGGAAATTCTCCATTGAGAGACCCGGGCACCCGGGGAGAAAAAAGCCTAATGGTATAAATTCAACCCCAGGCTACTTCACCCGGGAAACTTGTATGGAAAAAGGAACCAAACTTCCCAATAACAATCAAACTTCCTAAAACGGTCAGCAAGCGGAGCTGGGTTTTCCCCCTTTCCATGGAGGTGACTGCAGTGTGAGAAGGTCTTACGGCAGGATTTCCCCCATAAGATGCAGCTGCGGAGCGTGGTCACAGGAGGATGACGCTCTCCAGATGGCAGTTGTGTGGCCCGGTCACCCACTTCCACACCTGTAACAGATCCCTAAGGGAATCACCCCATAAAGCTTGGAGAACCCCCTAAATCCGTGAAGCATGCGCAAGGTCACGGAGGAGTGGACCGACTTTCTGTGGCCCTCACACACGTTGCTCAGGTGTTTATTTCCGCGGTCCCCTGTCTTGTACTTGAGGTTAGTACCTGTGACTGCTGGTAACATGGATGCGCTAGCTCTCTATTCTCATGTGCCCTTGACCTCGTGCCTCCCAGACTCCATAACTGTCGCCTGACACTGACAGCTTTCAGTACTCCAGGGCCTCGCAATGCACCATACGCAGCCTTTAAAACAGGGGTCCTCAAACTACGGCCCGCGGGCCACATGCGGCCCGCCGAGGACATGTATCCGGCCCGCCGGGTGCCGCTGCCTGTCCTGCTTAGCAGCCGACACGTCCCGGGCCCGCAGTGCGCATAGGAATTTGTTCATAGGTTTTTTTTAAACTATAGTCCGGCCCTCCAACGGTCTGAGGGACAGTGAACTGGCCCCCTGTTTAAAAAGTTTGAGGACCCCTGCTTTAAAACATCCCCTTAGCAGATGATTCAGTTTCTAATTGCAAAAGATCTAACTGGCTGGCTTACAACGTAAAACTGAGAACCGGTTCCTAATCGTTCAAAGCAGTAGCAAATACTGTGATGGCGGGAAAATGGAACGTGTCCCAGAATTTGGTACATCCTCTTTTATGGGATTTATTCTTAATCCTAACGACTTATTATTATGAAGTGGTAATATTCTTAGGCTGTTTGTTTTGATGTTAGGATCCCGTATTTTATTTAACTTATTTTTGTTAATCCTCACCAGAGGATGTTTTCCCCATTAATTTTTAGAGAGAGTGGAAGGGAGAGGGAAAGACAGAGAGAAACAGCGATGTGAGAGAGACATGCATCCAAGGTACGTGCCCTTGACCAGAATTGAACCTGGGACCCTTCAGTGCCAAGGCCAACGCTCTGTCCACTGAGCCAACTCAGCCAGGGCAGGACCCTGTATGTTAGAATGCTTAAGAAAGACTATGTGACTTTAAAAAACAGAAGTAGCTGAATAGAGAGCAGATAGTGTGCCAGCGTCCAACCCCGGGCTCTCTGAGGCAGCGGTGTTGAGCGGGAATGTGCGAGAAACATCCGTCTCTGGCCGTGTGCTCCGTGGGGAAGGTATTTGCAGCGTTTCCCGCTGTGCGCCTTGAGCGTTGTCTGTAAAGAACTCAAACTGTGATGAGCAGGTCTGTGCCAAGTTCACAGGAGGGGCTCAAGGAGTCGCTGTCGCTGCCCACAGAACAGCCACGGCTGTCTGCACCGCCCCCACCCCCACCCCCCAAGCTCTGTCTTACAACCTCTTTCCTTAAAAGACTGCTTTTTCCTCCTGCAGACGATCTCTTTGAAAGCTCGGCCTGTTTACAAAGAAGTGTAGACTTTGCGTTTGTCTTAAGAATGAGACTTGCTAAATCCGGTGGAGGAATTTGAGCACCCTCCCCCCTCCTAATGGAAAAGGAAAGGGCACTTTCTGCGACACTCTGTCTCCGAGATCGTTTTGGGTCCCTCTCCCCATCGCCTGAACCTGTGGGACTGGCAGCAGCTCCGAGGCACCAAACTGTCCGATTGGCTTGTATGGCCACAGCGCAGGCCTCATCATTAATGCAGACCCAAGTGTTTCTTCTCCGAATTTTGAGAGACCTTTTTGTCTGTTTGGGGCCCGGTAATCCCTACACCTTTGCTCACCTTCAGGCCCGGCAGGATGGCAGCTGCAGGCTCCTGAGGATGGCCCGGAGGCCCCGGCCAGGGTGGCCTTGGCTGTGGAGACCAGTGGCTGTCTAGTTCCCAAAGCTAACGTTCAGAGCAGCTGCTCCTGCTAATTCCCCCAGTGCTACGCGCCCGCCGCGGGCAGGGCTCCGTCGACGGAAAGCCTGTGACGCCCCCTCCGGGCGGGCGCCGGGCCTGCCGCCTCCGCCTGGCGCTCAGGCTTTCTGGCTCCGGAGGCAGTTTCTCAGAGCAGCTCTCAGCCCTTGGTTTGCTGCTCAGCAGTCTGAGAGTTTGCCTACGTGCCTGGAAGATACGCCCATGTTCCCGTTTATTAGATTTCCTTCACCTGGAAAGACAGCCTGCATGTTGGGGAGGTGATTGCTTTTCAGACGTTCAGTCTGCACGAGTTTGGTGAACCAAAGGCTGTCTTTTTTTTTTAAATATATTTTATTTATTTTTTACAGAGAGGAAGGGAGAGGGATAGAGAGTCAGAAACATCGATGAGAGAGAAACATCGATCAGCTGCCTCCTGCACACCCCCTACTGGGGATGTGCCCACAACCAAGGTACATGCCCTTGACCAGAATCGAACCCGGGACCCTTCAGTCCACAGGCTGACGCTCTATCCACTGAGCCAAACCGGTCAGGCACAAAAGGCTGTCTTTTATGAGCGTTACATGCCAGCGACTACAGACTTACGTTCGTTTCTCTCCGGGCTGATGGGGCCCACACAGCACTACAAACGGAGACCCTGCCTTCCTACGTGTGCTCTGCTTTGGCGACACGGCAGCTAAGGGGAGGCCGGTGGGGATCGGCCCCTCTCGGGAACTTTGCACAGATCCGCTCCACGCCATTTTCACGAGCGGCAGGTGGATTTGCGATGTTAACGCGGCGGGGCTGACCACGTTCCTCTCCTTCTGATGTGTTCTCTCTCTCTCTCTCTTTCTTTCCCCGTCACCCCCTTGAACTTGTCCATGAAGCTTTCTCTCAAGCTGGTAAGCACGATTGTCCCCTGCATGCCCTGTGTGTCCTCTGGTGCCCGCCCGTGCCTCCTGTCTTCGCCGTTCCCTCTGGCCTGAGCTTCTCCTGTGTGTGCTGCCGTGGCTCTGTCTTTGTTAGACCTCATAGCTCGAAGGCTGAGAATCTACTAGATCTCCTAACAGATCCCCATCCTTCCAAGTCGCTAAGAAAATTAACGCTTAACTCATAATTTCGGTTATGGTGTTTGTTTTTTACTATCAGAGCCTTACAACGATGACAAACGTTCTTTCTTTGAACATGAACGTACACATTGAGCGCGGGGAGTCTATTTATCGGCTCCTTTAGGATAAAAGCAAACGTAATCGTTGTAAGATGTTCCTCCTTGAGAGCCACTGAGCCCACGACAAACGCAGGGACGGCGCCAGGCTCAAACCCCGGGTCTGAGCGGCCCGCGGACGGGGGCCCGGGAACGCTCCCAGGCGCTGCTTAAATGCGCTGGTGCCTGTGCTTAGCTGATTGGAGGAGCCACGGGCGATGCGTGGACAGTGCAGCGCCTCTGCCGTCCAGCTGATGGACTCAGTGTTCCGTGTTGTTTCTCCTTACTGGTGCAGCCCCCGTGAACAAAACTAATCATTCCATGTGTTAAAAGAGAACCTTAACCAGCATAACGCACAGCTCCACTCCAGGTGCGTGTGAGTTACATTCTCAAGCAATACCCTGACCTACGGGCCGTGATAACGGTGACAACTCCACCAGGAGCCAGTGATAACGGTGACAACCCCGCCAGGAGCCCGGCGAGCGCCTTGTGCTCCGCCGTTGCTAATGCGGGTGCTGTTTCACGGTGATTCGTGCATACACGTGTGCGTAAGTGTACATGCGTCTGCATATATGCAGAGTTTTTTCAACCCGACTCAGTATCTGGCCACTGACCCAACCCTAAAGAAAATGAATATTTTACTAAGTTGAACATTTCTTGGGCTGAGATAAAAATCTCGAGACAAGTCCTGGTTAAGGACCAGCAGGGAAGACCCGGGTGCTCACAGGAACCGCGTTCCTCAGCGGCAGGCATCCGGGAGAGGCGGCACTGGTTAACCAGGGCCTCTCGGATACCCCGGCCTCCTTGCCTCGTGTGCCCTTTGGCCGCGGTGTTCCCAGCAGGCCATGCTGTCAGGCAGTCTTTCTGGTTTGAGACAGAAATCATTCTCCCCCCCTGGTACTGAGTTGTCACCTGAGACCATCACTTTGAAACCAAGTCACCCAACGTGGCTGGGGTTCCACATCGCCAACCTCAGGAAGCAGCTTGCTCTCGTCTGCTTGGAAGGAGCGCTCGAGGCACGTGTTGGGTCCCGGGAGCCATAAACCAGGGTCTCCTGGAGCCACAGCCATTTAACATGCACATGCGTGTGGCCCCTCCTTCCCAGACCGGTGCCCCCTGGTCCTCTGTACCCCGGTGCTCCCGAGATTGCAGAACCTCTATTCTGACTCAAAGCTGTAAAGACACACGCCTTCGCGGCAACAGGAGTCGTAGGTCAGGGTATTGTGTAAAGGAATTCGAGCTTCAGAAGGCTCATTGGACAGAAGGGCCTGCTAAGGTTTCCCGGGAATCCTGTGTCTCCGGATCTAGAAGCAGCTTCGGCCTGAGCCTCCACGGCAGCGCCAGGCTTGTGGGAGCCATGGTGACCGAGGTTCGTTTTAAGTAACAACACGGAAACGTAGGCGATCTATTGAGGGGGCCTACGGGGTCAGCTGGACTGACGCCTGACCCGCTGGGAAGAATTCAGGAATCCATTACTGAAAGTCACAAGCACAGTGTGTGTTGCTTACACAAGGCTCTGCAGCTGTTCCCCCCCATGCAAGTCTTGCACCTGTTCATCGAGACCTGTGTCCCCAATATGGTGGCCACTCACACACGGGGCTCTTTAAATCTGAGCTAATTAGAATGAAATAAGATTGTAAAATTCAGTTCCACAGTTCACTGGCCACCCTCCACCAGCTCAGCAGCCACGTGCGGCTCCTGTGCGGGGCGGGGCGGGGCAGGGCGGACGCGGGCCATTCGCGGCACCGTAGGCAGTACTTTCAGCCTCCGCACAGCGCGAGGCTCATGCCGTCGGCGACCTCGCGTCAGCCACCTGCTGGCTCTCCTGCCCTCTGACGCAGTGGGTCCCACACGGTGTTTTGTTGAGGAACAAGACAGAGCAAACAGCGCAAACCTCACTTCTAGGTCACGTGCTGATTTGCTTTACGTAAACCTGGCCCGAGAACAAGCCGCTGAGCTCGCGGAAGCGATGGAATTGCGCAAATTGAAAAGCAGGGTTTCAGGTGTAATAGCAGGATGGTGTACGGCCGTGGTCGGCAAACTGCGGCTCGCGAGCCACATGCGGCTCTTTGGCCCCTTGAGTGTGGCCCTTCCACAAAATACCACGGCCTGGGCGAGTCCATTTTGAAGAAATGGTGTTAGAAGAAGTTTAAGTTTAAAAAATTTGGCTCTCCAAAGAAATTTCAATGGTTGTACTGTTGATATTTGGCTCTGTTGACTAATGAGTTTGCCGACCACTGGTGTACGGGAAGGAAAAACAGCCGGTCGATTTTCATACTGGAGATTAGTTTGCTTCACTTTAGTTTTAGAGGCGAATTGAATCCTTGGTTTGGCATTAGGGAAGAGTCACTTCCATTGTGGTCTTACATCTTATTACTCGCCCCCCCCCCACACGTACACACGCGCACACGTGTACACACGTGCACACACATGTACACACGTGCACAGACATGCACACACGGCTTTGAGAACGCTAGCCTTTGTGTGGCCCTGGTGCTGGACTGTTTGCTGAGTCACACACTTGCAGCCCGCGGCCTGGAAGTTTAGCACAAGCAGCCTAGGAACCCGGGACACAAGCCCCCGTGCAAGGCGCTTGGCAGACCCAGCTCGACTCGGGAGTGACATTGTCCAGGTCCCTTCTCTCCCACCCACTCCCCAAGCCGGCCTTGCCTTTGTGTGATTGGTTCCAAGGGAAAATCTCTTGTCTGAATCCCTTGGCTTAGCCCTGGTCACCGAATAAACTCTTTCTTTATGAGAATTGCCTAATGTAAGTGAAGGAACTTGATAACCATCACTGAGCGTCTAACAAGCGAGCGTATGTAAGGCTAGACGCTCGCTGTTGGTGTTTTCCACTTAAATCGCATGCGCAGAGGAAAGATAGCGGTTGTTTTTGAGAGGGAATCAAGCTATGAAAATGTGCTCAGATGGAGGAGAGCAGCTGAGGCCAGTTCCACACCCTGCAGGCGGCTGATTGCGAGGAATATCCTGAGGTTACCCTAATGATGGCCCGAAGCGTGTCCAGACCCCCAGAGGCAGAGGGCCAAGAGTGCATGGGGGGAGGGGAGGGTTTTGTGTTTTTGTTTTGTTTTGTTTTAAACCCTTTTCACCCACATTCTCTGAGGAACTCGCTGTCCATGTCACTTTTCGGGGATGGGGACTTTTGGCCTCGGCCTGGGTCTGGGGGAGAGATGGGAAGCAGTACTCAGACTCGGGGAGCAGTGCCTGCGACAGGCACTGTTTTCTATGAAGAAACCTGAACTTGAAACGGCCTTAAACGTCAGGGTGGCCACCGGCACTGAGACAGAGCGCAGGTTCCGTCTCAGACTTGTCTGGATTCTCCCCCGAGTCGGAGTGTTTCCTTCGCCCTCCCCTCCTGCAGCATCGCTCTTGCCTTTGGGAGTGGAGCTCGCAGCGGCTTGGGGACTGGTCTGCATGCGAGGATTCTGCCTCGGCTGGTGTCCTGGGAAACGGCTGGGTTTACTTCACCAACGTCCGCGCGCCCTGGTGTCTGGGGACCGGCCCCGCTGGCCGCCGCCCCGGCTGCGTTCAAGGAGGCCCACTGGCCCCTCCTGGCGTATTTCTGTTTGGTCTGCAGGGTGCGGCGCCGGAGGACTTCAGCAACCTCCCGCCCGAACAGAGAAGGAAAAAGCTCCAACAGAAGGTCGACGAGTTAAATAAAGAAATTCAGAAGGAGATGGATCAAAGGTAGAGTGGATCGATATGGGATATGGGTCATTAAGAAATCCGAGTTCAGTTTGGAAAGACGGGACGTCCCAGCCTGGATTTTAATAGAAGTGCTGGCTTCAGGCACTTGTTGCCCGGCCTAGGGCTGCTTTGTTACAAACTGGGGAATGCTTTTATCGTAGGTTTTATTCTGAGTTTGGGGAACAAGCTACGTAGGATTATCTCTTTCATCGTGAATGAGTGCATAGGTGAGCTTTTTTATACAAACGAGGATGAGAAGAGTGGCCTGACCCCACCCTCTCCCTGCCCCCACATCCTAGCTTTGGGTCCAAAATGTCCGTGTCTTCCTACTTCACGGTAAGTCACGGTTAGCCTTCGCATCTTTGCAGAGAGCGCACTGCCGGTGTCTGGAAGACAAATCACAGTGTGTCTTAGGCACACCCCAGCCCTAGGGGCGTCAGTGTGTCCTTGCTCTGGGGAGGCGCTGCTCCGGGCCCCCACTGTAGCGGCTCCCCATTTTCCGGTGGGAAGAAACAGACAGAAAGCAATAAGCATAATTATGTAATGTTGGGAAGGGCACGTGCTGTGAAGGAAAAGGAAGGAGAGCCGGTCAGGGGCTGGCGGTGCAGCGGGCCGAGGGCTCCAATGGGGATGGGGCCTGGGCGGGGGGCGGGGGTGGGGAGCAGGCGGTTCCGGAAGCCCATGGGGCCAGCAGGATACGGGCTGAGGTGCGAGGAAGCGGGCAGGGCGGTGGTGAGGGCCGTGGAAATGCTCTTCCTGCTAGTTCTGTATTTTCAGCTAAGCGGTTTCCCGTGGCTCAGAATAGTTTGGTTTGTTCATCTTGTATCATTGGCTTAGATTTCTCATTGCTCTAATCTTCTAAGCACTCAAGCCCCACTGAGAGCTCCCTAAGCCAGAGTCCACGTTCCCGAGCTCTTCTGTGCTGGACAGAGCCCGAGCCGAGCCGAGCATGCGCAGGCTGCAGTGTGGGGCTCCCAGACGCGGTCTCAGGAAGGTGTGGGGCCCATAGAATGCGGCTTCGAGGCCCTGTGACCCACCTGCCATGGATACCCACTGTGGGTTCCATTCATTCCTTTTTATTTTTTTATTTTTATTGATTTCAGAGACGAAGGGAGAGGGAGAGAGAGATAGAAACTCCATGATGAGAGAGAACCATCATGGATCAGCTGCCTCCTGCAGGCCCCACACTGGGGATCAAGCCCACAACCTGGGCATGTGCCCTGACCGGGAATCGAACCGTGACCGGACATTTTGGACCCAAAGCTAGGATGTGTCGACGCTCAGCCACTGAGCCATGCCGGCCGGGCTGGGTTCCATGTCTTAATAGTTGAAATAGTGTGTAATAACATTTCCAAAGCGGTTCGCTGGGCTTCTTGGTGATGTGAACATTTTGCAGCCCGCAGCACCCCAGAGGCCGGCGGCAGCTTCCGTTTGCAGGAGCATTCGCGGTGGAAATGTTTGGGTTTTGTTTGGATGGATTTATAGGTCTTACTCGCTGCAGACAAGGGGGGAGCCCGTCCCGAGAAGGCCGCTGGAGTGTTAATGTCGGTCTCTGGATGATACGGACCCGGGGAGCAGGGTTCCTAAGGAGAAGTTTCAGGAGTGCTGACCCCGATATTCCCTTCCCACCCACACTCCCAGCCCATCTCCCAGTCACGTGGTTTCCAGGGTGATGGGAGAACGTGACTGGCTGGTGGCATCAGCCTCCCCCTCCGTCTGCTCCCTTTTTCCAGAGAGGCCATCACCAAGATGAAAGACGTGTACCTGAAGAACCCGCAGATGGGAGACCCAGCCAGTTTGGACCACAAGTTAACAGAAGTCATCCAAAATATAGACAAGCTGCGGCTCGAGGCCCAGAAGTTTGAGGTATGAAGAAGCTGTTGGGAGGGTGGGTGGGAGGTAATCAACCAAAGACCTTGCATGCATATATGCATAACCCAGGGTCACAGACAATGGGGTGCTGAAGGCCTGGGGGGGGGGGGCTGGAGGGGCTCAATGGGGGGAAAGGGGACATCCGTAATACTTGCAACAATAAAGAATTATTAAAAAATAAGAAAGAAAGAAGGAAAGAAAGAAGGAAGGAAGGAAGGAAGGAAAGAAGAAAGAAAGAAAGAAAGAAAGAAAGGAAGAAAGAAAGAAAGAAAGAAAGAGAAAGACACCTTAAAAAAAAAAAAAAAAGACAGAAGAAGCTGTTGCCGGGAAAAGGGAAGCAGAAGGGATGGGTGTCGTGAGCTGCCTGCGGGTACAGATGCCAGCATTTCCTCGCGGGGACACGCCCCTGGGAATGCCGGGTGTCGTGAGCTGTGGCAAAGGGAATGCACTGCCCCCCCGCCCCCCTCCTCCCGCCGAGCGAGCGCTCTGCTTCCCAGCACTTCCCGTTACCCTGTGTCCCTTTACTGGCACATTGGAAGGAGAGTTGTTTGGATACTGTGTCGTTCTTCATGACGTGGTTTAGTTTGTTCTGCATCTCCCGCTGCCAGAGTCTCTGGGAATGGACCCGCCGTCGTCCCGGAAAATCAGGAGGACGATGGATTGAGATGCTGCTGTTCCTTCAGAGGACCCAGCACCCAAGGGTTCTAGACGTGAAAACCCGCGGGAAGTAGAAATGAGCAGGAAAAACTGGCCTCTGAAACATCGCAGTGCATGTCTTAGCGGGAGAGGAGCCCTCTCTGGGGACAAAGCCTTCTTTTTTTCCTCCCCCAAATTAAAGACCTCAGAGCATGGAAACATTAGAACGGATCCTTCCAATCGAATCGGTTCTGCCTGTCAGTGAGGGGTCAGATGTGGGTTTTTGTTGTTTCTAGAACCTGTCAATCAGCGGTGGGTGTTTGCGTGTTTAGAACCTGGAATTGTCCATTTCTGGCCATTTGTATTCTTTTGCCTCTTGAACGGGGAACTAGTTCAAACGTCGCTGAAGGTGACTGTCCACTCTGACGTCCTGTGGACACGCTTCTTCGCTGTGAAAAAAGGGCACTCCTGAAAAACAGCGGGAAAGGGAAGTGAGGCTTTCAAACTGAGTCAGTGCTCCAGCGTGGCAGTTCCTCATGTTTCCCAGTGTGACCTCAGGGTCACAGAGCTTTGGGAACAGAAGGAACTAGAAGTGACTTATCCCAAGTCACACAGCTGTTCACAGCCCCGGGCTTGGACAGGGTCCAGGCCCCCTGCCCCTCGGGGGCAGCTGCCTGAATGTGTTCTTTCCACTTCCGCTCCTTGGGAAGGGACGGAGCCGCGGCCTTCGCGTCCATTATGCAGGGGCCCTGCCCCCGTCCCTCTCCATCAGCCTCTGCCCAGAGCCGCCGAGCCGGACTTCCAGGCTCCGGGGTGGCCTCAGCCGGTCTCTCGTGGCTCTTGTTCCAGGCCTGGCTGGCGGAGGTGGAAGGCAGGCTCCCGGCCCGAGGCGAGCAGCGCAGGCAGAGCGGACTGTACGACGCCCAGCCCGCCCCGGCCGTCAACAACTGCGCGCAGGCCCGGGAGAGGTACAGTATCCGCGCCGCCCTGCCCTCGGGCGGGCGCAGCTTCGCTCCGGCTTCTCCATCCTGGACGGAGCCTCGGCGCAGATCCCAGCGCCTCTGTGATGAGGGCCTGTGTTCTCCCCCAAGGCCTCTGGCTCCCCGGGGGACCGTTTAAGATGGTCTCAGTTGCCAGCTCCGAGCCGCACCGCGGGCAGGCGGGCGGGTGGGCGGGCGGGCGGGCGGCGTCCTCCGGCTCGGTCGCTATAGTTGCTGTGTGCTTTCTTTCTTGAGCAGCCCCGATGGCAGTTACACGGAGGAGCAGAGCCAGGAGAGCGAGGTGAAGGTGCTGGCCACGGACTTCGACGACGAGTTTGACGACGAGGAGCCGCTGCCCGCCATCGGGACGTGTAAAGCGCTCTACACCTTCGACGGTAACACTCGCGGCCCGAGTTCCCCACTGCCCCCGAGCTGTCTGCACCTGCCCTGCCTGTGGCTGCCTTTCTGCTAAGCCCCAGCCCTTCCTCTCACTCCCTCTGTTCTGCGGAGAGTGTTGTCTCCCTCGGGTTGCTGGCTGTGTATTTTGCCTTTTGGTCCCTGTAACTGAGCAGCCTTCATGGCGCTTACCGTAATTGCAGCAGAGAGCAAGGAGTCATGTTTATCTCCTGCATCCGTCCAACATTTACAGAGCTCCTGTGCTGAGAAGACTCCCCAGGGGGTGGGATGCAGGCAGCGCGTGGTGGCGTCCACCCCGGAGAACAAAGCAGAGTTGTGTCTAGGAGGCAGCTTCAGCATCCGGGAGGGGCACAGACGGGGGAGGCACGGGGGACCAGGCCTGGGAGGGCAGCTTCAGCATCCGGGAGGGGCACAGATCGGGGAGGCACGGGGGACCAGGCCTGGGAGGGCAGCTTCAGCATCCAGGAGGGGCACAGATCGGGGAGGCACGGGGGACCAGGCCTGGGAGGCAGCTTCAGCATCCAGGAGGGGCACAGATCGGGGAGGCATGGGGGACCAGGCCTGGGAGGCAGCTTCAGCATCCGGGAGGGGCACAGATGGGAGGCACAGAGGACCAGGTCTAGGAGGGCAGCTTCAGCATCCGGGAGGGGCACAGACGGGGGACCAGGTCTAGGAGGCAGCTTCAGCATCCGGGAGGGGCACAGACGGGGGAGGCACGGCGGACCAGGCCTGGGAGGCAGCTTCAGCATCCGGGAGGGGCACAGATGGGAGGCACAGAGGACCAGGTCTAGGAGGGCAGCTTCAGCATCCGGGAGGGGCACAGACGGGGGACCAGGTCTAGGAGGCAGCTTCAGCATCCGGGAGGGGCACAGACGGGGGAGGCACGGCGGACCAGACCTGGGAGGGCAGCTTCAGCATCCGGGAGGGGCACAGACGGGGGACCAGGCCTGGGAGGGCAGCTTCAGCATCCGGGAAGGGCACAGATGGTGGGGTGCAGGAACGGGGGACCACGGCACTTCCTCACGGGAGTTTAGAGAACTCTGGGCTGCAGGGCATCAGGGGCGTGGGGGCCGTGTGGCTGAGCCCAGGTGTCAGGTGGTCAGAGAGGAATGTAAGACCAGAGGTAGGCAGTGCCCATGGGGTGGGGGAGAGCAAAGGACACATTTGGATTTTAGGCGGCAAACATTGAGGACGCATTGAGAGGATTTGGGTGAGACCTTGCCCGACCGAGCTGGACCTGGGACGTTTGTCACCACCGCATGGGGCAGGGCTGGGCATGTGTGGAGGGGCAATGAGAACAGGGTGGTGCCTGGAAAGGGGAGCCGGCTGTCGGGCACTGGGGAACGGGAACAGTGTCTGCAGACTGTGAGGAGGAGGCTCAGGAGGGCGGAGTGCAGCTAAGTCGGGGAAGCCCTGGCTAAGAGAATTTTCATTGTGACAAGACAAGAAAGCGAAGGACCAGGTTAGTTGTTCCCAGTTTCTCTTCGTGTCACCACCCCCCACACCCCTATTGACCGCCCTAAGCAAGGCGCCCTCCCGAGTGCTGGTGGCCGGTCGCGGATTAGCTCAGCGAGCGGCCTCGGGAGCCTCGATTGAGGAACGGACGCAGGGATGCCGCAGTTAACACGCTGCTCGGACTCCTGGCTGATGCAAGTGGGAGCCAAGGAGGAAATCAAAGATGAGGCATGAGGGACGAGGGAGGTGCGCTGAAGTCGGGGAGGGGGGGGGTCCGGGAAGAGGGAGCAGCCGTGAACCAGGTCCGCCCGTCGTGTTCGGATTTCAGGACACTAGGTGCAGATGTGCTGGGCCGAAGAGGGAGCCTTCGCTCAGGACAGCCGGACTGGGGAAGGGGGGGCCGGTGATGAAGCCCCGGGAGTACTCCCACCCGAGAGGGAGGGAGAGGACGGAAGGTTTCCCCTGGGAAAGTCCCTGCGGCCCTGGCTCTCCCCCCCTTGTTGGAAGGGGCAGGGCCAGGCATCGGCGGACCCGCCCCTGCCTTCACTGCACCTGTCTCCTGGCCGGTCTCCTGTTTGCCCAGAAGCCTCACATATTCTGATCTTGTTTTCAGGTCAGAATGAAGGAACCATTTCCGTAGTTGAAGGAGAAACGCTGTACGTCATAGAGGAAGACAAAGGGGACGGGTGGACCCGCATTCGGAGAAATGAAGACGAAGAGGGCTACGTCCCCACTTCATACGTCGAAGTCTATTTGGACAAAAATGCCAAAGGTGCTAAGACTTATATTTAATACAGCTTTTTAAAAACCGTTTAAAAGCAATTGGAGTTGTTTCTCCCCACAACGGCGACTGTTCCAGGCAGTTCTTCAAAGGCCTGGCCGAGAGCCCGCCCGCAGAGCCTGGCCCCGCCCGCAGGGCGTGGGGACCGCTCCGGATCCCTTGGCTAGTTTTGACTAGTATCGAGTTTCGCTTGCTGATGGCATTTTATGTGGAAAGCTGCCAACTGCCAGTTTACAGCTGTGTCATTGGAAGTCGGGTAAACACGTCTCCTTCCGGCAGCATCTGTAGATAACAACAAAAAAGTTGCCTTCTAGCTTCTAATCAATATTTCCCCCGTTTCAAAGGCCACCCCCCACCCCCCGGGGCGCAGCAGACTCAGCCGTCTCATTTGTATCTAGTGTCTGCCACCAATGGAACTACCGTAGAAGGCTACATTCTGTAACTTAGTAAATTGAACTATGCTAGTTTGGTACATTTTACAGCCATTCACATAAAAGCTCCGCCTTGAATAAAAAAGCAAATAGAAGATTCATTTATTGGTATCCAAAGTGTGTAATTTTACCTAAACCTGGCTAAGGTCACTGTTAGATCATCAAGATTATCCTATTATGTCCAAACAAGCAGTTGAAATCTGGAAAAGTCTGGTCAATTTACCCAGTTGTGTTTTGTTTATTTGTTAATCCTCACCTGAGGATATTTTTTTCCATTGCTTTTCAGAAAAAATGGAAGGGAGGGAGGGAGGGAGAGAGAGAGAGGGAGAGAGATGGACTGGTTGCACACACCCCAACCAGGGGTGGGGAGGGAACCTACAACCCAGGTACATGCCCTTGACCAGGAATCGAACCTGAGACCCTTCGGTGTGTGGGCCGACACTAACCAGCAAGCAACACCGGCCAGGGCCCCCGTTGATTTTTACACGCGACTGTCGATGTCCCCTCGGAAGTTGACAGAGCCGGTCAGCTTTGCGAGTGCCCTTTAGGGGAATTTCTGTAAAAACAGCACTTCGCTCTGCTCTGGCCTGTCGGAGGGGGTGTGGCGAGTGGAGCTGTTGGTCAGCTGACCCTCCCCTGGTGGGGCTGTGTCCACACAGACCCCAGCACCTCACTTTTCAAAGGGGGGATTAAAAGAGTTGTTTTAGGGTGGCTAGCTGGCCTCATCTCGTTAACTGTAGCCAGAATCAAATACAACGTTTCACCGTCTTCCAAGGAAACTGGGTCACATGGGGATTTGCATTTCGAAGTTGGCAGGACGGGTGGTGAGACTGTCACGTGCACAGGCGGTGCCAAGCCCCGAGTTCGCGCCCATTTCCAGGATCCACCCCGCGATCACGGAGGACAGCTGCCAAGTGGCTCAGAAAGAAGGTGTTAGTCCAGGTTCTCCTTTCGTGTGGCTTTGGAAATGATTCGTGTCCTTCCTACCTTTAAATGGGCAATGAGCTCCTTGCCTAGACACAGGGCTCCTTTAAAAAGCTCAAGTCAACTGGGAGCTGATTTTTAAAGCCACAGCAGCGCCCTGGGTGGGAGTCCAGGACCCGGCGGGAGGTGTGGGTGCTTGCTGCCGACTCCAGCAGAAAGGTCGCCGCCATTGCTCTCAAGGGCCACCAAGGTGGCATTTAGTAGCCTTTAGGTAATGACAGCCTGATTTTTAAAAATGCCTTTTATTCTTAAATACACAGTCCCGGGAGCTAGGGGGTCTCGTCACCCAGAGTCTCCCAGGGGTCACATGGGACACAATTGGAATACAGTCTCAAAGGCAGAAAACCGATGGGTCAGCCTGATTTTTTTAAACAGAATTTTGCGATTCAGATTTCTTCAGAATGATTATACCGATCACGGCACGCAGCCGGAGCCCAGCCCTCTCGGGGACTCGGTTCTCCTCCCTGTTAAGCAGGAAGCGAGAAAACCAGCCGCCCCTTAGACCAGGGCTGTGGCTCCAGGAGCAGCAGGAGGTCACAGCTGAGGGCCTGTACCCTCATTTCCAGCCGATGAGCTACTGGAGAAAGCAAACTCAACATTGAAAAAGTCTTAAACGGGGCAAGACCACATTAGCCTTCAGAAGCGGCCCTGGAAAGCATGGCATCCGTGAAGTTTTCCCTTTGTTTGTTTTGTTTTGTTAGTTTTTCCTTTAGTGGTATGCAAATCGGGTTCAGAAAACAGCCCCGTTGGTTTTCGGGAGGAGCCGTTTGGGTGCATAAATTACTGTTATTAAGTTGTACCCTCCGTCCCAGTAGCCCAGGAATGGATGTGATATCGACTCAATAGTGATCCTTTGTCATTTCAGTTCACTGAAACAGTTCCCACAGGATCAGGAATGTCCCTTTCCGCCCAGAGTTTACTTTGTTTTCTTCCCTGGTTATCTCTTCAAACACTAGCAGCCAAGTCTCGGCTTGTTTGATCACGCCTTCTCCGCTCCCCTTAGCCCTTCTGCTACCCACGTGTGTGCAGAAGCCATTCCCTCCCTGTTCACAGCCCCGGCCCGCCTCCCCCGGCACCGCCCGCCCCGGGGCCGCCCTTCTGTCTGCACGCTCGCCCTGTGCATGTGCGGCGTCTACGATGTGACCCTTTAAAAACTGCCAAAATATTTAGACGAGAGTAACTCCCGGTTGGCCCCTGGGCTGTGACCATCGGCTCTTACGGTTTTGTTTTCGAAACTGCTTTCTGTGAAGTACGTCCATGAGCCCGCCCCCAACACGTGTACACACGCAACTTAAAAACTGCGAGGATGACTCGAATGCATCGTGTTAACGTTTTGCTCTTTTAATCTGTTTGTTTTATTGGTGATTCCGCTGCCTACTGACCTTTTTGTTTTTGTAACCGCTGGGGAAGCCGGAGGACTTTGTCGGTAGCTAGGGCCCTGCCGGCTGCTCCGCTCTGGTTTATTGTAGACGCTGGGTTCTGAGTAAGTTCTGTTTGAATGTGGCCCACGTGACCGTTTCTCTCTCTCCTCGCCCTGAAAGAAAAGAACCTGTCTGGCTCCTCTCAGCTGTACCCCGTCCCGCCTCTCTAATAAACGGATTCTCCTCCGTGTTGCCCAGTGGTTTGTGCCTTTCTGAGACAATGACTGTGCATCGCCAGCCGTTAACGCCTCGTCCCCGGTCCTGGGGAATGTCCCAGCCAAATGCTTCCTAAACATTCTGCCCTTGGCCCCTTCCACCCTGCGTGCACCCGAGGGCTGAGTCTGTCTCTGGTTTCTCTGCTCCCCCTGGAGATGAAGAACTTTCACTGTTTATGATAAACATCCGAGATACGCCTCCTCTTCACCAGAAACAGTGCACTGGATGCTGAAGGCCGGGGCACCGCGGTCTGAGACCCGGGCCTCACTTCCTGGCTTCATTCTGGGAGGCCAGGCACCTTCCTCCTCTCAAAACTGAGCTTGTTGGAAAGATGAGCTGGGTGTGTGGGTGCCGCCACCCTCCGGGCGGGCTTCTCTGGAGGAAAGCGTGGAGACCAAACCGTGAAAGTTCCTTATCTGTGGTGTCGGGTGGTAACCAATCTCGCTCTAAGGTTGCCCTCCCCCGCCCCCCCCCCCCACGCCGGGCGGTGCAGCGTGCCCGCCCCTGACCTCGGGCCCCCCTCCAACAGCTTTTCTTTCTGTTTGTGTTGTAGATTCCTAAGGTGGCTGAGGAGCCAGAGCCAGAGCCTTCCCAGGAGAAACCCTTCGGGCCGCTTGTCTCCACAGGCCGGGCTGTGAGCGTGCGCTCGGCGGGGCCGCGGAGTGGCTGGTCTTCGGGCCAAAGGGACACCCACGCCTGCAGCTGCTTGCCTCTGCTTTCTTTTCTTTTCACAGCATGCTCCAGTGGCCCGCTCCGCCCAGGCCCGCCCGGCCACCTCTTAGGTCAGGGCTGTCCCCATCCCAGTCCCCACCCCAAGCAGGACCACGGAAAGCGGCTGGACACGGCTCCCTCCGCCCCCACTCCGACCCTGGCCTCAGTCCTCCCGGCTGCTCCGGCCCGTCCACGGTTCACACTGTGCCTTTTGTGAAAACCTTGCCACTGGTCTCCCAGGGAGACCGACAGAATCTGGACAAGAGGGTCGGACCCGCCAGGTGGACTGCGCGTCCGGTGTCCGTGACGTGGTCCCGCGTTCCCGTTAGACAAGACTCACCTTGGCCCAAGTCCATTGAGCATTCGGTGGGCCTTTTCTGGCGACAGGTCCTCGCCCCATGCTGAGCGTTGGCTCTTGCAACACTTCACAGCCCGAGAGTGACAGTGGCGGGCACTAGGGCATATACACACATACATACATGTATATGCATGTGTGTGCACATGCATGCACACATTTTTGTTTGGGGCCCTGCCTTCAGTGGGTCCACACTGGAAGTCGAATTCCAGTCCTTGGCCCCACCCTGCTGTCCTGCCTGTGTCCACCTTGGCGGGGGGCGGCTGTCTCCCCGAGAACTGCAGCTGTGGCACGTGGTGACCGAGGAGCGCCCCCCACACTCTGCATGAACTCGCTGCTAAGTGAAAGCTCCCCTTCTCTTGGATTCCAAGATCTTCGTCTCGAGGATCTTAGTGCTTCCGTCACCAGAGGCCCTGTGCGCTGTCCTTCGAGGGGCCCTGCGGCTCAGCTTGCGCGTCCGTCATGGGCTCTGGGCCACGCGGACACGGAGCTCCCTGCCTTTGCTTCCCGCTGCCTTCCTTCGGCGCCACTCAGCCCGGGGAGGCGGGGCTGCTCTGTCGGTGCAGCGCGGCCGGGAGCCCTGTGAAGCAGGGGTGGCGGCGGGTCCCTCCTGTTTGGCGCTGGGCAGTGCGGCGTCACCTCGCACATCCTCAGTTCTCAGCGTTGATGAGTCCAAGACAAGGAAGTCTCCTAGGAGCCGGAGGGCAGGGGTTGGGTGGGGGGGCAGGTCCGAAGGGGTGGGCCCACGGCCAGTAGGAAGATGGCTCCTCTCGGCAAACCCGGGGTGACCGCACACCACCCTCTCGGGGCAGCTCATCAACCCCGGTGACTAGAACTCTGAGCCAGCGAGTGCCGGGGGAGCAGGGGAAGAGGAGGTGGCTCCAGGTGTCGGGTGAGCGAGTGACCAGCCTGGGCCCTCGCTCTTTCTTCCTGGAAGTGGGGCTAGGCCCGGTCAAACCCCTGCCCGGACCCTGCAGAGGCAGCAGCCCAGTGCAGCAAAAGACAGCCCCGGAGGGGGCGGGCTCAGCAGGTGACGCTGAAGCCAGAGGTGAGAGGAGTTAGAACCCCCCGCATCCCTGCAAACCTACAGGTGCCTGGTTAACCGGGGCAGGCGGCCCAGGGCTGCTCCGGGACGGGTGACCTGGTCTCCAGGATCCGCAGAGTGTCACCAAGTCCGCGGGCCACTCTCCAGTGCTCACGGATGTGACGGCTCATAAAATCTGGTCCCAGAGCCTCTAGTGCATGTGCATCGCGTCTTCTAATGGGTCAGGACAGTCACTGTGCAGCCCCGGGGGAGGTGGAAGCCGCAGCAACCCGTCCTGCTCACGTCTGTGCCGCCCCGTATAGAACATGCTCGTGTCCCTGTGTCCCTGCCCCTCTCTCTCCCTTCCGCACCCCTGCACCCCACAGCGTGGACGAGCGCTTTCAGTGGTGACCCCGGTGCCTGCCCCTCGGCGCTCCGCTCTGCGTGCCCAGCCGGCTGTTCAGGAAGGAAGTGATCAGCCGCCAGCCCGGCGCTGTCATTTCCTCGGGCCTCCCCCCGTGTTACGAAGGAGCCCCCCACCTCGCGCAGGAGCTGGGCCTCCCCACGTGCTGCCGCCTTCCTCGGACCGCTGCCTGTCAGTCCACCAGCGTCAGAATATCGTGTTGTGAGCAGGGTGCATCGTTAAAGAGCCTGCCCCGGAAAGGGCTTGAAACAGAGGGACGTGTCCTTGCCCCGCTTTCCCTCGCAGGACGGGAACCACGGAGAGGCCGGCCCACGTGGGGGTTTCGTCTGGGCCTGGGAGCTCTTAGGCTGCCAGCGGCGACAGACGCCGGGCTGGTCTCGCCGGCGGAGCACGGAGGCCTTGCCTGCCTTTGGCAGCAGCTGTCCTCACAGGAAGTGTACCGAACAGAGAGCGGGACGTGGTCGATGCTAAGTGCTTTTCCAGAAACGTGGGGTGCGACTTCATGGCTCCGCCTCCTGTGCTTCTGCCATCAAAACCGTCTTTGTACAAAGTGACCCGAGGCTGTGTCACCCGACGGGGCGCACCTGGCCACGGCTGGTTTGTGCGGCGCTGACCCTGACCCTGACCGTGGAGGCACCGCGGCGTGGCCACGGCCATTGCCAAGGTTCTGGAGAGGGGATCACACCGAATAAAGCCCCACGGGAAGGCTCCCACGGACCTGCACCTCCCTGTTAACCCTCGGTGTTAAATAAACTCTCCTCGGCGCGGTGTTGGAGTGCTTTACTGCACGGTGGGGACGCGCCACCGAAGCAGGCAGAGTCCCTGGGGCTGGGGATGGTCCGCACCTCTCACCCCATCATTCACTGGGGACCCGGACCAGTCAGTCCCGTCCCCCCCCCCCCCCCCCCCCGGCTGTCTGCTGGGGGCGGGGCTTGTGGGCTAGCTCTCCCAGCCCCACCCGCCGGGAAGCTGTCCGACCGGACCGGGAGGTGGAATTCAGGTGGACTCAGTCCAGGGGTTTGGGGGAAGCGTGTGATGGCCAGGAAATGTTTCTTTGCAAATCCAGCTGCCGCACGTCGAGGGGTTCAGGGCCCTGTTGTGGGGGCCGGGGCGTTTCATCAGCGTCGGTGCACGAGCGCTCAAGCCCACCTCTGGGCAGCTTGGCCGGGATCCCCTGGTTTCCCTGAAGCGTGGGGCCTCCAGCCTGCCCCCCGTGGGCGCTGGGAGCCCTGCTTCCGTAGCCAGCATTGACCTCTCACCCCGGGCCCTTGGGAGAGACTGACCTCTATTTCCCAAGGTCCTTGGAGCAGCCGGTGGGAGCAGAGCCGTCTTGCTAAGTCAAGCTGGGCTCACGGCTGAGGGGCCTTGGCCTCCTCCCACAGGGGGTGTGACCCTCTAGAGCGAGAGCTTCCCCAGCCCCTCGGAGAAGGTGCTGCCATCGGGCCGGAGCCTCCCACGGCCCGGCCCGGCGTGGTTCCAGTGGGAGGGGCCCGGTGACGGTATCGCCGGAGGCCTGCTGTCTGCTTGTCCGCACAATGTCTCGGGAGAATGTGCCGGCGTTCCCTGGGGGCTTTGTCCTACGTGGGGAATAGTCCTCTCTGTCAGGTGAAGTGGGGAATAGTCCTCTCTGTCAGGTGAAGTGGGGAATAGTCCTCTCTGTCAGGTGAAGGGTCCCGTGGGGCCCTCCCACTCTCCGGGCCTCGGTTGTGGGTGAGGACACCACGGCCTTGGGAGCTGCCGTGGGAACAGGAGGCCGTCGGGAAAGCGGGCGGCCGGCTCGGCAGCAGCTGGCAAACAGTAGCTCTGATTTGGCGTCCGTGTCGCCGATACCACACACGGGTCTCTGGTCTGAAATGCTGTGCCTGCCCATCTTCTTTTTTGTGATTTTTTTTTTTTTTAACGAATTGATTTCAGAGAGGAAGGGAGAGGGAGGGAGAGATGGAAACGTCAATGCTGAGAGCGAATGATTGATCAGCTGCCTCCTGCACGCATGCCCCGCACCGGGGATGGGGCCCGCCACCCAGGCGTGTGTCCTGACTGGGAATCGAACCGTGACCTCTTGGCTCCTAGGACACTGAGCCACGCCGCCTGGGCTGCACGTGTCCATCTTTATGCCCCACTTGGTTCAAGCCTTTAGGGGTTGGCGCCTCTCCCTGCTTCTGGTGACTCACTCTGCCCGGCTGGGGTTGGACACAGGTGGGGCCGCGCGGAGCCAGAGCAGACGATTGGTTTCTGGTTGACGCAGAGGTTCCGGACCCGGCGGCGGGTCAGGCTCCTCAGGGAGGTCGGGAAGCTCCCCGCACCGGGCCACACCCGGCCCCTCCTTCCCCACCCGCCACACCGGCCCTGCTGCTGGGCACACGGGGGCGGGGGCGCCCTCTAGTGGGAGAGGAATCCGTGCCAGGAGAGAACTGGGTCCCCCACTGGGTGACAAGGAAGGACATGGAAGTGGGCAGAGGCAGAGGGTTCAAGGGGGTCCCCCCGTTTTGTGTTAGAGCAAAGGGGTCTCTGGAATTGTGAAATCCATGGACAGCCCGGAGACAGAAGGACGCGGAGAAGGGAACCAGGTGATCAGCTGCTGCAGAGACGGAGGTGCGGCCTGAGGGCGGGAGGGCAGGGGAGGTGGGGTGGCGTGAACGGCAGGCCTCGCTCTGGGGGTTCTCGTCCCACATATCCAGCCCTGCCTCCACCCGCCTTGCCTAGCGGGGGCCTCTCCTCCTCTCTGGCCGCGGCTCAACTTTCCTGAGACGGGGAGGCGGTGAGTCGTGCTGCCCAACCTCCGGCCCGGGGCTTCAGTGTCAGGCGCCGCCCTGCGGTTTCACCTGTCCCTGTGCCGCTGGTGCAGTGAGCGACTTCACCTCCAGGGCCTCCGCTGGGCACAAGAGGTCCTGAGAAGCAGGAACTGAGGAAGGCCCGTGTGCCTCTGTCCTCAGAGCCCAGGGGCCAAACGCCTGGGGAGGAAACTCGGATTTGCTCCTCCCCTCCTGCTCCTCTGTCCTCCCCCCTCCTTTCCCCCCCCCTCCTCGGGTGGCCCCCAGAAGCAGAGACGGGGGAGATTGTCTGGGTCCCGCAGCAGCTGCCCCCAGCGTGCCTGTCCTCGCCCCGCACAGGCCCAGTTCCGGCTCCAAACACCCTCATCTGGCAGGTGTCAAACCCTCACCGTCCCGGCCACTTTCCTGAACACACTGTGTGAAACGCTTCCGGCTCCTTCCCCACCGGCTTGTCTGGTCTCAGCACCACACAGCCCTCAGGGCTGGAGCCAGGGGCTCCTGGGGCTCCCGGGGCTCCGGGCGCAGCGGCGCCTGCAGGAGAACGTGTCTGCGGAACTCGAGCCGGAGGAGCGGGAAGGAGGAAGCAGGAAGGCCCGCGTGGGGCTGCACCCGGCAGGTGTATTTCTGGGCAGGTTTGTGAGCAGAAGCGCAGCAGGTGGAAAGGCAGGTACCGAGCAGCCAGCCAGGATCCCTGGCTGCAGGGGCACTGCTGAAGGGAGCCCCCCGCCACCCCCACCCCGCCCCAGGGGACAGGATGGAGGCACAGCGGTGGGAGAAGGACCGGAGGCACGGCCCGCGCTTCCTGTCCCGCGGTCAGTGTGCTGAGCAACCGCAGGCTCCGGTGTCCTGTCCGGGCTCCGGCCGCTGAGTCTGGCTGAGCCACTGGAGAGCGGGGTATTTTAAGCAAAAACAGTAGGTGACATTTTAAGGCCAGTTTGGTGCCTGGTTCTTCCTGTAGAATAAGCAAATGTCTCCAACCCCCAAAACCACTCAGGCCTCCAGACAAAACGTTTCCATTCTCATCCTCCACGTTCAGCAAGAAAAGCCGAACCCAACACACGCACGTGGATCCCACACGCACGCTCAGGTGTGGGCAGAGCACGTGGATCCCACACGCACGCTCAGGTGTGGGCAGAGCACGTGGATCCCACGCGCACGCTCAGGTGTGGGCAGAGCCGAAGATATGGCTCAGGCACCCACTGTGGGAAAACGAAGGCGAGCTGAGGGGTGAAGGGCGCGAGGCCAGGCGTGACCCGCGGCGGGAAGGCACCCGTGTGCTCCGAGGGCTGGCTTCTCAGGACCCGGCGGGGTGCATACCGGGCGGCACCGCCACCCATTTCATTCCTGGTGTGAGCGTTCTGCACATGCCCGACAGCATCTCAAGTTTAAAGGAACAGACAAGCACCCCAAGGCCTTCTCTTCCCCCGATCCCCCAAATACACCCACGGGGACTAGACTCAGCATTGCTCACTGTCCGGAGCTCCCCGTGCGGACGCCAGGCCAGGAAAGGTGCCCGGGCAGGGGGCCCTCCGGGGCCGGGAGGGGGTGGCACCCAGTCTGTGGCGTGGTGCCAGGAGGGGCCCAGCCTGCGGATGTGCTGGCCTGTCCCCGCCCTCGGCCCCGCGGGCCCACGCCTTGGAGCCAGGCTGGTTCCGGGAAAGACGGGCGCTGCCTTCTCGCTCCTGCAGCCTCTGCCATCAGCCAGACAAAACCCCTCCTGCGTCCCGTGTCCGTGTCCCGTGTCTGTCACGTCAGTCACCGGGGATGCCCGCCCCTCCCCACCCCCACAGCGGGCTTCAGGCTTCCCTCCCGTGATGGAGACGCAGCGAGGGCTGTGGGGAACACGGGTGATTTATTACGCATCTCACACACAGACTACACGGCACAGACGTGGGCCAGCTTCCAGCCCGCACCGCGGAAGCTCCGTGTCACGCACAGGGCAACACGAGCCGTGGCCCTGTGGGGGAGTCCCCGGGGTGCAGGAGCAGCAATCAGAACACTGGGGTAAACGCCCAGAAACCCAACGGGGGCTGCTCTGCGATCGCCGGGGGAAGGCCCCAGGTTCCGGGAGAACGAGGTCGCAGGCCTGAGCTGCAGGACTCTGCCCGCTGGGATTTCCGCCACATCTGCTGCTTCGGAGACTGAAGTCCACAGTATTCGGGGGCTCTGGTCCCAGGACCCGCCTCCCCCCACTTCACTTTGGCCCGACAAGGTGAGCATCGGGCCCAGCTGCTTCCTCCATGGAAGTGTGCTTGGAGGTGCGGGGCGCAGTGCCTCACTCAGCATCGGGGACGCTCCTGTGACAGCTGCCGGGGCCACACCTCCGGCCGGGCCTGCGCGCTGGGCGGGTGCGGGAGGGAGCTTTTCTCTCCCGGCCGCCCCCAGGGAGCTGCATGAGCAGCAAATGACAGCAGCAGCGAGAGCATCTGTTTCCCCACCGGTTCCTGGGGGCGAGTCCAGCCACTGCGGGCCGCTCACAGCACAGGGCGGGGGCCAGCGGCCTCGGACACACCCCCTCCTGAGTGAGTCCCCAACCAGAGAGCAGCCCAGCATTCAGGAGCCTCTCTGACGGCGGGGAGGTGCGGGGTGAGGCGGACATTCGGCTCCGCTCTGCCGCGGGCCTCGGGGGCTGGACCAGGCGCCCGTGGGAAATGCCCACGAAGCCACAGCCTCTCCGACCCTCTGTCCCAAAGCCACGCTGCTGAGAGCTCGGAACAAAAGCTGGGCCTCCGCTGGCGGAGGCGGGTTGGGGACCCAATGACAGGAACGTGTGGGCAGGTCCGGGACGAAGACCCGCTGACCGTGGTGTGGACCAGCCCGAGGGGGTGGACTCCCCATCCCAGCGTCTCACTGGGACCTAACAACTCTGCCTCTAACACACCTGGGCTCGGCAGCGCCGGCCTCTCCCCCAGGGCAAACTCGCCCTCCGCAGGGAGGAGGGCACAGGCAGGCCCCATCCAGGGTCCTCCAAGCGCCTCCTGGAAGGTGTGCTCAGGGGCCCAGGCTCAGGGACATGAGAGGGTCTCTGGAGGAGGAGGAGGGGCTCACAGAGCAGCCCGGAGGTCACAGGGCCCGGGTCTCGGCTTCGATCTTCTGCTCCCCGTGCAGGCTGTCCGGGTCCGGCAGCTGGGCCACGCTCTGCCGGATGGCGATCTCAGGGCCGCCGCCGTACAGGCTGTGCAGGTAGGCCCAGGTCTCCTCGGAGATCTGCCCGTAGTCGGCGCCTGCGGGGCCCAGGAGGCGCCTGTCAGCGCGGTCATGGAACCGCAGTCCCGGCAGTGGGGGCTCCGGGAGGGCCAGGGCCCCAGGGGCGGGAGGGCGACCACGGGCTTATGTGCAAAGCGGTCGAGTGGAAACCTCGGGGGTTTCTAGCACAACATCCGTTCTCGGCGGACCCGGGGCACCTGCCTGGCCGTGGCCCCGTCTCCAGGGGTGGGGCCCGCAGGAAGGGCAGGCAGGGAGGCCAGCAGAGGGCCATGGAGGTGGGGCGGGGCCTCGAGGACCCACAGGGAGGCTGGAGCCTCCGCCCATCTGCTGGCCCGGGCCTGGACTGGGGTGGCCGCCTGGCCTGATGCAGGTGCAGGGCTGGGGGAAGGATGGGCCTGATAGCCCGCGGGCAGCGGGGGAGCGGGGCTGCCGCCGAGACTCACCCGGCTTCAGCTGGATGTGGCCGCTGCCTTTCACCTGCGCGATCCTGCTGTTGTCAATGGGGCCGGGGGGCTCTGAGGAGACACGGCTCGGGCTCAGCGCCGCTGCCCAGCGGGAAGAACCCAGTGCCCACCTCCACCGTGACTCTCCCCAGACAGGTAAGAGCGAGCCTCAAGGTGTGCCTCCACCCCTGGGACCCCCAGAAGCCATCCTGGCCCGGGGTCCAGTGTGAGTCGTCACAGGTGAGGACTAGGGGCACCAGATGCTCACCCACAGGCGGCTGAGAGGCCCCGGCCCGCACAGGGACTTCCCGGGACTCTCGCACTAGCTCCTGACCCAGCATTATGTTAAGTGAATCATATGAAGCGAAGGGCCTTATAAATCTCCAATGGGCCCTTGGCAGAAAAGAGGCTCCCCACCCCTGATTTAGGGTAACAGAATCCCGAAAGGAAAGGGCGGGCAGGAGGGAGCAGCAGCCTCCTCGGGGCATCAGCCGGAGAGGCGGGAGGGAAGGGGCAGAGCAGGGCAGCTGGGGGGCAGGACAGCTGTGGGAGCCCCCGCCTTCTCTGCTCACTCGGGAGGGGAGGGGGCACCTAAGACCTGCCAGGCCAGCGCAGCCTAGGGGGCCCCCTCCGTCCCCGGGACACGCCCATCCCCGCAGGTCCGCAGCCCAGGCCCCGCCCGGCGGTGTGCGAGTCCTGCCGGACTCACCGTTGTCCTTCCCCTTGACGAAGGCCTCCCACTCGCGGAACCACTGCATGCTGATGCAGTAGATGACACCGGGCGACTCCTCGGCCTGGAACGCCTTGTTCAGCTGGGAGGGGAGGGCGCAGGGGCGGAGGGCGGTCAGCACGGACACCCCAACACCTGCCCAGCCCGCTGCACTCCCACACACACTAGATACTCGGGCGGGAGACGTAAACTCCCAGATGTCCGAGGGAAATGGACGTCCCCGCGACCCGCTGCTAACACCTGGTGAATCTCTCTGGTGAAGTGACGCTTTGGAGAACCTCAGTTACCACACGGCCCAGGCTGTTTGCCGCCGAACAGAACTGGCTCACTCGTGACCTATTCCGACCCTGTCCTGTTTCCATGGCCACAGGCAAGGAGTCCTGCCGTGTCTTTTGCCCAGCCCTCCACGGCTGCCTGACAGAGGTCCCCGAGCCCCCTGTTCTGACAGCCCCCGCAACAAAGACCCATCCAGCCCGGCCAACATGGCCTGGGGTTGAGCGTCAGCCTAGGAACCAGGAGGTCACAGTTCAATGCCCGGTCAGGGCACATGCCCGGGTTGTGGGCTCGATCCCCAGTAGGGGGCGTGTAGGAGGCAGTTGATCAATGATTCTCTCTCATCATTGATGCTTCTCTCTCTCTCCCTTCCTCTCTGAAATCAATAAACATATATTAAGAGAGAGAGAGAGGAAACCATCCAGCCCCAAACAGCAGCCCCTCGTTCCTTTACCAGCTGCTTCACAGTACACCAGGCAGATGGGCCTCAACTTACACCCAATGCCCCTGCCAGTAAGGCCCTCGGTGTGGGCCAGGCCTTGGCCACTATGATCCCCAACAGAGCACAGCCTCCACGCAGGGCCCCTGGCTTGTCCTCAAGTCCCCACATGACCCAGCGGAGGTGGAGGCCGGCTATCCCCCGCCCCCGCCCTGCCCCTGCATGCACCTTAATGAAGGTGTCGATCTCCATCCGCCTGCGCTTGGCCAGCGCCTCGATCTCCACCTGGCAGATGGAGCACACGTACAGGTGGTTCACCGCAGGCCCGCCCCCAAACCTGCGGGGAGGAGGGGGGGAGGGGCAGAGAGAAACACGCAACCCTGAGGGAGGTGTCTGGGGCGCACGCCTGGAGAGTGGGTACTGCTCTCCGCTGGCCAGCCCCCCTCGTCCCGGGAGGCCCCCTGGCACTGCTCCCTGGGCGCCCTGGCCCAGTCTGTTCACTCATGTGGCCAGCGTGCCCACAGTCCCCAGCAGGGCGCCTGCCCAGGCTGGTGCGTCACAAAGGACACACCGGTGTCCGCTTCCTCTCCTGGCCACTGGGCAGGGGCTGTGGGGGCTAAGCCTGCCCGGCTGGACCCTGAGGGGGGCTGCAGGTCCTTCTGCAGGTAGGAGCATGGATCCCGCAGGATTTGGGGCGCAGCTCCCTGTGGGTTCCGTCCCACCCACAAGGCAGGGTCTGCACCTGACTGCAAGTGGGTGGGGCACAGCCAGTCCAACAGGAGGCTGGGCAGCCAGGACCCTCGGCCTTGCCTTCCACACCCTCTGACCCTCTCTCCAGGCCGTGGCACGTCCTGCCTGCCCGGCTGCAGGGGGATCTGGGCCTGGGCAGGTCCTCAAAGGGACACAGGCTCTTGGTCTTGATGAACTTGAACCCGGAAGGCCCGGGCAGCACGAGCCCTGGGCCACCTGAGCCGGGCACGGGTGGGGGAGGGACCGGCCAGCTGCCCTGCAGCGGCGCCCACAGGACTACCTGTGAGAGGGCCAAGGTGCTCCTTCTGTGGAGCCAGTTTGGTGCCCACCAGTGGGCCTTTCTCGGTGCAGACTCAGCTGCCAGGGGAGCCCTGCAGGCTCCATGCGGGCGGTGTGGGGGCATGGGCAGCCCTGCCCGCCCCCCTCTCCTGCCCAGCTGCCTGCGGGCCCACACGGGGCGCTGCCCGGAAGAGGCGGCCTCAGCTCCCTACCGGCTGTACAGGTGCTCCCACACGTTCTGCGGCAGGATCACCACCAGGTCGTCGATGTAGTGGTACTTGTTGGGCGGGATGCCTGCGGAGAGAGGCACAGGGAGGGAGAGGTGGGGGCTCGGCCCGCCCGCCCCGCACACCGACCACCGAGAAGGCGCCCTCACCTCCGTGGGAGCAGAGGAAGGTGTGGTTGGTGATGGGCCCCGGCTCGGCGAAGGTGTTGAACTTGTTGAGCCATTCCCGCGACACGTAGAAGCGCAGCAGGCTGGGCTCCCGCATGGCGGCCAGGGACACCACCTGCTGCCGCTCCCGCACGGCCTCCTCGCTGCTCTTCCTGGGCAGTGGGGAGACAGGAGCCGCTGCGCCTGGGGTCCCCTCCGCGGGGCACAGCCACGCCTGTCCAGGGCCGTTCAGAGGCAGCCTGCCTCCCGGATCCAGCCTCCTGACTCTAACGGCCCGAACCCCTCGGCGATCTGTCCGCATCTCAGCCGCCCACCACCCCTGCCAGAGTCCTGGCCACCATCACCTCCACGGGGACCACACAGAGACCCAAACCCACCGTCGCCGGCTTCCCACATGCCCGCAGCCAGGGGGCTCTTTCTCAAAAACGTGAGTTCTTACCCCTGGGCCTTAAAAATCCTTCAAGCTTCACTACCACCATGTTCCCAGTCAAGCCCTGGGGAGCAGGGCACGAGGTCCAGGCCCCCAGCCCCCCCAGCGCCCGCCCAGGCGCACACCTGTAGAAGAGGACGTAGGCCTCAGCGCTCTGCACCACCGTCTCGTGGACCTCGGTGACGTACTGGTCATCGAACTCGTACCACTGCCCGTTGATGACGTTCTGGCAGTAGGCGATGTAGTGGCCGCCTGCGGGAGAGGCCGGCAGGTTACAGGTGCCCTGGGGAACGGGGCGGGGCCGGCACCGGGAGATGCCCTAGGGCCGTGGTCAGCAAACTGCAGCTCCCAAGCCACATGCGGCTCTTTGGCCCCTTGAGTGTGGCTCTTCCACAAAATCCCACGGCCTGGGCGAGTCTATTTTAAGGAAGTGGCATTAGAAGAAGTTTAAGTTTAAAAAATCTGGCTCTTAAAAGAAATGTCAATTGTTGTACTGTTGATATTTGGCTCTGTGGACTAATGAGTTTGCCGACCACTGCCCTAGGGAATGGGGCGGGGCTGGGCACCAGGAGATGCCCTAGGGAACGGGGTGGGGCGGGCACCAGGAGATGCCCTAGGGAATGGGGTGGGGCTGGGCACCAGGAGATGCCCTGGGGAACGAGGCGGGGCGGGCACCGGGAGATGCCCTGGGGAACGGGGCGGGGCGGGCACCGGGAGATGCCCTGGGGAACGGGGCAGGGCGGGCACCGGGAGATGCCCTGGGGAACGGGTGGGGACGGGCACCGGGAGATGCCCTGGGGAACGGGTGGGGACGGGCACCGGGAGATGCCCTGGGGAACGGGTGGGGACGGGCACCAGGAGATGCCCTGGGGAACGGGGCGGGGCGGGCACCAGGAGATGCCCTGGGGAACGGGGCGGGGCGGGCACCGGGAGATGCCCTGGGGAACGGGGCGGGGAGGGCACCGGGAGATGCCCTGGGGAACGGGTGGGGCCGGGCCGGATGGGTGCTGGACTCACTGCCCGCCGTGCCGTGGTGGCAGATGACCGAGAGGAGGTCGTAGGTGGTGATCTGGGACGTGCACTCCTTGGCCAGGAAGGGGCGCAGGTCGAGCCCCTCGAGGGGGAAGGAGACGTGGCTGCTGATTTTGAATGAGTACATCACCTCGTGCCGGAAGCGTTTCAGGTGGATGCACAGGATCTGGGGGAGCCGGAGTGTTGGTCATTCCAGGGCCGACCAGGGCCCGTCACCCTGGTACCCTGACAGGGGCCCGCTGTTGCCCGCTCAGGTCCTGCCATCCAAGCAGAAACAGGAGAGCCGGCGGCGAGAGCCTCCGAGGCCCCGGCGCGGGCACTGCCCACTGACGATGGGAGGCCCCTGTGTGGAGCCAGCGGGGCCCGCGCCCCAGGAAGGCGGTGTGCCGCGGGCTCCGCGCACTCAGAGGGCCGGCCGCCCGCAGGAGCTGTCCCTGGCAGCTGACCTCACCGTCCCCGACTCTGACCACCAGTTCCACGGGCACCGCTGGGGCAGGCTTCTCCGGAGGCTCCCGGACCCCTCGGCGCCGCCCGGACCGTGCGTGGCCGCACTCCTCTGCCCCGGGCGCCCGGGCCTCCCTTGGTTCGGCTCTGCCCGCTCCTGCCTCAGGGCTTTGCCCCTGTCCCTGCCCCACGCTCCCTCCCCGAGGCCGACACCCCGCCTCCTCGGGGCTCATGCAGACAGGCCTTCCCGGACCCCCGCCGGCCAGGTCCCCGCCCTGCACAGCTGCCTGCTCAGTGGTGCCCTCGGCGCCCCTACACCTGCCTCGTGGTGACGAAGGAGTGAGGCCACCCAGAGGGTGCCGAGTGACACAGTGAGGGTGAGCCCTGCCCATCTGCCAGGCCCCCAGGAGGCCCCTCAGCCAGGCGCCCCAGCCCACGGCCTCCTCCACACACAGCCTCTGCCCAGCCGCCACCACCGGTCAGCGGAGAGGCCGGCGGGCATAGCGGGCGGGGAGGGCGGGCATGGCGGGCGGGGAGCGCGGGGAGGGCGGGGAGGGCGCGAGGGGCAGGCAGGCATGGAGGGCGGGCGGAGAGGGCGGGCAGGGCGCGCGGGGAGGGCGGGGAGGCGGGCATGGCGGGCGGGGAGGGCAGGCGGGCATGGAGGGCGGGGAGGGCGGGCGGGGAGGGCGGGCATGGCGGGCAGAGAGGGCGGGTGGGCATGGCGGACGGGGAGGGCGTGGCGGGCGGGCATGGCGGGCTGCCCCTCTCACCTCGGGCAGCCGCAGCACCTTGCAGTACTTGACCCCGTTGCGCAGCCTGGAGGAGAGCAGGCGACAGGTGGTGACGGCCCTGAGGGGCGGTTGAGGGCCCGAACGAGCACCCCCCGCCCCCACCCCGTCACTCTGCGAGGTCAGGATGGAACCTCCTGGGGAGCCCGGGGATGTGTGCGGAGCGGGTGCCGACCACGGAGGGTGGAGACAGGGAACGGGAGGAGCCCCCGGTGCACACACTCACTTTTTACACCGTTCGCAGCTGTACATGTTGTCACCTAGGACGGGAGAACGCCGGCACGGGCCGGCAGGGGTGGGAATGAGAGGAGGAAGCGCACCAGGCGACGCCCTACCCTCACGGGATGGAGGGAAAAACCTCGGGTCCTCAGGGGGCACAGAAACACCACCTGACAAGTGCCAATGCCCATCTTTTCACGATAACGGATTCCAACAACTGGGCGCGGAAGGAACACAACCTCAACGCAGAAAGGCCACATGTGACAAGCCCACCGCTAACACCAGACTCCACGGGGAAAGCTGGAAGCTTCCTCTACCGTCAGGGCCGAGACAGGGTGCCCACTCTCAGCTCCTGTTCAACAGGGGCCTGGAAGGCCAGGCCGGGCTCAACCGAAAAATGGGAAAAGGACAGAAACGGGAAATCCTAACAGCCGAGATACTTGCGAAAACCACGTTCACACTCAGCAACAGTCAAGGAAATGCAGGATGAAAGCGCGGCATCGCCTTCACCCACCAGATCGGTGAGGAGAGGAAACAGGTGGCCCCTAGGAGCCCCCACGTGGTGGACTGAGGACGTGCAGCCCCAGGCCCAGCCCGGCGGGCAGGGGTGGGATGCTGACAGGTGAGACCCAGAAACCTCGAACTGGATGGAGAGGGTGAGACCCAGCAACCCCGCCCACGCCAGCCCGCTCACTCACCCTTCAGCTCATCGGCAGCAAAGAAGGCAGCGAGGCAGTCTTCCAGGGTGATGACCGGCCCCCAAAACCAGCTGGGGGTACAGGACACCACAAACCTATGGGGACAGAAAAGGGGTGGCGGGGTGCTCCCAGGGCCTGAGCAAGGGTAAGCGCTGGGGACCTTTGGGCTGAGGCATCTCGGCCCAGTGGGTGGAGCCAGCCAGCAGCTCAGGGTCCTGGGAGAGTGGCCTCATCGCGCCCTGAGCCTCGCTTCCCTCATCTGGGAGGGGCCCTGACCACGCTGGCCGTCCTTGGTCACTCCTGTCCTTACCTGCCTTCCAATCCAAGGGCCATCCCAGCGCGGACAGGGACACCCCCCACTTAGCTGACTCCCACACATCCTTCGCCTCCAGCTCCCTCTGGACTCTGCCCTCATCCCTACAAACACCCGGGCTTTGCCGTTTAAGGTCTGAGGCCTCCCAGGCTGGGACCAAGAAGGCGGGGCCGGGGCGGCCTCCCGTCCCCGGAGAGCGGCGTGGGCTTACCGTCGGATGTACTCCATGATGAAGGCGAGCCAGCCCTGGGCAGCGTAGCCGTCCCCGCAGGAGCCAGGCTTGGCCGGCACATTCTGGTAGATGGCCGAGTGCAGCTTGGCCAGGTCCTCCTTGCCCGGGATGGGCAGGGACAGGTCCTGGAATGTCTCCACCGTAGTGGACACCTGTGGAGTCAAAGGTCAGCCTGCTCTCCACCTTCCAGAATCCCGCCCTGCTCAGACCAAGCAGCGTCTGCCCCCGAGGCCCAGCCACAGGCGGGCAGGTGGGAGGCAGAGGGCCTGCTCCCCAACCCCTGGGCCCGGGCGCCCTGCCCCCAGGGCCCTGCCCCTCGAGAAAGGCAGAGGCCTCAGGCGGACAACACGCTCCCCACCCAGCCCCAGCGAGGACCACTGAGGCTGCTGAAGGCGGGGCGCCCCTCCCAGCGCAGGGCACTCACCCGGTCACAGGTGAGACACTGCACGAGGCTGAGGATGGAGCCGTCGAAGATGTCGGAGATGACGCTGCGGTAGCGCTGCTCCTTCCGCCGCCGGCTGCCCGTGCTCGGCCCCTGGGCTGCGGGCACAGAGGGAGCTAGGTCCAGCCCTCGGGCCTGCCTGGGGCCAGGACTGGCTCAGGCTTGCTTGGCCGGGACGTGGGGTCAAATCTCTGCATCACATGACTAGGTCTGCACTCCACTCCTGGCGCCTGGTCATGGTCTGTACGATGGGGCTCCCCACTCCGGTCCCAGTGGGGGGGAGGGGGTTCAGAGTCGCAGCCTAGCCCAGCCCAGCAAGGAAGGCTCGAACCCGGCGGCCACAGGCAGGACTCCCACTCCCAGCCCCGCTGCCCGCCCTCCCGCCAGCCCTCCACACCTTTCTTGAGCACGTAGGCCGGTCCCATCCTCACGGGGCTCGCGCGAGGCGGGCTGCTGGCCAGCTTGGTGTGGCCCTCGTGGTGGTGGACGGGGCTGCAGGGCCGGGACGCGCTGCGCATGTGGGCCTCGTTGTCGGGCTCTGTGGACAGAGAGGGGACTGTGCTGGGCCAGGGCAGCCAGCACCTCCTAAAAGGACTGAGGCCTGAACCGCCGTGGGTCCCCCGTCTGTGCCCACCCCAGTCTGTGCCCACCCCAGTCTGTGCCCACCCAAGGGCAGGGCTCTGAATTCCACGCCAGCTTTATCAGCTAAATGAGTCTGGACCTATTATTTAGCCCATTTCTCACCCAGAAGTTGGATCTTGTGGTAGAAAACCCCCCAGGGGTTTTCCCAGGCCAATGCTCTGACACCGAGCGTGGCAGTGCTTGGTGCACATGTAGATGCTTGGCACACAGTAGGTGCTTGGCGCACAGTAGGTGCTTGGCGCACAGTAGGTGCTGGACAAACAGCATGGTTCCCTGAGCGGCCCGCTGGTACCTGGTGTCCGGCAGGGGCTGGCGGACCGTGGTGATGGGGGCTGAGCCGCTGGGGGCCGGGGGTCCAGGGCGGTGTCCACATCCGCGTCCTCGTCCACCTGCTCGGAGCTTGTGCGCTGCTGGCCCCAGGAGAGCTTGCGGTCCTTCATCCGCTCCTTCTCCGAGATGGCGCGGCCCGTCTCCTCGCCCATCAGCAGCTCCGCCTCCGCCGAGCCGCCCTCACCGCGGCCCTGACCACCGCCCTCGCCCCTGTCGCTGCTGGAGTCGCAGGACAGGAACTCGTCTTCTGACGGGCTCCGGTCGCCCTCCCTCTTCTCGTCGGAGTCACTCAGGTCCGAGTCCCGGGCCTCCGTCAGGGCCGCGGCCACCGCCACCACCGGCTCCTTGAGCTCCTCGTGCAGCTGGTCCATCAGGCAGCGCAGGAACTCCTGGGTGTCCTGGAACCAGGGGCTGCATCACCAGGGCTCTCCCGGGTGGGGGACCTGCCCCAGCGCCTGCTGCTTCTGACGAGGCCGCCAGGCGCCTCCTCTGGCCCGTTCCTGCTGCGCCCTGGGCAGGCGCGCGGATGGCCCCTCACAGTGGCGTCAGTAGCACCGTCCTAACCCCCTTCTGCTGAGTACACAGAGGCTCGGAGCAGCTGGGCCTCCCCGTCGAGCAGCTGTCAGGTGGCAGAGCCCAGATCCATCTGGCTCCCAGCTGGGGCTCTTCACCTGTTGTTCTGCTTCCCACTCA
Source organism: Plecotus auritus (assembly GCF_963455305.1). Classification (NCBI taxonomy): domain Eukaryota; kingdom Metazoa; phylum Chordata; class Mammalia; order Chiroptera; family Vespertilionidae; genus Plecotus; species Plecotus auritus. Next base: position 181,671,617 of record NC_137776.1, on the reverse strand, counting down.
TCTGGGGAGCACAGGTGTCACGTTTAGCCAGTGGGGGTCACCTTGCTCCTTAAAGGAGGGGACACTGGGGCAGGCGGGGCGCCCATGAAAGAAGGACGGTGACAGGGACACAGGAGGGCTCAGCTGAGTTCCGCAGGGAGCACCACCACCTGCAGGCCAGGCCTCTGGTGTCCCTGCGCTCCCAGTCCTGCCCCGGCCCCGCCTTCCCTGCGAGGCCCCGCCTTCCCTGCGAGGCCCCGCCTTCCCTGCGAGGCCCCGCCTTCCCTGCTCTCCCAGTCCTGCCCCGGCCCCGCCTTCCCTGCGAGGCCCCGCCTTCCCTGCGCTCCCAGTCCTGCCCAGGCCCCACCTTCCCTGCTCTCCCAGTCCTGCCCCGGCCCCACCTTCCCTGCGAGGCCCCGTCTTCCCTGCTCTCCCAGTCCTGCCCCGGCCCCGCCTTCCCTGCTCTCCCAGTCCTGCCCAGGCCCCACCTTCCCTGCGCTCCCAGTCCTGCCCCGGCCCCACCTTCCCTGCGAGGCCCCGCCTTCCCTGCGCTCCCAGTCCTACCCAGGCCCCGCCTTCCCTGCGAGGCCCCGCCTTCCCTGCTCTCCCAGTCCTGCCCCGGCCCCACCTTCCCTGCGAGGCCCCGCCTTCCCTGCTCTCCCAGTCCTGCCCAGGCCCCGCCTTCCCTGCGAGGCCCCGCCTTCCCTGCTCTCCCAGTCCTGCCCCGGCCCCACCTTCCCTGCGAGGCCCCGCCTTCCCTGCGGCAGGACAGGATGTACCTCCCACAGACCCAGGCAAGACTGGGACTAAGCTCTCACTTCAGATCTCCAATGACAGTATTCACGCTTCTATCCTCTCGCCAGCCCAGCGGGAAGCCAGGGCAGCCCTGAGCCCTGAGCCCTGCCGAGCAGCGTGCACACAGGAGGTGCTTTAATAGGTCTCAAAGCAGGTGGGGGAGGGCGCACTTGGTGCCATGCTGGGCTCCTGGGTTCAAAGTCCAGTTCTGTCCCTCGCAGTCCCTGACCCGGTGTCAGAGTAGCCCCCCCCCGCCCCCGCCCCCCGCTCCCTGTCCTCTCCTTCCCAACTCCTGAGCACACGAGGCAGGCACCACACAGTGGCCAGACCCAGCCAGGCACCCAAAGCCTCACGGGGGACCTGGGAGGGGCCTCATTCTCTGGGCTCCAGCAGGGAAGGGAGGGCCGGACGAAGATTTCCTTGGTCAAAATGCCGAACTCAAAGATCAGAGAAGTGAACACCACCTGTCTCGCATTCGGGAGGGAGGAGACGTGTCCTCTGTCGGGGCACTGGGAGGTTAAGAAGCAGGCCCTCCACACACCATCTACTGCCCTTCCTTTTAACAAAAGTGCTCGGTGCCAAAATCTCAAGCCACGGGAGAGCGTGGCAGCACCCCGGCCTCGAGAGCCCTCCGTGCGTCTACGCTTCAGACTCAGAACTGTCCCGGCGCCGGTGGATGCCAGGCAGCAGCCGAGTGGCCTGCTCCACCGGGTCCTCGCGGAGAGCCCGAGGGCCAGGCCGCGCCTGTACAGCAGGAGGGTGCCCCGAGGGATGGGACGGCTCAGCGAGGCCTGATCCCACCCCTGCCACCAGGTGCTGTGTGACCTGGACGCCCTGCAGAACCTCCCTGAGCCTCGGCGCCTTACTACTCCATGGGGTGAGGCAGGGCCCCTGTCAGAGAGCGCTGGGGAGACGCGGGGCTGTACCTGTGGTGACCACTTAACAAATGCCTCAGTCCCCTTAGGAGGTGCTGGCTGCCCTGGCCCCGCACGGTCCCCCCTCTGCCCACAGAGCCCAACGAGGCCCACATGCGCAGCGCGTCCCGGCCCTGCAGCCCCGTCCACCAGGGTGCCCTGCAGCCCCGTCCACTAGGGTGCTGGGTTTTGATCGCTGTGTGGACATCATCACTCTCCAGAAAGGGTGGTGTTCAGGCAGCACGGGCTTCCCAGTCAGGAGCCTGGCGTTCGAACAGCTGAGGGTGTGAGGGGAGGAAGGCCCAGCAGCCCTCACCCTGGGAGGGGATGAGCGGCAGGGCGGGCGGGCGGTCTGAAGGCACCCCTCACTTGACCGCTGCTGTTTCTGGCCACCCCCCCACCCCCGCCACGTTCGGGCAGCAGGAACAGCAGCCAGGCAAGCCCAGCGGTGAAAGCTCAGCTGTGGGGCCGGGACCTGGACCCCCGCCGGCTCAGGGCTGAGGTATGTATGTGGCTGCATTCTGCTTTGTCATTTTTAAAAATCTATGTTTTTATTGATTTCAGAGAGGAAGAGAGAGAGATGGAAACACCAATGATGAACCCCAGCTGGTTTGGCTCAGTGGATAGAGTGCCGGACTGGGGACTGAAGAGTCCCGGGTTCAATTACAGTCAAGGGCACATGTCCTGGTTGTGGGTTCAATCCCCAGTAGGGGACATGCAGGAGGCAGCTGATCAATGATTCTCTCTCATCATTGATGTTTCTCTCTCTCCTTCTCTGAAATGAATAAAAACGTATATTTTTTAAAAATCATATTTAAAAATAAATAAATAAAAGAAACATCAATGATGAGCCCGGCTGGCCTGGCTCAGTGATTGAGCATCGACCTATAAACCAGGAGGTCAGAGTTCGATTCCTGGTCAAACACGTGCCTGGGTTGTAGGCTCAATCCCCAGTGGGGGGTCTGCAGGAGGCAGCCAACCAATGATTCTCTCTCATCATTGATGTTCCTCCTTCTCTCTCCCTCTCCCTTCTTCTCTGAAATCAACTTTAAAAAAATTAAAAAACAAAAAGGATACATCAAACCCTGAAGCGAACCCGGGATCCTTCCCAGGCCAATGCTCTGTCCCCCGAGCCAAACCAGCGAGGGCCATTGTGCTTCATCGCGGCCCCGTGATTTATGCCACAGAAGATACCGGTTTCAGAGGGGTTCTTTAGGTTTACAAAACGTGGAATCAGCTGTTTACTTTAATAAACACGGACCTTGCCCGAGGTTCGGGAAAGGAGCAGCCACGTGCTGCCTGAACGCAGGGCTGAGGCGGACTCTGCAGCTAGACCGCCTGCGCCCAGGTTCCCTCCACACGTACCAGCCGTGGAACCCGGGCAGGGGTGCGGCCCTGAGCCCCAGTCTCCCCAGCGGCCATGTGGGGAGGACAGCAGCAGGCTGCTGGGAGGGCTCGGCGGTGAGGGGGCCCACCCACAGCGCTCGGCCTCTGCCGCGCTCCCCACGCTGGTCTTGGCTTCAAAGCCAGGCCTGGTAGATAATGGCCCTGGGTGTCCCCGGGCCGCTCAGATGCCTACCTGCTGGGCGTAGCCTCGGAACATCGGGTTGACCAACTTGATCCCGTGGGACAGGCTGGTGGGAACCACGTAGCTTGGGCTGTAGGAAAACCAGACCCATTAGTGCCAGTGGCCCGCCTGGGATCCCCATCCCCTAAAGGGTGACAGGCGGCCAGCAGTGGGGGGCCAGACTCAGGGAGGGGTTTACCACGCCTTTGGGGGGTGGTGACCCGCCAGGAGCCCCAGCAGGCTCACACATCTCCACGGTCAAGAAGCAAAAGGTCACCCTAACTGGTGTGGCTCAGTGGATAGAGCATCGGCCTGCGGATTGAAGGGTCCCAGGTTCGATTCCAGTCAAGGGCATGTACCTTGGTTGCGGGCACATCCCCAGTGGGGAGTGTGCAGGAGGCAGCTGGTCAATGTTTCTCTCTCATCGATGTTTCTAACTCTCTATCCCTCTACCTTCCTCTCTGTAAAAAATTAATAAAATATATTAAAAAAAAAAAAAAGGCCCTAGCTGGTTTGGCTCACTGGATAGAGCGTCGGCCTGGGGACTGAAGGGTCCCAGGTTCGATTCCAGTCAAGGGCATGTACCTTGGTTGCAGGCACACCCCCTGTGCAGGAGGCGGCTGATCGATGCTTCTCTCTCGTCGATGTTTCTATCTCTCTCTCCCTTCCTCTCTGTAAAAAATCAATAAAAAATATTAAAAAAAGAAGAAGGAAAATATCAAGTCATAGCTACACCAGGCGAGGGCTCCTGCCTGGAAGGCGCCGAGGCCCGCTAGTCCATGACAAGCCTACTTTAAAGCTGTTTCATCTCAGAGGTAACACACGTGCGTTACTGGAGACTCGGGGACGGCACAGGGATACAGTCAGTCAGTACTAAGTAGCTGCGGTGCCGGGCGGGCTGGAGACGTCAGGGGATCACCCTGAGTCATGTAAGGGCCTGAGCACTACGTGTACACCTGACGCTAATGTAACACAATGTGGGCTGTAACGGAAAAGTAACACAAACAAAGAGAAAAATCTAAAACTTCAGCAACGCCTAACCAGGAAACATGACCCCCCCGGGACAGCTACATTAAGGTTTCTAGATTTTCCCATGAAAATAGATACATACATTCGATGTATATACTTAAGCAAACCTGGCTTCTTACAACATTGGAGTTGTATTGCATCCTACTGCTTTGTGTTTTTTTCTGTTTTATATGTATTTTTTACTTTTGCATCATATTGCTTTGTCATCCGCTTCTACACTTAATATATTTCTATGCTCTCATTTTAAATTATTTCCAGTTTTGACTTTTTCTGGAGAAACGGGTCTAATCCAAGCTTCTGGCCTGTAAGTTCATTTCCCGGAGTGAAAGCGCCCGCTGCCACCTATGAGGTTCCTTCCCACGTGCGGTCGTGGCTGAGACCTAGGCGGTCACGATGGGTGTCTGGGCCTCGGCACACACGTGTGAAAGTGGCTGCCGGCTGGATCGGCACCAGGTTCAAATTCCAGCTCCATCTCTCGTAGCTGTGACCTTGAGCAAGCTATTTCGACCTCTCCGAACCTCGGCTTCCCCCGTGTGTAAAATAGCTGGCGATGATTTCCGCCTCGCGGGGCGGCCTTAAGCGTTGCCGGGGGTAGAGGTGGCAAGCGCCAGGAGGGCCGGGTGCATAGGAAGCGCTCGATGCGGCGGCGGAGAGGCTATCCGGCCCCCACACGGCTGCCCAAGTCCAGGCTGTCACTCACCGTTTCCGGTGCCAGACCTCGGACACCAGCTTCTGGTAACTCTTGCACAGGGCGGGCTTCTTGTCCGTGCGCACCAGGCCGCCACACTCCAGGAAGAACTGGGTCAGCGGAGGGCTGGGGACGGGGCGTGGGCCAGGTCAGGGGAGAGAAGCAGGGGAGCAGGGGAGCGGGGCAACGGTGAGAAAGCTGGGAGGAGAGGCCAGGGCCTCCCGGGCAGACGATGAGAAGGATCCCGCCGGGTGTGGGCTGGATCGGTCCCCCCAGATTTCTGTGCTGGAGTCCTAACCCCCGCGCCTCAGAAAGTGACTGTATTTGGAAGGCCTTTACAAAGGTGGTTCCGTGAAACCAGGGTCATCGGGGTGGGCCTGGCCCGCGGTGACTGGCTCCCTCCTGAGAAGCGGGGATTGGAGGCAGCAGCACTGGGGGGGAGCCGTCTCGGGAGGTCAGGCAGAGGCCTCGGAGGGCCAGCCCTGCCCACGCCTTGGTTGGACGGGCAGCCCCGGCGCTGAGGGGGAACGGCGTGCCGTTGTCTAAGCCCCGGGCCGTGGCGCTTCGCTCTGCGGCCCTGGCGGACTCATGCAGCCCTTTCCTCTCCCAGGGGAGGGGAGCCCCCATGTTAGGGCTGGTTGTGTGAGTGAGAGAGCAGCGGCACCTGCCCCTCCCGGCACCCGCTCGACTCATGCAGCCCTTTCCTCTCCCAGGGGAGGGGAGCCCCCACGTTAGTGCTGGTTGTGTGAGTGAGAGAGCAGCGGCACCTGCCCCTCCCGTCCCCCGCTCTCTGGAAACTTCCTGAGCCTGAAGACATCTCCCCTACCCGCCTTTTCCTTATGCTTTTAAAACTGATTTCATTCCACAGAAGCAGACATTCCCCGAAGAAAAACTAGAAAACACGGATCAGCAAACAATGATCATCGACCTGAACCCTCTCACGTGAGGATAGCTGCTCCAAAGACGGGGGCACATCCTCCCAGACTCCCCGGACCTTTAAGTTGTTCCCCGTAAACCACAGGGTGAGGCGCGTCCTGCCCACACCCCTCCCTCCACACCTGCGATCTCCTTTCCCTGCATTCGGTAGCGGGATCACTGGGTCACAGTGCATGCGTGCTTTTAGGGGTGTCTGTTTGTTTGTTTGTTTTTAGGGGTTTTGATGTGTATCCATATACAGGCGCCCGTGGGCATATGCAGCACAGCTTGGGGGTGCTGCTGCTACCTCCGGGGTCCCGGGCACAGCTCCGGCCCCCTCGCAGGGGAGGTGACAACCTACCAGTTGGACAGGGCCTGCAGGGCGGCGTTCATGTAGCAGGAGTTCCCCAGGTTCTTCATGCCCGTGAGGCCTGGAATCAACGTGCCGGGGAGGGAGGTGAGCGCCTGCCCCGCCAGGGACCCTCACTCACACGGAGATGAGCCGCCGGGACGCCAGGGGAGGATACGGGGCTGGTGTTCCCCCCAGAGTCCGCCAAGTAAGGTAATGTGGTTCCTGCTCACCGGCTATGATGACCTGAGTGCATCGCACGGGACAACTGTGCCCCCACCCGCCCACCCACCGCCCGCACAGTCCAGCCACGGGCCGTGCAGAGGGGCCGCCTTCCCGGGGCCACACGGGGAGACGGGGCAGGAGGGCCGGGCCTCTGGGACTTGGCCGGTGGCTGCACGCCAAGGGAAGCCAGCACACTGTGTGGCATCCGGCACTCGGCCCGTGCCCGGTGCGCGCCCTGCCCAGAGCGGCGGCCCGGCCCGGCCCACAAGCACCCCTGATCGGGGCCGTTACCTCGAGGTTTCAGGTCATCGTCCTCTGACTCGGACTCCCCTTCGTCGGCCACGGCAATGGGGACGGCTTTCAGAGGGTGGGAGGGCAGCGGAGAGTCCTGAGTTCAAGACCCAGAAAGAGAGAAAGAGGGGTGAGGGGGCCGAGGGGTGAGTGGGAGGCTCATGTGCCGCCGGAGAAAGAAGTCCAGCGGCCCAGCCTCCAGCAGGGTCACACTGCCACGCCCTCAACACGTGCAACCACCCAAAGGGACCCCACAGCACCCCTCACCTGCTCGAAGAGTCGGGGTGAGGCGGCCGGCAGGGGAGCGGCCAGCCGCTGCTCCGGGAACACCTCCTTCTCGCAGGCGTAACACCACACCCGGAACGTGGTCAGGTTCACGGTCAGGTTGTGCTTCTGTGCCTGGAGGCAAGATCCAAAATCAGGCCCAGGAGGCACTGGCCCGGGGGAGCCAGTCCCGCATGGGGGCCGCCTGGCTCTCAGCTCTCAGCTCAGCTCTCAGCACAGGCCCGTGGGGACAGCGGCCTGGAGCGGGTCTGCTCACCCTCCAGCAGGATGTGGGGCTGCCCGAGGCAGCATGAGCGGGCACCACATTAGTTCCTGCGTCTTTGCTATGATCGTTCCCATTTTACAGACACAGCCTCGGAGGCCCAGGGGGAGCTGGGAGGCGGCTGGGCTGGGCTGGGAGCTCTGGGCCGTCTGACCGCCAGCCCCTGCCTCTGCCCCGGCCGCCACTCACCTGCGCATGGATGGTGCTGTGGTCGGCGAAGGATTCTCCGCAGCCAACGTAGGGGCAGGCCACCTGGGAGAGGGGAGGAGAGTGGGTGGGGGCTGGCCAAGAGGGTGCACCAGCCGTGTCCCCCACCTCCGCCCAACAGGGAGGCCCTGCCTGCAGGAACACGGGGACACCCTCAAGCTCCCCGAATGGCCTTGTGTCTGAGTGAGGCAGGCAGGGCGCCTGGGCTACTGCGCTCCCGCAAAAAGCCCCGCAGGGCCACCGCTAGTCCTGGGCACAGACCCTCTCTGCCTCCACGTGCCCCTTGTCCATCCCGTTCCTGAGGGGCCGGTGACTGGGACCCACATTTCTGGGGGGGATGCTGGATGGCGGAGGCGGTGGGGCCGGTGTGTCCCAGGTACCCGCCATGTGGCCAGCATGGCCCCGATGACCCGGCCTTTGGTCATGCCCTCTCCTCCCCCAAATCTCTCCATCCACCTCGGCCCAGCCCGAGCGCCTCTCCACACCCAGCGGAGGCAGCTTCCCCACCGGAGCGCCTGGGGGTGTCCCCGGGGTCAGCCCTACACAGGCTGGGGACTTCCAGATGAGGTTCTGTACCTGTCTCTTTGGGGGACTGGGGCTCCAAGGAGGTAGGACTGTGTCTCGCACTTCCTGCTGCGCCCCCCCTCCCGCCCCCCACCGCCGCCCTGGCGCCCAGACCAGGCCCCAAAATCTACTTTATGCTGAGTGGCTGCAGTTCCGCGGGGACCCTGTCTTCTGGGAAGGCTTGAGCTGTTCTCAGCCCTCAAGTTGCCTTTTTCTCCTACTTGTATTTATTTTAAAGAAATTTTAAGTAATAGTCATTTTAGTATGATTTTAAAACACATATGTGTAAAAATTTTGAAAAATACTATAAAATTAGAGAAAAAGTTAAAAGTACCCATAATTCTACCACCCACTGAAACTGTTAAGTCTTTTTTTGTTTTGTTTTTTATTTAAATCTTTTTTGTTGGAAGTATTACTTATGTCCCCCTTTTTCCCCATTGACCCCCTCCAGCCCGCCCCCATCCCCCCTGCCCCAGGCCTTCAGCACCCCACTGTCCATGGCCACGGGCCATGCATCCATGCACACAAGCTCCTCGGTTGATTACCTCCCACCCACCCACCCTCCCCCCCTTCCCTCCGAGATTCCCCACTCCGCTCCCTGCGTCCATGTCCCTGGATCCACTCCGTTCATCAGTTTATTTTGTTACTTAGATTCCACGTATGAGTGAGATCATGTGATTCTTGTCTTTCTCTGACTGACTTATTTCACTCAGCGTGATACTCTCCAGGTCCCTCCAGGCTGTCTCAGGGGTAAGAGATCCTTCTTTTTTACTGCTGCATAGCATTCCCTGGTGTAAACGCACCACGGCTTCTTATCCACTTGTCTACTAATGGGCACTTGGGCTGTTAACAGATCTTAACTACTGTAAATAACGCTGCTATGAACACAGGGGTGTATATATGTTCTTTCTGACTCGTATTTGGTGTTTCTTGGGGTACATCCCTAGAAGTGGGGGCACGGGGCAAATGGCAGTTCCCTATTTAATTTTTTGAGGAAACTTGATACCATTTTCCATAATGAAAACTGTTAGTCTCTTTAATAAACAATAATAATCAAACACGACCAGGTTTTACTGGATATTGTCTATGGCCACACACCCTGCTAAGCCAAATTCTACCCCAACACCATGAGGTGGACAGTCATCGGTGTCGTGGGCCCCACTGTATGCGACGGGCTGCTACTAAAAGTGCCAGGGCCCTGAGCCAGATGCCCACACAAGGCTCACGGGCACCTGCACGAGAGAATCCTGCCTCTCATGTACACTGGACTGTCTGGTCCAGAATCTTCTCCCACCTGCTTTTCCCTCTTATCATTTTTTTTCTTACTTTCATTTTTTTAATCCTCACCCGAGGATATTTTTCCATTGATTTTTAGAGAGAGTGGAAGAGAGGGGAAGACAAAAAGAACTATCGATGTGAGAAACACATCGATTGGTTGCCTCCTGCACGTGCCCGACCAGGGCCTGGGCCGGGGAGGAGCCTGCCACGGAGGTATGTGCCCTTGACCGGAATTGAACCCGGGACCCTTTGGTCCACAGGCTGATGCTCTATCCACTGAGCCACACCGGCCAGGGCCCCTCATGTCATTTTTAATGGCTGCCAAGGCAGCCAGCCAGGGGCTCGCTGCCTCTGGGGCCCTCTTAGCTTGGGACCCGCCCCTGAGACATCCATGCCCTTTGTCACCACCCAAGGACCCGCATGGGGGACGGATGTTCACGCCCCGGCACCCGCAAGGAGCCCTTACCTGGAGACAGGCCCACAGGTTCGGCCCAGAAACACCGCACGACTGACAGGTTCCCTGCGCGGGATGAAGGAGAAGCAGCAGAGGTGACGGGCCGTGGAGACCCCCCGGAGCCCGGCCCACTCCAGCTGGGGGAGCACACACCGGCCTCTGCTGACTCCCGAGCCCCACGTGCCTCGGCTCGAAGGCCCTGTTTGCCTCGCGAGGGCCCTCGGCAGCCCCCTAGTCTAGATCCAGTTCCCATTTCACACCTCAGTGTTTGAACTGTGTTTTACGATGTGCCTGCAGACACGTTCAATGATATCATTTGAACCTTTGACCCCTGACTCTGCAATCCCATCACACCTCTACTCTTCCCTGGCTCCCATCTAGGCTCCGGGCTCCATGAAAAGGGGTGGTCTGGGCTGTGCACGCCTGTGACTTCGCAGAGTCTGGAACAAATGAGGAGACCAATGCCTTTGTTGAGCCCAGAAGACACCAGGTGGCTGGTGGTCCGGGTGATGGAGCCTTCTCCCTGTCTACCTGTGTCTCCCCTTCTGGCCCGAGTAACAGATGCATGGATCGGGGCTGAGCGCTCAGCCAGCCAGCTGCAGGCTTTCTCACCCCCACTCCCACCCCCGTGATCATGGGGCTCAGTCCAAATTAATGGGATGCCAGCAAAGTGACATGTGCTCGGCAGCAAATGGACAGAGCGTCCGTGCTCCCAGATGGACTGGGAGAGGGGCGGCTGCTGGCTGCTGGGACTTGGCGCTTGGAAGGCCTCCAAGCAGACGCCAGCCTTGCCTCTTAGATAGAAGACGGGCGAGGCTGGTGGGAAGGCAGCTCTGCTGCTGCTTCAGGCACGCTTGTCCCCGGAAATCCAGAGGCCCTGAGCGTGGGCCTTGGCCCCACCATGTCTGAGCCTTTACCTTAGATTTGAGCAGCAAGTCGTCTTTGGTCACCTCCCCTAAGGAGTCCAGGTGAGGGCAAAGGTCCCTGGCGTCCCCCATGCTGGCCTGGTCTCACCTGCAGGAACACAGAGTCCCAGGTTAGACACGGCAGCCACTGCCAAAGGGAGGCGGGGAGGCCAGTGGGGAAGGGCAGGACCTTGGCCTTGAGTCCCAGCTCAGCCACCCCATCAGCCGGTGAGCGAGGGGAGCTAGTTAACTTCTCCGAGCCTCACTCTCCTTGCTGGGAAGCGGGGTGAGGAGAACACCTCCCCCGGGGCTGCCGGGGCATTCCCAATGGCTGTGTGAGGATCTGAGAGCCCCGTCAGCCCTGCGGGTTGCGCCGATGCCACCTTCCTGGCTGTGCTACTGAGCTACAGACACACCAAGATGTGGTCCACTGAGGGGGCTGGGTACTGGTCTCATGAAAGGCAGGGGCCCTGTGTCCACTGGAGGGAGGTGGACCCCAGGCCCCTCCCAAATGGTCAGCCCGGCGTCTCAGACTCCCAGCCCGAACAGGAGCTGCTGGTGCGGATTAGATGCCAGGTACCAGACTAAGAGCTTCGCACGCATCATTTCCTCAAAAACTTCCCCAGCGCCCGGCTGGGGTCGCTCAGTGCTTGAGTTATCAACCTATGAACCAGGAGGTCATGGTTCGATTCCCGGTCAGGTCAGGGCACATGCCCGGGTTGTGGGCTCGATCCCCAGTAGCGGGGGTGCAGGAGGCAGCCGATCAATGATTCTCTCTCCTCACTGATGTTTCTATCCTTCTCTCCCTCTTTCTCTCTCTGAAATCAATAAAAAATAAAAAGTAATTTTTTTAACCCAAAACCTTCCCCAGCGGTCTCTGAGGCAGCGGTGGTCAGCCCAGTTTCACAGGCTGGGAAGGGGCTCCTTCTTGTCCGGGCCTCACGGGCAGGAGGGCTAGAACCCAAGTCCGTCGGACTCTTAGCCCCTACTCTCATTCCCTCTAACTTACTGGAAATGCAAACCCGGGCGGAAATCGACAGAACTAGCGCGCAATGCACTCCCACGGGCCCACCACCCAGCTCCAACAATTAGTTCATGGCCGGCTTTCTCTGCTTCCTCTCAACCTCAGATATCACATCATTTCATTCGTGTTTGTTTTTCTAAATGAGGACTTCAAAAAAGAAAAAAAGAAAAAAAGAAAAAAAAGAAAAACATAAACACAATTCCATTATTCACCGAAAAAGAAAAATCCATCTCCCTCCTTGACCTGTGCCTAAGGGCCACACCTGAGTGGGGAGCCTGCGGCCTACCTCTGCGGACAGCGACACCCCCAAGAAGCAGCCGATCTCCACATTCTCTGTCCACAGCCGCCCGTGGTGGGCTGGAGCGCGAGGCCTCTGGCAGGGAACCTGGGGGACAAACGGGTACTTCAGGTAGTTCCGTTGTTTTAAAGTCACTCAGCACCGACCCCCGGGCCAGGGCCCTTCACCAGTCACTGCTGGCCATGGCCTTTGTGATTCTGAGCGGAGACACCTTCAAGGATCTGCAGGAGAGGGCCAGGGGCCTCTCCAACTGCTGCTCCCTGTGGCTGCCAGGACGAGAGGCTCAGTCCCTCTGCACAAGCCTCTGGGACCCTCCGATCATCCTTTGAGCCTCCCAACGAGACCCTGTGCTGCTCAGAACTCCTGACCCCCAAGTCTTGAGCAACTACAGCAAGCATGTCAAACTCAAAGGATAACACGGGCCAAATAAACGAGGCACGCGGCCGAGGGCTGCGCATTTGACATGCTTGACCCACAGGCTCCAGGCACACGTCACCACTGCTGCCTTCCTGGCTGGGCCACAGTCTTCCAGATGCAGGCACTTCAAAGAGGGAGACAGAGAGGACAGGGACAGAGACGGCCAGCCCTGCTTTTGGGTCCTTGCTCTCATCGCTTGCAAGCTGTGTGTCTCTAGAGAAGTCACTCAATCCTCAGTGTCCTCGTCCATGAAGTGGGACAAAGACAGCCATAGGAGGGCGGGGAGACGATGCACAAGAAGGGCAATGACTTCTGATCCCATGGAGGTTCAGGGTGGCTCTGAGTTTGCATTTATCTGCACAGCAAGATGCTCAAAAAAGCCCGGCCAGCGTGGCTCAGTGGCTGAGCATCGACCTAGCAACCAGGAGGTCACGGTTCAATTCCCGGTCAGGGCACCGGGCTCGATCCCCAATGTGGGGCCTGCAGGAGGCAGCCGATCAATGATTCTCTCACCACTGATGTTTCTTTCTCTCTCTCTCCTTCTCTCTTCCTCTCTGAAATCAATTAAAAAAAACAAAAAACCAAAAGAATGCTCAAAAAACATTCAGCACTGTAACTTGTGTTACTGATCATGCTTTAGAAATCAGGAACCAGGTTGGTCGGACTGTAAGTCACGTGCCAAGGGGCACCTTTCATCAGCTGTTCACTGGGGGCTCCATTGCCCAGGGCACCCAGGCCGACCAGCCCAGCCAAGAAACGTACGACGTCGACCAAGTGTGACACCCAGCAGGTGACTGGTGCATGGCGGGTCTGATTCTCCCGGCTGCTTTCTAAGATCCAAGCTCACCTCCTAGAGCTTCTGACATCAAAGTAAAGCCAGGAAGCAGAACCCCAGGGAATGAAGCCAACAGCTGTCTGTCCTGTCCCTAGGCAGCCAGCACGTCTGCTTCCGACAACCTGATTCCCTTTCTCAGCGCAGGCTGAGACACTGTTCCAGATAAGGCACCAGAGACAGGACTAAATTGGGACCTGGGTTAATGAGGTAAAGGGTATTAGTGGGGCAACTGACGGATTGGGTTAGATACTAGATGACAGTGTTTGCTGTGGATTGAATTGTACCCCAAAAATTTACATATTAAAGCTCTAATCCCCGGCACCTCAGAATGTAATCTTATCTGGAGACAGGGTCCTTAAAGAGGCAATTAGGTTCAAATGAGGTCTAGAGTGCCTGAATCCAGTCTGACTGGTATCCTTCTAAGAGAAGGAAATTTGGACACTTAAGGAGGCACCGAGAAAGGAAAGACCCTGTGAGAACACAGCAAGCAGGTGGCCGACAACAAGCCCAGGAAAGAGGCCTCAGAAGAAACCAAATCTCTCTTTAAAAAAAATAAAAAATAAAAAATAAAAAATAAATAAATAAATATATATATATATATATATATATATATATATATATTGATTGATTGATTTATTTCAGAGAGGAAGGGAGAGGAAAAGAGAGATAGAAGCATCAATGACAAGAAAGAATCATTGATTGGCTGCCTCCTGCATGCCCCACACTGGGGATTGAGCCTGCAACCTGGGCATGTGTCCTGACCAGGAATCAAACAGTGACCTCCTGGTTCATAGGTCGACACTCAGCCACTGAGCCATGCTGGCCAGGCACCAAATCTCTTGACACCTTGATCTTGAACTTCCAGACCCCAGAACTGTGAGAAAATACATTTCTGTTGTTTAGGTCACCCCGTCTGTGGTACTTTATGACAGCCCTAACAGACTAATATGGTATTATATGAACATTAAAGTTCCAGAAGATAGAAACAGTTTTCCGGTTATATGTTATAATGTCCTTGGTTGAAGATAATTGCCCCTGAAATATTTAGGGGTAAAGAGTCATGATACCTGCAACTTACTCTTAAATGAATCAGCAATAATAATGATGATGATGATAATGAGTATATGACATATATAGAGTAAATAGGGCTAAAATATTAATAATTGGTGAATCCTAGATGAAGGGTATGAAAGGGATTTCATTCTATTATTTTTGTAACTTTTCTGTAGGTTTAATCTTTTTCTCAAAATAGAGGCTTTTAAAAGATTCCTTTTCTCTCACTTAAGGTGGAGCAGGGAGGGGTCTTTTAGAAAAGGTAACCCTAACTGAACAGCAGGAGCGCCAGGACCCAGCACCTGCTCTGGGCCAGGCGCGATGCACACCTACATGCTCTCAGGTAACGACGGAGGGAGGCTCTGAGATGGAAAGCACTTGCCCAAGGCCACACAGCAAGGAAGTGACAGAGCTGGCAGTGAGCCAGGCCTGTCTGCCTCCAGGCTTTCCCACCCCGCCCTCTGTGCACATAAATGGAGTGCACACAGTAGGCATTTAATAAAGACCGAAAGGGAAAGAAACCGGCACTGCTGAGAGAATGGAGCCTGGGAACAGGCCCTCTTGTTATTTTTAATGTAAAGTGACAGTGTGAAGTCTTTTTTAATATTTTATATATATATATATTTATTGATTTCAGAGAGAAAGAAAGAGGGAGAGAGAGATAGAAACATCAATGATGAGCCCTATCCGGTTTGGCTCAGTGGATAGAGCATCGGCCTGCGGACTCAAGGGTCCCGGGTTCGATTCCGGTCAAGGGCATGTACCTT
Organism: Plecotus auritus; assembly: GCF_963455305.1. Taxonomy (NCBI): domain Eukaryota; kingdom Metazoa; phylum Chordata; class Mammalia; order Chiroptera; family Vespertilionidae; genus Plecotus; species Plecotus auritus. Next base: position 181,656,516 of record NC_137776.1, on the reverse strand, counting down.
GGTTGCGGGCACAACCCCAGTATGAGGTGTGCAGGAGGCAGCTGATTGATGTTTCTCTCTCATCGATGTTTCTAATCTCTATCCCTCTCTCTCCTCTCTGTAAAAAAATCAATAAAATATATTAAAAAAAAAAGAAACATCAATGATGAGAGAGAATCATTGATCAGCTGCCTCCTACGCCCCCTACTGGGGATTGAGTCCACAACCCAGGCATGCGCCCTTGTCTGGAATCGAACCCAGGACCCTTCAGTCCACAGGCCGATGCTCTATCCACTGAGCCAAACCAGCCAGGGTGGAAACAGGCCCTCTTGAGAACAGCTGTCGGCTGTGCTGCTGGGAGTCAGTGAAGTGCCTGCCCCAGAGCTGGTGCCCAAAATGCCAGCCAGAGGGGTGGTACCTTCACCACAGCGACCCCAGAGCACCTCTCCCTCCTGACCCACCAGACCTGCCTGCCTCTCCTCTTGGGGATGAGAGAGCGGGAGGAAAGGAGGCAGGCTGGTAAGTCTGCAAAGAGCCCATCCATTCAGGGCCGGGCGAGCCTTCCAAGACGCTTAGTCCTGAATGAGGGCAGGCACTTCTTCCCCCTGGGGCCTGCACTGAGTGACAGGGAAGTGCCTCCCCAGGGACGCAGGCTGGCAGGCGGTACATCCGGGTCTGGCACCAGCTGCCGAGGCCAGGCCTCAGGTGCCCATTACTCATCATTTTCCTGGAGGTTCTGGCTACATCCTCCTCCCAGCCAGGAGCCAAGTTCCTCAGGACGGGAAAGGTGACGCTGCCAAGCCCCCCACCAACACAAGGACACCCCCTAACCTGGTCCTCACCCCATTAGCCATCCCTCACCCCACACACCTGCACCCCTCTGTCCCTCAGAACAAGTACCCTTTTTCTCCCTCCTGCCCTCTTTTCTCCAGTACACTTCCAAGCAACCCCATTTTCCCTAAATCCCCAATATGTTCCTTCCTTTAACCCAGTCTTAATTCGCTGAGAGGCCACCATACTTCTGGCTCTCAAAGCAGAACTGTCAGCCTCCTCCTGCCTTGGGCAAGTCCTGATTCCCACACACATGCAGCGACATTCATGGGTCTTACCCACCCAGCCCCTCCTGCACCTTGCCCCTGCCCGAATGGCCCCGTGTACTGAACTGATACTAACAGACCTCACTAAATCCTCATAACCACCCTGGGGGTGGGCAATATGGGAAGTTAAATCCATCTCCATCTCCATCACTAAAGGAAGAATGACTGAGGCTCAGAGAGGTAAAGTAACTGGCTGGAGGCCACACAGCTACTAAACAGCTTTTGATCAAAGCCAAAAGGCTGTTCTGAGAAGTCCTGAGTGCATCTGTCTCAGTCCAGGGAAGAGAACAACAATCTTAGAGGAGGCTGTTCCAGAAAAAGTAAGGCATTCCAGAAATGCTGCCCAGCTTCAGAATGGCCTTCCAGAAGGGGAAACCAAAACAGCCTCCATCAGCACCTCCCCCCAGCCAATGGGTGGCAACCACAGCGGTTGCAGCAAACATTCACTGAAGCGCTCCTGTGCACAACCTGCAGAGGTGGGCCTACGGCTGACCCCTGCTCCACCTTCCGGCTGTGTCACCTGAGGCACGCATTGCCTCCCTGAACCCTAGATTCTCATTTGCAAAATGAAAAATTACTGAATCTACTTCATAGGCCTGTTGGGAGAGTTCAATGAGATAATACTTAGCCCAGTACCTGCCACATAGTTAGCGCTTACTAAGAGGTCGCGATTTCAAAGGGAAGTGCCGGCCTATAATGAGAAAAGGAAAACTACTATTTAAAGGGTTCCTAAAGCCTTCTAAGCCACTACTTATGCATTTAGTTATTTCCTATGGGCGTTAGTTGATGCCCATATTTGAAATAAACTTAATTCTCACAGCATCTTGGGGTAGAAGGGGCCAAGGGCAGAGCGACAGTCCTAGTGACAAAGGATGAAAACAAGGCCCCTTAAGGTCAAGGGCTGGCAAACACCGGAGGAGCCCTAAGCCTAAAACACACACACACACACACACACACACACACACACACACAAACACAAAAAAAACATCAGTGGGTTCAAAGCATCAGACGTACGTCTCCTCAGGAAGAAATGGCGGGGGGTCATTTTTAGCGGGGCAATCGGCGTGGGACTTTAATTCACCACCACTAATAATAAGTGGTCATCTTTTGTCCCTAAAGGAAAAAATATGTCAGGCCCCAGACCCAGGGGAAATAAAAGTCAGCGCCCCGAGACGCCACACGCATGCTTTCAACGCTGGATCAGGCCCTGGCAGAATAAAAGAGATGGCGTCCCCTGTCCTGGAGAAGCAACGAGTCCCCTGGGGCTCGATGTGGGCCGACGGGACCCCAGAGGACCCCCAGGGCACCGGCCGGAGGAGGGGAGAGGGTGACGGCGGCCGGGGGTTCCTGGGCTCCGATCACCTGGCCGCGGTGTTTAGCGCATTTGGCAGGGCCAGGCCCCCGCCGGCCAGGAGCAGGGCTGGGGTCGCCCCAGCTCCGAGAGGCCCGGCCCCCTGCACCAGCGGACAGCAGCCAGAAACTCACCTGCCTTCGCAACCGCGCCACCGCAGCCTGTCAGTCAAACAGGCTAAGCTGTGCAGGGTCGCGGGGCCTGGCCGGCTTCGCCCCGCCTCCTCCCCCTCGGCTCGCCAATCGGGAGATGGCTACGCTACCGATGGGGCGTGGTCATTTGGGCTGTGCGAGACCGGTGGAACCAGGAGGGCTCGGGGCGGGGCCCGGCGGGGAGGGCGCTCTGACGACACTGCTGCGCGCCGGAAGCGGGCCGGTCCTCGGCGTAGCGGGGCAGCGGTGGGACCGCGGGGCCGGCGCGACCATGCCGGTCACCGGGAAGACTTTCCGCCGGCGCCGGGCTGACTCGGAGTCGGAGGAAGATGAGCAGGGCTCAGAAGAGGTTCGGTGCGTTTGGAACGGGCTTTCCACTGGGCAGAAAACGAGAAGCTGGTTCGGGGTCTCACCACCGGCCCGGCGCCTTGTTGACAACATTGACAACCGTGAGCCGATGGTGGTGTCCCCTTTGGCGGACAAATTGAGGGTTCTAGGGCTGAGGCCGCATAGTTGGAGGAGCTGTCCCCGGGATGGGCAGTGGATCGGAGTCCCGGTGGGTCCAGGCGCAGGTTCGCCTTCTGGACCCTGTGCTGGCAGCTCAGCAGCCGGCTAGATGCCGGCGAAGCTGCTGTTAGACTCTGAGTTCCGCGGAGGGTCTCTCAACCTGCACATTGCCTTTTATTCAGATTAAAACTGGAGGAGACCCGAGAGGTGCAGAACTTGAGGAAGAGGCCCAACGGAGTGAGGTGGGTACCATGGGGGGCCCGGAGGAGGAGGGGATGACTGACACGCCCCCGGCGGGTCGCTGTCACAGAATATCTCCTCAGACATAGCCTTTTTTCTTTTATTTACTTATTTTTATTTCTTTTTTAATTTTTAAATTGTTATTATTTTGTTGTTAATCCTCACCGAGGATATTTTTTCCGTTGATTTTTAGACAGGATGGAAGGGGGAGACACACAGAAAGAGAAACATTGATGTGAGAACGACACATCCATTAGTTGCCTCCTGCACATGCCCTGACCTAGTCAAGGGATCAAGCCTGCAACCCGGGTACCTTGACTGGAATCGAACCCGGGACCCTTCAGTCTGCAGGCTGATGCTCAAACCCACTGAGCCAAATGGCTAGGGATTTAGCCCCTTTTCTTGACACACTGTACACCTTCCAATGTACAACCCGAAGGGGGCACAGTGTTGGTTGAAACGTTTAATCAGGAGATGGCCTGGGCCATGTGGTCTTAAGGTTTGCCCCAGAGGTACAGAAACGAGTCACTAACTCTTGTTTTTATTGCGTCCAACTACTTGTGAAAGCACATCGATTGTTGAGAATTTGGAAAATTTAGAAAAGTATAATCAACAAAATAAACAGCACCCGTAATTCCTCCATCCAGAGGTCACCAATGTTAACATTTAATGTCCTTTCCAATGTGTATTCTTTTGCCCTTTTGTAAAGACTAGTGAGAACTTTTGTTCTATGCTATTTTCAGTTCATTAGGACATTGTGGTCGTTCACTCACTTTGCAGATGATTTTTCCAAAGCCCTTTTTAATGGCTACATAATACTCCCCCACAAGGATGTACCACAATGTAACTTAATACCCTGTTTGAGGACCTGGAGGTCCTTTTGTAAACTTTCATCAGATCAGGCTGCAATTGTGTTTTCCTACACTTGTCTTCAGCTTCGTGTTCCCTGAAGGCAAACAATCTTAGAAGTGAGGTTTCCGAGGCAAGGTGATGCCAGGTGGCTTTATAGAAAGGTTTGCCTCTTCACCCCCTCCACCCCTAGCTCCCCCCCCCCCCCCCCCAGCGTCTACAGTGCTTGTTGAGTCCTGTCTTAGTCTCACAGGCTTTTCCAGCCGGCTCTGGTGCCCACCCCTCAAATCCCACCCTGCCACTAATGTTGCAATCGACAAACTTCCCAAACATTCTTTCTCATCTCTGCAATGTGCCATTCTTCCCGCCCTCCTTTTCCTTTTTGGTTTTACTCAGCGCTGTGGCCCTGCTGGTGGGAGAGAAGGTACAAGAAGAGACCACTCTAGTGGTAAGTTGTGGGGTCCTCCCTGGGCAGTGGGACGATGCGGGTGCTCTTCAGTGGATGATTGTGTTTCCTTAGAAAAGAAAATTCGCTGCCAGTTACGAAGATGTTTCTTCTCCGCTGTCTTTGCTTTCTGCAGGATGATCCCTTTCAGATGAAGACCGGAGGCATGGTGGACATGAAGAAACTGAAGGAAAGGGGCAAGGACAAGTAAGTGCAGGACACGCTGGTGCGGATGCTCTGGTGGCCCCGCCGGGGTCCCCGCCGGGGTCCGTGTGCCCCGGAGAGCTGGGCCTGCAGCAGTGGCTTTAGAGCAGGGGTGGGCAAACTTTTTGACTCGAGGGCCACAATGGGTTCTTAAACTGGACCGGAGGGCCGGAACAAAAGCATGGATGGAGTGTTTGTGTGAACTAATATAAATTCAAAGTAAAGGAGCGGAGGGGAGAGCAAGAGAACCGGGTAGAACAGCCGGATCCGGCCCGCGGGCCGTAGTTTGCCCACGGCTGCTTTAGAGGGACATCTTCAAGTATCCTCTGTGCTTTGTAAACTACACATGGTTTAAAAACAGGAAAACTAAAGCTCTTTAAAAGTTAGCTTAGAGAGATGTGGGTATGGTCCGTTTTGTAAAGGTGCACTGTTTATTGTCTTTCAAACCCATGTGGAAGTTGCCTTTTTCTTTTTAAAGAAAACAAAGACACAATTATAAAAATAATGCATTGAAACAATACAAAAGTGAAAAATAAAAGTATCTGCCAATTCCCCGGAGGAATCTCCAAAGGCCAGCAGTTTGCTTGCTTACCTGTATTTTATTTGTATCTCATTTATTTCCCCCACTGTAAGGAGGACCTGACGCTTTTGTGTTGTGTGCTTGTGTTGTCAATGTCACGTAAAACTCGGCCTCCGTGAGTGTGACTTCAAGGCCCTGCTTCACTCTTCCTCTCTCCTTTCAGGATCAGTGAAGAGGAAGATCTCCACCTGGGGACATCATTCTCCGCGGAAACCAACCGGAGGGACGAGGACGCCGACATGTAGGTGTCAGCCTGGCTGTGAGCGATCGGGGTGGGCGCCAGCCAGAAACAGTCCGAGCTGGTCAGCCACAGATGACATTTCTAGAGTCAACCAAAGACATCAGTGCTGGTCCCTCTTGGCCCCCCTCCCAGGCTTGAGAACTTTGAAAAGTTCTTTAAAAGTGGTTCTTGAGATTGTGGATTCCTTGCCTAATAATATTTCCCCCAAAAATTGCAGGGCTAAACACCAGACTGCCTACTTTTTATTTTGGCCAATAAGACTGTTGACCAAACAACTACCATCTCCCATCATCCTTCTGTCTTCAAAGAGCCTTACATAGAATAACGCCAATAGATTGGTGGCACGTAATCGCATCATATAGGTTGGTGCTTTAGGTGGTAAATTTTAACTTGAAGAACAAATTCAAGTTATTTTTGTTTTTCTCACCTCTCCGTGGGCTGATGAAAACTTCCTCACGGACCGTCACTGCTTGTGGTCCTGTGTTGGGGCCCCTCACTTCAAAGGTGCCTGTTGTGAGCTTCCTGCCCCTCCCTGAGACCTTGTTTCTGGTTTCAGGATGAAGTATATTGAGACAGAGCTGAAGAAGAGGAAAGGGATCGTGGAACACGAAGAACAGAAAGTAAAGCCCAAGAATGCAGAGGACTGTCTCTACGAACTTCCAGAAAACATCCGCGTCTCCTCAGCAAAGAAGACTGAGGAGATGCTTTCCAACCAGATGCTGAGCGGCATCCCCGAGGTGGACCTAGGCATTGAGTACGTCCCAGACCCTCGCCTCGCCTCTCTCCTGCCCCGAGGCTGCAGGGGGACCGCTCTGCTTTCCAGTTAGAAGTTCGGGGGACTATTTCTCACCTGTCTCCTTGGAAACCCACAAACCTATGTTCTCTCTGGTGGGCTGAGGTGGTTGCCTCCAGTTCTTCTGAAGAGTTGGGCAGAGTAGTTAAAGACACTTAAGGACCCTGACTGCTGGAAGCCAAAGTGTGTTTTGATTTAGCCTTTGTTCACAGCTCTTCAGCTGTTCCAGTCAGGCCCTGGGTTCTTCTGTTGTTGTTCTTTTTTTCTTTTTTTTTAATATGTTTTATTGATTTTTTTACAGAGAGGAAATAGAGAGTTCGAAACATCAATGAGAGAGAAACGTCAGTCAGCTGCCTCCTGCACACCCCCTCCTGAGGATGTGCCCACAACCAAGGTACATGCCCTTGACCGGAATTGAACCCGGGACCCTTGAGTCCGCAGGCCAATGCTCTATCCACTGAGCCAAACCGGTTAGGGCTGTTGTTGTTCTTAATATGTTTTTATTCATTTCAGAAAGGATTGGGAGAGGGAGAGAGAGATAGAAACATTAATGATGAGAGGGGATCATCGATCGGCTGCCTCCTGCACACCCCGTACTGGGGATCGAGCCCACAACTTGGGCATGTGCCCTGACGGGGACTTGAACTGTGGCCTCCTGGTTCATAGGTCCATGCTCAACGCTGAGTCACACTGCCGGGCTGTTGTTCTGTTTTATCGGAGTAGGAGCATTGTTAAAGGCTTAGCCACCCCACGATCCTCCCCTCATTCTTACTACAGCACATCTGCTCTGGAAGGGGACCGTCATGGAGGAACTACAGTGGTCAGAACCCTCTGTGGCTGAGTAGAAGGTTGGGAGACCTCCGGGTCTCACCCCTTTCCTGGCTTTCCAGCTCTGAGCCTCAGGCAGTTCTCTGTCCCTCTCGGAGGCGCAGTTTCCTCTTGATCAGAAGAGAATAAGTCCCGTGTCTCCGTGCTGTGGGAGTGCCATGGGGTGTGGCTGCCAGGGAGCTGGTAAACTGCAGAGCTGGGCCCCAGGAACGAGGACTTCCTTCTGCAGGGCTGGGCCGCCAGCCTCACCAGGCACTCCTGACGGCCAGGGGTGGCAATCTAATGCGTGGCATGGCTCCTCTCTCCCCTCAGTGCTAAAATAAAGAATATCATCTCCACGGAGGATGCCAAGGCCCGTCTGCTGGCAGAGCAGCAGAACAAGAAGAAAGACAGCGAGACATCCTTTGTGCCCACCAACATGGCGGTGAATTACGTGCAGCACAACCGATGTAAGCCTCTGGGGAGGCAGCCCCCCTCTCACCCCTGCCCCACGGGTCTGAGGTCCCTGGGTTCCCGAGTTTTGCCTGACATGTCCCTGGTCTCTTGGTCCAGTTTATCATGAGGAGCTCAACGCCCCCATTCGGAGGAACAAAGAAGAGCCCAAAGCCCGTCCCTTGCGAGTGGGCGACACCGAGAAGCCGGAGCCCGACCGTGAGTACAGCGTGGCCGGAGGCGGCTGGAGGGGTCCCATCACTTGGGGCCACGGAAGCGGGGAGCACGGGCTGCGGGGCCAGGGCATCTGAGTTTTAGCCCGTGTTCTGGACCACGGCCTTGTCCCTTCCCCTTTGCAAGCCTCAGTTTCCTCATCTACCAAATGGGAGTGGGAATAAAACCTACCACCTGGGGCTGCTCTGAGGATTCATGGGCTGTCAAATATAGACTCAAAAATTAGAAAATGTCAATAAACCAAAATAAATGAAAAGTTACTCATAGTTTCACCACCCAGAGACAACCACTGTTAACATTTTTATGTACAATCTTTCAGGCTTTTTAAAATACTCACATGCCGAAACCGGTTTGGCTCAGTGGATAGAGCGTCGGCCTGCGGACTGAAGGGTCCCGGGTTCGATTCCGGTCAAGGGCATGTACCTTGGTTGTGGGCACATCCCCAGTGGGGGGCGTGCAGGAGGTGGCTGATTGATGTTTCTCTCTCATCAATGTTTCTAGCTCTCTATCCCTCTCCCTTCCTCTCTGTAAAATATCAATAAAATATATTAAAAAAAAATAAAATAAAATACTCATATATAGGAAACATTGTACGTACCTAGAAGGATCTCCCGGCGTTTTACTCAGCGGTCCGCCCTGCCTGTCTCCCCATGTCAGTGAACACGTTTTCTTGTTCAAAGGCCGTAGCATGTTCCACTGGAAAGACGGGTGGCGTCTCACCATTTCCCTCCGGCTGGCCACTTAGCTTGTTTCCCATTTTCCCTCTTTAAACGCTGTTCTGATGCTCATTCTAGACTGCGTCGTGCCTTTAGGCGACCTTTAGAGAAGTCACCAAGGGATCCTCCAGAGGCTGGTGCTCATGTCCTCCCCAGCAGCCGGCAGTGACCCTTCCCGCACGCTTGCCTGCACCTGGGGGAGCCATCCTCTCGTCAACAATGGGATGTTTCCAAGGAAATGCGAAATTTGCTGAGGCTTCCGAGAAGCCTCTCCTTTCTTACTTGGGAAACTATTTTCTTTCTTTTTTTAAAATATATTTTATTGATATTTTACAGAGAGGAAGGGAGAGGGACAGAGAGCTAGAAACACCGATGAGAGAGAAACATCGATCAGCTGCCTCCTGCACACCTCCCACTGGGGATGTGCCCGCAACCAAGGTACATGCCCTTGACCGGAATCGAACCCGGGACCCTTCAGTCCGCAGGCCGACGCTCTATCCACTGAGCCAAACCGGTTTTGGCGGGAAACTATTTTCTTAACGTCTTGGTTTTGTAGTCTTGGCTTTCCAAAGAGGTTTGTGTTAGACACATGGTTAGTGAGGATTTTGGAGTCACCAGACTTGGATGCAACTCTCAGCCTACCTTATCTGAGTCACCTAACGTCTCTGAGCAAAGATGGTAAAGTGCCCCTGCTAGGCTTGCTGAGGGTAAAAGGAAGCCGTGGCTAAAGGACTTGGCACCCTGTCTGGTAGTGTCAGACTCAATGACGTGTGGCTGCTACTATTCACTTAGTGGAATGCTGAGGTCAGCATAGCTTGGCTGGCACCAACTCCGAATGTCTGTTTTCACTCAATAACAAGTGTTTGCTGCGGCCCTACTATGTTTCTGTTCACCAGGGTAGCACCGGGGCTCCTGTGGAGACGTCCTTGCCCATGGGGAAGTCGCCTGTCAATGACTTCCTGCATGGCAAACAGCTTTTCCGCTTTTCCTTCACAGGGTCCCCCCCAAACCGCAAGCGTCCTGCTAATGAGAAGGCCACTGATGACTATCATTATGAGAAGTTCAAGAAGATGAACAGACGGTATTGAGGGCGGCCAGAGGGGAGAAGTGCAGAACGGGATGTAAACAGCACTGTCCCTCGCCCCATGATAAAGCCTTCCTGGACAGAACCCTGGTCATTGGCTAGCAGACAGTTCCAGAAACAGACTACTAGCCTGGCTGCTTACCTGCTGGATTTTTCAGGCTCTAAGTTTGTATCCTTTTGAAACAAAACAATATGTGGTTTTCTTATTTGGGGGCAAACTGTTCTTGTGAGCGTTATTAAATCTTGTTTGTAAATAATGTTGACTTTTTCTTAATATTTTTCCTGGCTCAGGAGAAAAGAGCTGTGTGTTCAGGGTGAGATAATACCCTTTAAATTGTGCTTTTATTATTATATGTGTGATCATGTCTTCTACTTCCAATGATCTGGAATGGGGTTCAGAAATGCATCCTTCCCTGTTTCCAGTGGACAGTAGAAAACTCTAGAATGGGATCAAAGGGACACTGGTATTCTCTGACTTTTACAAAGTTACCTATTTCTTTTCATTAAGAAGGAAAAATTACCTGTCTCTATCACTTCCGCACTTCGGTATTAAATATGAGATGAATCTAGCCTTCTTGTTCATTTTGCGTCTCCTCACACCGATACTAGGCAATGTGTTCAGAGCCTGGGGGGTGGGCAGCTCAAAAGAACTGCTCATTTAGTTCAAGAGACAGACAGGCTCCAACCTGTTAGCTGTCAAGTTCAGTGCCACTTGTGCTGTCATTTTTCCTGAAGCATTTGAACAGCTTGGAATGAGGAAATAACAGGTCGGGTGACTTCTGGGCTGATTGAGAACATGTATTGTGCAAGGTGAAGGTGAATGCAGGAATCGTGTGTCTAACCTGGGACATAGGCAACCCTCCCAACTGAATGAATGAGTGTGAGCACCTTTATAATAGAGGAATCTGACAACCGGAACCTCAGCCAGGTGATAAAGGTCAACAACAGGAGTCACAAATCATGCTGATCGTCTGTACCCTTGATATAATGGTACAAAAGTAGCACTTTACCTCTTTACTGTAAAGAACATTCATTCCCAAAACCCATAACCCCAGTCTAAACGTGGGACAAATTCCAATAGTGGGGCACCCTACAAGAGATTTGACCAGTACTCCCCCAAACTCAAGGTCATCAAAACCAAGGTAAATCAGAAACACCCACAATCAAGAGGAGACTAAGTATAATGTGGTACCTTGGATGGGATCCTGGATCAGAAATAGGACAACAGGTAAAAACTAAGGAAGTATCTGAACAAACTTTAGTATCAATATAGGTTCATATGTAACATAAAGATGTTAAAAATAGGGGAAACTATGTGCCAGGTGGGGGAGGCATATGTGCCCTCAATTTTTCTGTAAAACTTTTTTTTAAAACTTGAAAATAAAAAGTGGCCCCCATCAGCTTTCGGCGCCCACCTCCCGGAAGCAGGAAAGGGCGGTGCCCCTCACAAAGATGGCGTCGCCGGCGTCGCGGAGAGGCCCGCCCCAGGCAAAGATGGCGGCGGCGAGGGGGAGGAACCGGAAGCGCGGTCCGGCGGGTCCGCGGAAGGCTCGAGGACGCGCTGGGCGGCGGGGGTCCGGGCATGAAGCTGGGCCGGGCTGCCCTGGGCCTGCTGCTGCTGGCGCCGTTGGTGCGCGCGGTGGAGCCCATCAGCCTGGGGCTGGCCCTGGCCGGCGTCCTCACCAGCTACATCTCCTACCCGCGCCTCTACTGCCTCTTCGCCGAGTGCTGCAACCAGAAGCGGAGCCTCAGCCGGGAAGGTGGGACGGGCGGCGGTCCGAGGCGGGGGTCGGGGCCTGGCGGAGGGCGAGGCGCCCCGGCGAACTGAGGCCGGCGGGGCCGGGACCCGGAACCCGGAGCCCGAGCGGCCGGAGGTGCGGGTGGGGCCTGGCGCTGGGCCACCCGCCAGAGGCGGCCCGGACTTTGGTCGGGCACGGGAGGCGAGCTGCAGGTTGGGGTGCTTCACGCAGAAACGGGGGCGGGGGCCGTGTGGACGGTTGTAAACTTACTCCAAAGAGATGTGCGCCTTCGCGGCCGGAGACAGGAAGGATGGCGGGGGCTCTTCCGGCGCGGGCCCCGGTGGCCAAACCGCGGCCCTTGGCCTGCGCGTCGTGGGGCGGGAGGAGCAGGTCTGGGGTCGGGTGCACGCCGCCGGCGGGGGGGGCGCGGAGCCGCGGAGCTTTTAGGGGAGCAGCCCGGCTCGGGCCCGGCTGTGGATGGGCCGCGGCAGCAGAGGGAGGGCCCCGGGCCCACCCGCCAGCCCTGGCTCAGGTGCTTCCACGCCTCCGCGCTGCCCGAGGGCCGTGCTGGCTTGCCCGGGAGCCTGCGACTGGAAACGGCTGAGTTCTGCCCGCCCCGCACCCTCCCTGACGGGCTCTGCTCTTCCCAGTGCTGCAGAAGGATCTGGACCGCAAGCTCTTCGGGCAGCATCTCGCCAAGAAAGTCATCTTAAACGCCTTGACCGGCTTCATAAGCAACCCGAAGCCCAAGAAACCTCTCACCCTCTCCCTGCACGGGTGGACCGGCACCGGCAAGAACTTTGCCAGCAAGATCATCGCGGAGAACATTTACGAGGGCGGTCTCAACAGCCACTATGTGCACCTGTTTGTGGCCACACTGCACTTCCCGCACGCCTCCAACCTCACCCTGTACAAGGCAAGCGCGGGCGCTGGGAATCCTTCCTGGGGGGCGCTGCGCTTGGGGTTTCTCGGGTGTGGGATGGGATTTGGGAATTGCTTGTTAAAACGAGTGAGCCCTGAAAATGGCCACGTGTGGCAGCCACAGAGGGTTTCAGATGCACCGAGCAGCTGCACTGCAAACCTTGTGGTTTCCGAAGTCAGCCCCAGTGCGATGCTGGATTTAGTAAGTGGGGTCAGGGGGTTTAGAAACGGACACGGCCAAATCCGACTTAAAGATCATCATCAGATCTAACTCATTTTGTAGAAGAGGAAACCTTTCTAGAGAGGCCTAAGTTTGCCTAACTGCCGTGTGGCAAACTGCTTTTATTTTCTGTCACTGGTTACCGGCCTGGGCTTTGGCGGCAGACACACCTGGATTTGGGTCCTGACTCTCCCACTACCAGCTGTGTGACCTTGGGAAGGTTGCCTGACCTCTCGGAGACTCAGCTCTTCATCTATAAAATGGGGGCGATGAGAATTCAATGAGCTCTTGCCTGTCACGTATGTGTCCTGGTAGCTGGCACATGAGCGTGTTCAAATAAGCCTTAACGATCACCTTTCGTAATCTGTGTAAGGAACCTGCCAGGTGGCAAGACACAGCCATTTAGCCCTCACCCTTGAAAAGCACATTTTCCCCTTCTGCTTGGGTGACCCGCTGTCCAGGGTTCCTGGGATGTGGGATTTTCAATGCCAAACCTGGGCAAGTTTGAGGCAAGTTGGTCCTCCTTGTTAGTTCCAGAGAAATTGCGACAAGTTGGTCCTCCTAGTTAGCATTCAGGCTCCATTACTTGATAGCCGTGTGATTGGGGGCAAGCTGCTTCACCTCTCTGTGCCTTCATTTCCTCCAGCTGTGAAATAGGGCATGCAGTAGTGCTCTGCTGTGCACACATTCGATGGTTTGGGGAGATCACAATAAAACGTGATGGGAACAGTGCGCAGAGAGTGGCTGACGGGTAGTGAGGGCTCAGTACATGTTCTCTGTTATTGCCCAAAGTCGCGGAGGCAGAGGGGGAGAACTAGCAGATCTGAGCGAGTCCTTGTTTCAACAGTGACTTGTTTTGGGGCCACGCGCTCCCCTGAGGTTCCTCTGTGAATAGAGACTAGTCCTCCTGTAGAGCAGAATTACTACGTAGGTTAGATATGTACAACGGAACATTGTAACCCGCGTCCCCTGGTCGAGGTAGCCAAGCAAACACCAAAATCATAAGAAGGCAAGACCTCCAGAAAACAGCGAATTTCTCCTCTTCACCTCGTGGGGGGAATTTAGAAAAGCACCGTAGCTCAAATTTCTGATTAAAAAGGTCTTTTCTCCTTAACTTAATTGCTTAGTTTTTTTTTAAATATTGATTTTTTACTGAGAGGAAGGCAGAGGGATAGAGAGTTAGAAATATCGATCAGCTGCCTCCTGTACACCCCATACTGGGGATGTGCCTGCAATCAAGGTACATGCCCTTGACCGGAATCGAGCCTGGGACCCTTCAGACTGCAGGCTGACGCTCTATCCACTGAGCCAAACCAGCTAGGGCAGTGGTTGGCAAACTGCGGCTCGCGAGCCACATGTGGCTCTTTGGCACCTTGAATGTGGCTCTTCCACAAAATACCACGTGCGGGCGCACATGTACAGTGCGATTGAAACTTCGTGGCCCATGCGCAGAAGTCGGTTTTCGGCTCTCAAAAGAAATTTCAGTCGTTGTACTGTTGATACTTGGCTCTGTTGACTAATGAGTTTGCTGACCACTGAGCTAGGGCAATTGCTTAGTTTTCTAAGAAGTACCTGAATATGTTCTTGGGGAATGTTTCTGTTTAAGCACAGCCCCCGGACATTGTTCCAGAAACTCAGGGGTGTTAGCTGGCCACACTCATGCTAAGGCGCGTGCTGTCGAGTCCAGGTGCCTCACTTAAAGGAGCCTGCACGCCTTACTTTCCCCATCAGGAAGGCTCGGAGCGCCTTCCCAAGGCTGTGCTAAGGACTGAATGGCAGAATGGTCTCTCGTTCTCTCCCTTCTTTCTAGAAGGCTGGTGTGCACAGGAAGTGTGCTAACATGGCCAGCAATTCAGTGCCTCAGCGTTGGGGTGACATCTCAGCACAGGAATTATAATCCAAGTGTGGGGCTTTGGAATCAGGCAGGGTGGGGTTCAGGTCCCAGTCATTTTATAATCTTGGGCAAGTTGATTAAGCTCTGCCTCTGTTTCCTCATCTGTAAAATGGGGATGATAACACCCACTCGGTGGGGCTGTGGAGAGGAACAAAGGAGCTGGTGTGTGTAAAGTTCTCAGCACGGAGCCGAGGCTGCAGCAAATGCAGCCTTTCGGAAGCAGCTGGGGTGCTAACGGTGCCCGGGCTGGGTGTTGGAGCTGCACTTGCTGAGAACTTGGTGTTGCTTCCCCCTGCGATTCAGGATCAGTTACAGCTGTGGATCCGCGGCAACGTGAGTGCGTGCCCGAGGTCCATCTTCATATTTGATGAAATGGATAAGATGCACGCCGGCCTCATAGATGCCATCAAGCCTTTCCTGGACTATTATGACCACGTGGATGGGGTCTCCTATCAGAAAGCCATCTTCATCTTTCTCAGGTACGTTCCGGGCTGGGACACGATGGAAGAGCTCGGAGCCCGAGCCTGCGGGCTTCGGGGAAAGCCCCGCTCTCATTCCCTGCCCTCGCTTTGCAGCAACGCCGGAGCGGAAAGGATCACGGACGTGGCTTTAGACTTCTGGAGAAGTGGGAGGCAGAGGGAGGAAATCAAGCTCGGAGACATGGAGCACGCCCTGTCGGTGTCGGCCTTCAATAACAAGAACAGTGAGTTCATGAGCCCGCGCCCGAAGTTTACATCCCGCATCCCCTCCCCTGTGCTGGTCAGGAACGCAGCTCAGAGCCTCTGCAGGCCTTTGAGCGGGATCTGTTGGAAAGGGGAAATGGTTCGTGGAGGAGCTCTTGAAATGAGTTCCTGTTTTCCTCGGTGCAATTGTTTCCTTTGTCGCAGAAGAGCAGATGGTTGAGCAAGGACGGCTGCTGTGGGCGCCTCGGAAGGAGGAGCTCAGGTTCTGTGCCTGAGGCTCACAGCCAGGGCGGGGCCCTTGTTCTGTCCTGGGCACTGTGCGGAACCCTCTACCTGCATCTTTCCTGTAATCCTCACGGTCACCTCAGGGGGGAGCAGCTATTCACTGCCGTCCCCATTTTACAGATGAGGAAACTGAGGCGCAGAATGCCGTAGCAGCTTGCCCACATCCACACAGCCTGTTACGTGACCCTGGTTCCAGAGCCTGAGCTTTAACTGCCCAGCTCATTGCTCTTCCATGAATCTCACAGCGTAGACCAGGCGTCCTCAAACTACGGCCCGTGGGCCACATGCGGCCTGCCAAGGACATTGATCCGGCCCGCCGGTGCCGCTGCCTGTCCTGCTTAGCAGCCGACTCGTCCCGGGCCCGCAGTGCGCATAGGAATTTGTTCATAGTTTATTTTTTTAAACTATAGTCCGGCCCTCCAACGGTCTGAGGGACAGTGAACTGGCCCCCTGTTTAAAAAGTTGGAGGACCCCTGGCGTAGACCTTGAGCCCTTGGAGGTGGAAAGCCACCGCGATGGAGACTGGCCTGGTGGTAGAACCTGTGAGCCGTGCAGTTGGCAGTGACCGTTCAGGTCTCCGCTCTGCTTGGGTTTGTTCTCGCGATGACAGAGCACAAGGTTCCCTTCGAAACAGACTTCCAAGAAATTCACACTCTGTCGAGTCTGGGATATTTTATGTCCGTTTGTGCAACTGGAATGTCACTGATGAGAGACAGAGTGTCCTGTAACATGTTCACTAGTTTCTTGGCGTGCCAAAAGGTGGACACGTGCAATGGAAGCTTCGCCTAAATTCTGCAGCAGGTGAGGCCAGGTGCCTAGAACCCACGTTCTAGGAGGTTACGAAGGGGATGCCAGGGCACGAGCTGAGCTTTGGAATCGGGCAGACCTGGCCAGCTGCTTGCTGATGGCCTTGGGCAGATGGCTGAACTCTCCCTCACTCATTTGACAAATACTTATTGTGCAACGACCAGGAGGCAGGCACTGGTGTGAGAACGGCCCCCGGCAGTGAGCAGAAACACCGACGTCCCTAACGATAATGAATGATAAGGAAATGTGTCGGATGATGGGCGATATCTGTATCTAATAGAGGTAGAAATGTATCTCCCTCGACCCTCCCCCCAAGAGGCAGAAAGCAATTAAGAAAAGGTTTGGGATGCTGGGACGAGGATGGGCTGTGGTTTTAAATAGAGAGGTCAGAGAAGGCTCTCTGAGTCTGGCACTGAGCTGGCCCGAGGAGTGAGGGGCGGGCCATGTGGACACCGGAGGGGACAGCATGTACAGGAGCCCCGAGGTGGGAGTGCGCCTGGGTCACTGGAGCTGGCCCAGGATGAGCAGAGAACAGTTAGGGTAGAGGGGAGACGGCCGGGGATGCAGAGCTCAGACGGCCTGGGGGCCACGGTGAGGCCTTGGGTTTGACTCCATGTAGAGAGGGAGCCCCTGCAGGCTTTCTAGCAGACAGTGACATGGTCTGACTTGGTCTTAACGGGACTGCGCTGGCTGCTGGGTGGAGAACAGCCTGCAGGTGGCAGGGGTAGGGGGACCACCCAGAAGCCGCTGCAGCCCAGGGGAGAGATGCTGGGGGCCTGGAGCAGCGGGGTGGCAGCGCGGATGGGGACATTGTCGGATTAGGGTGCATTTTGAAGGTAGAAACAGTAAGATTTCCTAAAGGGTTGTGTGTAGGAATGAGAGACAAATCTAGGGTCTGCTTTAGCACTCCGAGGGGTGGCACTGCCACGTAGGGGCACAGACTGCGGAGCCGCAGGTTTGTGGGGAAGGTGGGAGGTGAAGACGGACGTGCTCAGGGAGTGGTGACCGTGGGTGGCGTCCGGGCAGAGATGAGGAGCTGACGGCTGGTTGTTCTGGGCAATTTCCGGGGGCGTCAGACCGAGGATACAAATGGGGGAGGCGGATGGTTTCTGAAGCCACGAGACAGGTGCCCCAGCACACTCCTCCTGGTCTTGGTGTGGTGGTTCCTTGTTCAGGCTCTGCCTGGAGCGCACCTCCTCTGCCAGGCCTTGCCTGACCGCGTGGCTGACGACCCTGCTGCGTTGCGCCCCCTCATCCACAGCCGCCCGCACTCCGAACCGCCTGTGTCCTGGCTGGCTGGGGGCTTGCGCTTGTGACCCGAGTGAGTGAGGGCAGCGTCCTCGTCTGCCTGGCCCTGGGCTTTACTCCCAGCCCCGGGCGTGCCTGGCACAAGGGAGGCCTGCAGGAGGAGCGGTCCCATTGCTGCCCGGGGTCAGTTTCACTTTTCCCACGGCCTCAGACTCCCCTCGGTCCTGGCGCAGAGCTCCTAAAACCCCGGAATTTCCTACGTCATAAGACCATGAGGTACATTCATAATAAATGCTTTCAGCCCAACCTGAGCTTGTGCTAGGTAATGAGCTGATTTTGGGGAAGCACCTCAGGACCAGGGCTGGTTTCCCGGGCAACCAACCCTGTGATGAGAGGAGGGGAGAGGAGGTTGACTCGGTGGTGCCTGTGTCATGAAGCCCACATAAAAACGACACAGGACGGGGTTCCAGGAGCTTCCGGGTCGGGGCGCACTCGGAGAGGGCCTGGCAGCTGTGTCCTGTCCCCAGGCCTCGCCCTCCGAGTCTTCTCATTACATTTGACGTTCAGTGTTACTCTGCATCAGTGTCGGGTGTACGGCTTCGTGGTTAGATGGTCATGTGCTTTGCAGAGTGCTCCCCTGGCACTCGGGGGCGAGAGGCCGTGCGGGTCTCCCAGTATGGCTGACTGGGTGAGCCTCACGTGGCTCTTCCCGAGCTCCGTCGTCTTGTAACGGACTGGCAAGCTGGTGGGGTGCCTCTCCAGGCCTGTGCGCTGCTAGCAAATCAGTTGAACCCGAGGAGGGGGTCACGGGAGCCTCCCTAGCTGGTCGGTCAGAGCGCAGGTGACACCTGAACTCGCAGTTGGCAGAAGTGGGGGTGCCGAGCCCTCACCCGTGGGCTGATGCTGTCTCCGGGTGGACAGTGTCAGAATGGACTTGAACTGTAGGACCCCAGCTGGTGTGGGCGGATCGCCTCACGTGGGAGTTGGGGTCAGGCTCGGAGAGGGTGAAGGCCCGGGAGGAAAGCAGAGCAAAGGGAGACGCTGGAGATGCTGGTGGGGTCCAGTGGGTGATGCATCGTCCTGGATGGAGCTGCCCAGGGTGGGGTGACTGGGTGGGTGCAGAGCCTCCTGCAGCCTGGGGGCTTCACACATTCTTACTCGAGGGGCCTGGTTTTTGGTTCCCCAGATGCTCTGTCCGGACATGCTGGCAGCGGCAGTGGGTTTCTACCCTGTTGCTCATCCAGCTGCTGAAACTCCAGTGAGTGGAGTTTTCAGAATAAATGGGTGTCCGGTCGCTCGCCAGGACTCCTGGCCTTTCCTCGAATCTGAATCGCTCCCTTCCCCCTCTGCCTCTGCCGGGCCACAGGCACCCAGGGTGGTGGGCCTCCGACCCACCTCAGATCTTGTCACACCTTGAGGTCTCCTGGAGCCCAGTGTCGCAAAAGTGTCCCTCCCCCTCCCCCTGTGGCTTTCACAGAAGCATCCCAGCTGGCAGGTCATACCTCCTGCCTCACTAGATTGGTGCTCCGAGGGCAGGTGCGAGTCCACCTGCAGCCTGGCACCATCAGCAGCAGAAGAGACGTGCTGGGTGGGGGGTGGGCGGAGGGCGGAGGGCAGAGGATGAACCCCACCCTTTCTCTCCCCAGGTGGCTTCTGGCACAGCAGTTTAATTGACCGAAATCTCATTGACTACTTCGTCCCCTTCCTCCCCCTGGAGTATAAACACCTGAAAATGTGCATCCGCGTGGAAATGCAGGTCCGAGGCTATGACGTGGATGAGGACATTGTAACCAGAGTGGCCGACGAGATGACCTTTTTCCCCAAGGAGGAGAGGGTTTTCTCTGACAAAGGCTGCAAAACTGTGTTCACCAAGTTGGATTATTACTACGATGACTGACAGCCCAGGAGTCGTTGCCACGCTGGAGAACTCCGTGCTCGGACCTTCCACACACCTCCCAGCCCGCCGGGCAGGAGTCCAGTGCGTTTCTCCTGTTGGACGCGACGGCCTTTCCTGGCGCCGTGTGCACCCAGCGGACCTGCAGGCCGTGTCCTCACTGCTGGCGGCCTCGCAGCAGCCGGAGCCTTAAGGAGGAAGTGGCCGCTCCCAGTGCACTCGGATCAGGCTCATGATTTTTTAAAAATCATGTTTTAATGTCAGATGTTTCTGTTTCAAGGAAGGACGAAAAAGTTTTACTGAAAATGGGGTAATTTTATTTAAAATGGTTTTTAACATTCTGAGAAGCTTTTCAGACTCTCGGTGTTGGCTTTGAGTGGTTTTTCAAGTTCCCGTCACACTGTGATGTGATGTCTCGACTGCAGAAAGCCCCAGTCCTGCGCCGGGTGGGGACTGAGGCTGAGCGGTGGCCAGCTCTGTCACGGGCACCCGTGGCTAAGGGCAGTGCAGTCTTTAGGTAAAAGGACACGGATGGAAGAGGGCACAGGCATGTCACAGAGAAGCCTGGTCCCTCCGGGGGCTTCCATCTCAGTAGCACTGTGAACGCCTGTTAGAGAATTTCCCAGAGCCCGCGGCGTGGCTCTGGTTGAGCTTCGACCCAGGAACTGAGAGGTCACTGGTTCGACTCCTATCAGGGCACGTGCTCAGGTTGCAGGCTCAATTCCCAGTGGGGGGCGTACAGGAGGCAGCCGTTCGATGATGTTTCTCTCTCTCTCTCCCTCTCCCTTCCTCTCTCTAAAAACCAATAAAAACATTTAAAACAGAAAGTTTCCCAGAAAGGAAAGTACTTCCAGCTCGTCACTTGCCAGCCAGTGAGCTGCTGAGGAAGGTCTCTGCCTCCCATTCCCCAGGGAACCGCCGCTCTCCGGCAGCTCTGCCATGTTTTTTAAAGCCTTCCTCGTTACTACTCCTTTCTGTGTTTGATTAGAACTCCCAGGATCTCACAGGAAAGCTTAGCTGCCCCCATCCTTGAGGATGCTGAGAACAGTGCTTTTATTTTTAATATAATTTTTAAAAGTTTTTGATTATTTTTAGAGGACGGGAGAGAGAGAGAGAAACACTGATAGGCTGCTTCCTGCACACCCCCGACTGGGGATGGAGCCCGCAACCTGGGCATGTGTCCTTGCCCCCAATCAATCATGTGACCGCTTGGAAAACGGTGTTTCTATTAATGCTAGGAGCTATCATACTATCTAATAAAGAGGGAATATGCTAATTGACCATCACACCCTCACAAAGATGGTGGCACCAACAGCCAATAAGGAGGGAATATGCTAATTGTCACACCCTCAAAGACAGTGGCGCCCACAGCCACAAGATGGCAGCACCCAGTCCCATCAGCCCTACCGGGGCACCTGCCTCCCAAGTTCCCCGGTCCCCTCAGCCCCCCAGCTGCTCAGGGCTGGCCCAAGGTGCAGGCAAGCCTCGGATGGCAGCTGCCCCACCACCCAGGGCCGGCCCAAAGCACAGGCAAGCCTCAGATGGCGGCTGCCCAGCTGCCCAGGGCAGGCCCAAGGCACAGGCAAGCCTTGGATGGAGGCTTCCCAGCCGCCCAGGGCTGCCCGAGGCTCAGGTACCAGGGCTTGTGCTGCCAGCAGTGGCAGCAGCAGAGGTGTGATGGGGGCGTCACCTTCCCCTGATCGCTGGGTTGCCTCCCGCCCCTGAGGGCTCCCGGACAGTGAGAGGGGGCAGGCCGGGCTGAGGTACTCTCCCACCTCCAGTGCATAAATTTTCATGCACCGGACCTCCTGTTTCACAATAAAACACTCATTTCTGGACAGATTTTGTGTTTTTTTTTTTTAATTTATTTTTTACAGAGAGGAAGGGAGAGGGATAGAGAGCTAGAAACATCCATGAGAGAGAAACATCCATCAGCTGCCTCCTGCACACCCCCTACTGGGGATGTGCCTGCAACTGAGGTACATGCCCTTGACCAGAATTGAACCTGGAACCCTTCAGTCTGCAGGCTGATGCTCTATCCACTGAGCCAAACCGGTTAGGGCTTCTGGACAGTTTTAAAGGAGAAACCCCCTCCCCTGTAGGCCTCGTGTGCTTAAGCTATGAATGAAGACCTAGCGGGAGCAATCCAGGCGGGAATCACATGAACTCTGACAGAGACCCAGGACCCTGGGACAACCCGGCCACTCGCCCAGCTGCATGGGGCGTTGCAGACCGTGGTGGGGCTCATGGAGCTCCTGACACGGGCCGCGGAGGCCAAGTCCAGGCGCCAGGTGGGAGTATGGAGTACTCCTGACTAACAGACCTTGTTACACAATCCACACATGCGCCTACGAACAGGAGGGGCTCCTGGGGGTGAGGCCTGAGCAGTGTTCACAGGGACAGGTTTCAGCGGGCACAGACGGGTTGGCAGCCTGGCTGTGGGCTTGGCCACCCTGGCCCCCTGAGGACGGCTCTACATGTTGGCAAGTTCTTGACGATGAGCCGAGTCTGGCCTGTTGCCATGTCGCCAGGAGTCACAGATTGGGGCTAATCATTCATTTGAAGATGGCAGCACGTGGGGGTCCCCAATTACAGAACACAGAGGTCTCCTGACTCAGTTTGGAGTTGTCTTTGTAGATGAGGCAGTCTGGGTGGGAGCCCGACCAGGAATGTCTCCTGGGACTTGAGCACCTCCAACTGAGAGGTGAGGAGTGTAGGGCGATGGTGGGAAGAGGGTTAAGTCAGCTGGCCCGCCTCGGTCCTGGGGAAAGGGCTGGTGGTAACCATTCACTGACAGGTAAGTGATTAAGCTGCGCTCTGGGTTACAGCTAGGATTTCACTTCCAGTTCTGAGCGGAAGACCTGGCAGTTAGGTTTCCTGGCGTGACGTGGGCCTTGCTCAGGTTCAGAATGTCAGCTGAGCCTTGGCCAGTTTGGCTCAGTGGATAGCGCATTGGCCTGTGGACTGAAGGGTCCCAGGTTCGATTCCAGTCAAGGGCATGTACCTTGGTTGCAAGCTAAGAGGCAACCAATTGATGTGTGTCTCTCACATCGATGTTTCTGTCTCTGTCTCTAAAAATAAAAAACGTCAGCCAAGTTGCATTTCCCCATGTCTCAAGTCCCTCCATTCGTCTTAGAATACACTGGAAATCCAACTCCCTGATACTCTGATACTATCTCCATCCATGAAAATATGGAGAATAGCTCCTCATCCAATTTAACATATTTGGGGATAACAGCCTATAAGGTAAATACTGGTTCTGTGTGATGCCGACTGCCAACCAGCATGGCCGGGTACACGCAGCCCAACACTGGGGTTGTTGAGCCTTTATTCCAAGCTCAAACTTTTCAGTTACCAAGTACGTAAACTAGGGGGGACATTTGCAAATGACATCTCACAAGATAAACGTCTGGCTTTATTATTTTATATTCACTGGGTCATCTCAAGCTCCTGGGTACATTTTGTGGGGGGAAGGGAGGCTGGGCCATGGTCAGCTGTGGCCTTTTCAAGTTACAAACCAGTAGCTGGTCCCATCTGACACCACAGTTATTTGTGAGTCCCTAGGCTGCACTTCACACCCACACGATTACTCTCATAACGGGCAGTTCTGAAGTGGCCAACACGTGTTGAGTTGACTGCATCATTGTAAACCAGAGGTGGGGAACGTTCGGCCCGAGGGCCATATAGGACCCATGAAATCATTTGGTCTGGCCCTGCCAAAGCATCAGGGATAAGTTAATTAAATGTTTGACCAAATATAGCAGGCTAATTTTTAAGTTGATATTTTGTATGGCCCATGAATGATGTTACAGATATCCAAATGATCCTTGGCAGAACAAGGTCCCTCCAATTTGAGCATGCGTTACCTCACTGGCATTTTTAAAGGACAAAGTGACCCTCCATAAGGCCTTCCATGTCATAAAAATATTCATTCTACCGCATCTGCATGAAAAGGCTGCACGCCCTCATTCCATCTGTAGTTCCACCATCACTACGCGCTAAACGCTTCACACAGGCTGCGATCGTCTGATTTGCCAGGGACCAGGGCACCAGCCTGGCACTGCCACCGAGGGCGTCACTATCAGATGAACTTCAGGCTGCCCAGTAATTACTCTTTATTGCAATTGTGACAATCTGGTACCATGCATTTGACAAGAAATCAGACCCTTCATTTTCAGAGTTTCTGATCACAGACAATTATTCCATTAGTGTCCTTCTCGTGTTTAAAATGAGCAACGCCCTACACTGGTATTCTGTAACATTCAGAAATAAAGACATTATAAAAATACACTCATCCTTGCCTGGCTGGTTTGGCTCAGTGGACAGAGCGTTGACCTGCGGACTGAAGGGTCCCAGGTTCGACTCCGGCCAGGGGCACGTGCCCGGGTTGCAGGCTCGTTCCCCAGTGGGGGATGGCATGGAGACAGCTGATCAGTGACTCTCATCATTGATGTTTCTATCTCTCCCTCTCCCTCTCTAAAATCAACAAAAATATATTAAAATATATATATATATTTATACATATATATATATATACTCATCCTTGAAAACTAGTGTTTCTAGTGTGCGACACTTCCACTTTGGCAATGCAGAGTCTGCAAGGTGACCCTCGGTGCCATCCACAGATGACCGGGTTCTAGGATTTCAAATGGTTCTGTGGAATACAAGCGAGAGACTGATCCAAGTGTAAACTGTATCAAACATGTCCCCATGGGACCAAGGACTTGAAACTGAAACCAACGCTCTGGTGGGGGGAGCTGGTAGTCACTGCCGTCCAGGAGAAGTGCCACAGGGAGAGGCGAGCGGGTTCCACGAGCAGCAGAGCAACGGCCAGACGGCGATGACCTGTCTGTTGTGGCTGCCGCACAGCGAGGACCCGACGTGTCCTCCCACCAGACGCTGCCTGCGCCTGAAGGCGCCACCAATCTCCACTGAAAACACTTCAAGTCGGGATCTCTCTGTGGAGAGAGAACCGGTCGGAAGCCTGATCCCGGCAGGTGACAGCCAGTGCTCGCAGCCTGCAGCAGGCCCTGGGCTTCAGGAGGGACGGCAGTTTGAGGTCCACAGTGATGGGTCTCACACCGACAGCTGTTCACAAGGCACTTCTGCAAAGTCAGTAGAAGGAGTGGGGGAGAGCGGATTTTAAAAGTTCATCTTCAGCTGCAACAACAGTTGCATTGCTACCATGTTGCAAAATGACAAGTGCACTTGGCAGATTAGCGGCTTATCAAAAATCAACTCTTAGAAACTTCTAGATTCCGAAAGTCCACAGGTACAAATGTGCAAACCCTGACCACGTCTTCAAAATGCTTCCGAAAGGCGAGGCCCTCGCTCCTGAGCTCCCAGCCGCCCTGCTCGGATGGAGGTCACTGGATATCCAGCCGCGACTGCACAGTCTTGCAGCCCCTGTCGGAGTAGATTTTTTCATCTTTGGGGAAAAACGTCATTTCCTCTGCCACTCTGGTGACAACGTCTTCATCTACGGCGGAACCGCGGGCCTTCATCTCTGCCCGCACACACATCTTCACGTGCGTGTACTCCAGGGGCAGGAAGGGGATGAAGTAGTCGATGAGGTTTCTGTCTATCAGTCCGCTGCGCCACAGGCCACCTGCAAAACAGCCCGTCACGGTCACCTGGCGAGCCCGCTGCTCTCACAGGCCCGTTCTGTCCCGACCACAGCACACCTTCGTGTCTTTACCCCTTAGAAGTCCTTCTGTCAAGCGTGCAACAAGCCAGGTGTAAGGATCGGCTGGCTGCCCCTGCTAACTGGCTTCTAGAACATGTCAACCTGAGAAATGGCCAGCCCGGCCAGTGGGTGAGCGTCGAACTATGAACCAGGAGGTCAGGGTTCAATTCACGGTCAGGGCATGTGCCTGGGTTGCAGTCTCCATCCCCAGTGTGGGGCGTGCAGGAGGCAGCCAATCAGTGATTCTCTCATCACTGATGTTTCTCTCTCTCCCTCTCACTTCCTCTCTGAAATCAATCCTATCTAATAAAAGAGTAATATGCAAATTGACCATCACTCCGACACATAATATGGCTGCCTCCATGTGGTCAAAGATGGCTGCCCCCATGTGGATACAAGATGGCCACCACAAGATGGCCAGCAGGGGAGAGCAGTTGGGAGGGACCAGGCCTGCAAGGGAGGGCATTTGGGGGCGATCAAGCCTGCAGGGAAGGGCAGTTGGGAGAGACAAGGCCTGCAGAGGAGGGAAGTTGGAGGCAACCGGGCCTGCAGGGAAGGGCAGTTGGGGGGGACCCAGGCCTGCAGGGGAGAGCAGTTGGGGGGGGGACCAGGCCTTCAGGGGAGGGCAGTTAGGGGCAAACAGGCTGGCAGGGGAGCAGTTAGGCAACAATCAGGCTGACAGGGGAGTGGTTAGACTCTAACCGTTAGAGGGTGATCAGGCTGGCAGGCATAAGCGATTAGGGGCAATCAGGAAGACAGGCAGGCGAGCAATTGGGAGCCAGCAGTCCTGGATTGTGAGAGGGATGTCCCAGATTGGAGAGGGTGCAGGCTGGGCTGAGGGATACCCCCCCATGCACGAATTTCATGCACTGGGCCTCTAGTAAAGATATATTTAAAAAAACCAAACAGAGGAAACGTCCAAACCTATGGAGAATTTTTATAAAAATTTATTTTGAGCCAGAGGACATGCCTAGAAGTATGATCTCAGCAAACGGGAAAAAAAAAAAGCCTCCTGGAATGACAGCTTTGCAGCTTCTTTTATGCCTTTAGAATTATGGAGGGAAAGGAAGGAAGATAAAATGAAGGTGGGAGAAAGCCAGGTGGGTTGGATTAGGATTAACAGGATTATGGGCTCCCTGAGGGTGGTTACGCCTTTGAGGGGTCTGGAAAGAGGCTTACTCTAGCAAATGAAGGTGTGTTAACCTAGATCAGTGGTCAGCAAACTCATTAGTCAACAGAGCCAAATATCAACAGTACAACAAATGAAATTTCTTTTGAGAGCCAAATTTTTTAAACTTAAACTTCTTCTAACACCACTTCTTCAAAATAGACTTGCCCAGGCCGTGGAATTTTGTGGAAGAGCCACACTCAAGGGGCCAAAGAGCCGCATGTGGCTCGCGAGCCGCAGTTTGCCGACCAGGGACCTAGATGCTCAGAAACAAGGGACAGGGCTTACTTAGCCCATTGTATGCCATAAGCGTCTGTAGATGCAAGCTGTGGACCTTCCCGATACACCACGCGCATCTATAAAAAAATGTTTTCCCTGCGTGGCAGCCCTGACCAAAATCATTTTTCGTGACAATTTTCAGCTGGAAATATTCAAGAATACCTGACTTGTGAGTAATATATTTGTTTTGATAATATTCACTGAAAATTGATTTTTTAAATTAAATTAAAAATATCGTGGCACGTGGGGATGGTTTCTGTTCTGGACAAGTGGTAGTTAACTGGTTAAGGCAAAGATAAGCCTTTCACTAAAGAAGTTACATGCTGCCCAGCTGGCGTGGCTCAGTGGTTGAGCATCGACCTATGAACCAGGAAGTCAGGGTTCGATTCCCGGTCAGGGCACATGCCCAAGTTTCGGGCTCGATCGCCAGTGTGGGGTGTGCAGGAGGCAGCCGATCAATCATTTCTCATCATTGATGTTTCTGTCTCTCTCTCCCTCTCCCTTCCTCTCTGAAATCAATAAAAATATATTTTTTTAAAAAGTACATGCCTGGGGTGTGACTCCCGATCAGGGCCTTCCCAGTTAGGAATTTGCGATCAGATCACCCTGTGAGGTTACCTTTCAGAGAACCCCTAAGAAACACCCTGAGAAAGCCCCTGGTCCGGCAAAGCCCCGGCGGCGAGCGGGTTCTGCGGCCTCTGCCGGCAGGTGCGGGGCTGCCCCGGGAGACTCACTGTGCTTGTTGTTGAAGACTCCCACCGACAGCACGTGCTCCAGGTCTTTCAGCTGAATGTCCTCCCTCTTCCTTCCCGCCCGCCAAAACTCCAGGGCCGTCTTCGTGATGAGGTCCCCGCCTGCGTTGCTGAGTTTGCCCAAGAAACAAAGATGAAAACCACATATAAGACTTCTGTGCCTAGGGCCTGGGGGAGGTAGAAGAGGGTAACGGGGGGATAAATGGGGAGGGAGGGAGACTTGACTTGGGGTGGTGAACACACAATACAATATACAGATGATGTGTTATAGAACTGTACCCTGAAACCTGTATCATTTTATTAACCAATGTCTCCCCAATAAATTCCATGTAAAAAAAAAAAAAAAAAAAAGACTTCTGTGTCTAAGCAGGAAACACACCTGCTCTAAGGTTTATACTTAACCAAAGAATATAGAAGTCCTTGAATATAGAAGAATATAGCCTCCTGCACGCCCCACACTGGGGATCGAGACTGCAACCCAGGCACATGCCCTTATATAACTAAGTGCTACCAGACAAAGGAAAAACAGTGTCTGCCCTCAAGGAGCTTAAAATCTTTCTTTAGAACCTGCTACATACGCCACCACTTTACGTAGAAACATGTGCGGTAATGAAATTGCCTGTTATCAGCCATTATTGAATTCATTTTCTCCTGCCCCCTCTGTGCCACGCTGATACCAGCAACCGGACAGTAAAAGAAATCAGGAAGTCACTCTTGCCAAGCTGGCACTTCTGTCCCTGGGAAACAGGATGCTGATGATCACCGGACCTCAATCTAGCGCTGGGAGGACGAGGGGCAAGTGTGTCCCTGAAAAAGCACTTCCCACTAACCTGAGGAAGATGAAGATCGCCTTCCGGTACGACACGCCATCAACCTGCTCATAGTAGTCCAGAAACGGCTTGATGGCGTCAATGACCCCGGGGTGCAGTTTATCCATCTCATCAAATATGAACACGGAGCTTGCACAGGCACTCACGTTACCCCGAATCCAACTCTGTAACTGGTCCTAGACCATCCAGAAAAGAAAGAGGACGTGGAGGCTCAAAGGATGGGCCATGGAGGGCAGAAGTGCTCCCCTATCCCTCGTGCTCTCAAAGGGGAAAATCCGAACTCTCTGGGGTTTCACAAAGAACTCTCAGAAACTGCACCCTAACTTCCATTCGCTGGGGGGACAGCTTTCCAAAACGTCACCTATTAAAAGTGGAAACTAGCAGAGACAGGTGCTAAAATGCAAAGAGGTTTTTTCCTAACTCAAATGACGTGCTAAATGTCACTTTTTAAAGGAACAGGATACATCAGTGGTTCTCAATCTTTGTAATGCCGCGACCGTTTAATCCAGTTCCTCATGTTGTGGTGACCCCCAACCATCAAATTATTTTCGTTGCTACTTCATAACTGTAATTTTGCTACTGTTAATGAATCGTAATGTAAATATCTGTGTTTTCCGATGGTAGCGACCCACAGGTTGAGAACCGCTAGCAGGGTCGCCTAAGACCATCGGAAAACACAGATATTTACATTACGATTCATAACAGTTGCAAAATTACAGTTATGAAGTAGTAACGAAAATAATTTGATGGTTGGGGGTCCCCACAACATGAGGAACTGTATGAAAGGGTCACGGCATTAGGAAGGTTGAGAACCACTGGGCTACATGAATGCTCAGCAGTTCACTGTTAACCAATCCACAGCCTTCCTCGCACTGTGGACTGAAATCTCAACATCAGCAGACACACGGAGGAACAGGAGCTGGAGGAAGACTCGCAGTGCCGTGGGCAATGCCTTTTCCTGGCCCCGAACAAAGGACTAGTGACTCTTCACAAAAAGCATTTCTTCCCAAGCTTTCTTGAAACAAGCAAAAAGACACCCAAGCAAACAGGCCCTCTACGGAGCAAGCAAGCACACGATTTCCTTGTTGGCAGCCTTGCCCACCTCCCGCCCGTGTGGCACAGACCCACTTCCACTTCCTCGCTCAGTCCGGTTTCAGTTTCTTACTTCAGTCCCCTCCTACCAGTAGGAACATTAACTCTTACGAGGATGACATTCACTTAAATGAGAACCCGACCAGACAGCTCGCTATAAACCAACGGGGAAAGAACATCTCAAAAGGAGTAGTCTTAAGGTTCAGCCGTCTGAGGCTCTCTTTGGAAGAAGGAAAGCAGCGCCACGGGCGGGACCTCAGCGAGCCGTGCCCAGCACATCGTGTACCCTTCAAGACCGACCACCCCCTGCACCGGAGCGTGATGGCAAGGCTGAGCGTGCTCACTCACTGCAGAAAGCGGCTACCCGGCGACCTGGGAGTTAGGAGGTTGGGGTTCCAGTTTCTGATGTGCTACCAGGTCACCAAGATTGTAAAGAGCAAGTCGCCTCACCCCTCTTGCCTCCATCTGTTCATGGAAATATCACCTACCAGGGGTCCTCAAACTACGGCCCGCGGGCCACATGCGGCCCGCCGAGGACATTGATCCGGCCCGCCGGGTGCCGCTGCCTGTCCTGCTTAGCAGCTGACTCGTCCCAGGCAGGCAGCGTGCATAGGAATTTGTTCATAAGTTTTTTTTTTAAACTATAGTCCGGCCCTCCAATGGTCTGAGGGACAGTGAACTGGCCCCCTGTTTAAACAGTTTGAGGACCCCTGAGTCCTACACCACTGTATTATTTTGGAATCAAGCGAGGCAGAAGTTGGAGAGCGTTATGGGGGTGAGCGTCCTTAACTCAGCAGGGCCTGGGGCTATGCAGCGGGCAGAGAAGCAGCGGAGGCTGGAGTGAGAAAACGGGCGGCCAGGCGGGTGGCGGGTGGCCGGGATAACAGGGTTCCCTTGCCTGGTACAGTTTTATCTGCTGCTCGTGAGGGAAGTGCAGAGTCGACACAAACAGGTGGACAAAGTTACTCTTCAGGCCTTTTGCGTGAAGATTTTCAGCCACGATTTGGCTCACAAAATTCTTGCCTGTGCCAGCCCAGCCGTGTAAGGAAAGAGTCAGTGGTTTCTTGGGATTGTCGTTGTTCCTGAAGCCAGTCAGCGCCTTGAGAATCACCTCTGCGGCCAGATGCTGCCCAAACAGCTTCTCCTCCAAATCCAGCTTGAGGGCTGCAGGAGCCAGCCCGAGAACAGAGAGAAAGGCACGTTAAACCGGCACCAGCAAGGCGGCCTTGTCCCAGCGGCCAGAGAGGCACCGGGGCAAGGGGCCCAGCAGGGCCTCGGCCAGACCCCAGGCTGGCCTGAGGCGGAACACGGGCTGCAGTCACTCGGTGCCACTTGCAGGGAAATGCACTAGAGGGACGAGTGCCCTCAACACTCCAGCGTCTGACACAGAAGCCACACGTGTCGGTTCATCCAAGGACTAGCCCTCTCTAGACTGAGCTGCACGCTTTCCCCCCGCCACCCCTGCTGGCTTGTCAGAAAACCCAGGGCCAGATGTGGGCATTCTGGGTGGAGGCCACACACCTGAAAACCACTAAAGGGTCAGGTGACTCAGAAGGGCTGAACACACTACTTTCAGTTTCTTCTTGCTGTAATCCCTCCGAGTCAGGGCACCGAGACAGGGACGTGGACAGGAAAGGGACCACGGGACCAAGTACTGAACTTGACCAGCTCAGGGAGGCCGGCATGGCAGGTCCTACAGACTCACAAAAATTCTTTACAGGTTTGAAGGTTCTTACCTTAACACTTTCTCCCGCCTCCCTAATCTATCACCGATGAACTTCACGTAACCCACTTGCGTCTTACCCTTTGATTCTGATGTATAAAATAAGCGGTAAAACTGCCATTTTCCGGAGCATTTTCTCAAGCCGTTGAGATTTTGCTTCCCGGTAACTGTCAGTTTGTCTCAAATACATTCGTAGGAATCCTTACAAGTGTGGACGTTCCTTATGTCGACAGGAGGCACGGCTTCCACGGCTGGAGTCCCGACAGAGGCTCCACCTGTCCTCTCCCTCCCCCACCTCGGTGCCCGGCGCCCGCCCGAGGGGGCCGGTCCCTCGCGCCCCTCCACGCCGACCCGCCTACCCGTCGCGTTGAGCGGCCGCCGCTCGCGGCAGCACTCGGCGAAGCGGCAGTACAGGTCCCTGTAGGAGATGTAGCCGGTGATGACCGACGCGGCCCCGATGGCGATGCCCACGCTGATGGGCTCGATCGCCGCCACCGCCCGGGCCGCCAGCAGCAGCCACAGTGCCGCGCCGCCCTCAAGCCGCCCAACCGGCCGCATCGTCCCGCTCCCAGCACCCACTGCCTCTGAGCCGCCCGCCCGGCGGCCCAGGGACCGGCCAGACTTCCTGGTTGCGTCACTTCCGCTCCACAAGCCCGCCCACCCCGGATTTCCGGCTTTGGACCACCATCTTCGTGAGTGGCAGGCAAGGTGTCCGGCGACTCTTAGCTTGGGCTGAGCCCCGCGCCTGGTTCTTCGGTTTTGTTTTCTTACGAGTTTCTCGTTGACCTCTGGCTTTGATTTCGCAGGTCCCCGCCTTCTC
This sequence comes from Plecotus auritus, assembly GCF_963455305.1. Lineage (NCBI taxonomy): Eukaryota > Metazoa > Chordata > Mammalia > Chiroptera > Vespertilionidae > Plecotus > Plecotus auritus. Next base: position 181,624,743 of record NC_137776.1, on the reverse strand, counting down.
CTGGAGCCTTAATGAGCGTGTCCCCCCCATCGGGCCCTTCAGGTCCACCCCCGCCGGCCTTCCGGAAACGGCTCTGGGCGCTCTGCGTGCCCCGCCGACGCAGTCAGACCTGACGCTGTTCCATTCCCGCTGCTGCGCGGGGCAGGCCCCTGGCGGGTGCTGGACGGCGGCGGCGGCGGCGGGGGGGGGAGAGCTGGCCCCCGCCCTCGGGGCTTCTGGCCGCGGGGAAGGCGGGCGAGGGGCCACGGCCACACTGAGCGGAGGGAGAGCACAGGCCGCGGAGCAGGAGGCTCCTGTCTGAACTGAGAATTAGAGTTCGCCAGGTGCAAAGTGAGGAGTAGAGTGTCCTCCGCAGAGAGCAGAGTGCGCAGGAGGTGCCGTTGGGAAAATGGAAATATTTCACGTGATGGAGGCTGGTGAGAAAGAGGATTGAGAGCTAGGCAGAGCCTGGGCGGGGAAGCCTTGCAAATGCTGTGAGGCGTTTGGCCTCTGTTCTGGAGGGTAATAGCGAGCCAGAGAAGGTTTTACATAGGGAGCGGCATGGCCAGGTCAGAGGTCACTGTGGCTGCTGGGCTTGGGGACACAGCAGGGGCGAGGACAGACACAGCCCTGCCCTCACAGAGCTCTCAGGCTACTGAGGGAGACAGATGGGCCAGCAGTTTGTGGACGCTGGTCAGTGCTGTGACAAGGGACACCAGAGGAGACACCACCTCCGTGTTTCAGCAGCTCTGAGTATGCCTCCTTTTTCGCGGTCATGGGCACCTCGGCTGCCACGCTCTTCAGTGCCCTGGCTGCTGCCTATGGTACAACCAAGAGTGGCACTGGCATCATGGCCATGTCCATCATGGGCCAGAGCTGCTCATGCAGCCCATCATTGCAGAGGTCACGGCTGGCATCACTGTCATCTGCAGCCTGGCGGTGGCAGTCCCTATCGCCAACTCCCTGAATGAAGGCATTTGTCTCTACAGGAGTTTCCTCCAACTGGGCCCTGGCTGGAGCGGGCTGGCAGCTGGCTTACCCGTTGGCATTGTGGAGGACGCCTGCACGTGGGCACTGCCCAGCGGCCTAGACTGTGGGCACGACCCTGATCCTCACCTTCACAGGTGCTGGGCCTCTACAGTCTCATCGTCACCCTCATCCTCTCCACATAGTAGCCCCTCTCCAAGCCCACCAGCCACTGGATATGATGTGAAGACTGCCCCCTCCTCATTCCAGAATGAACAGCCTGATACACGCAAGGGGCAGTCCCCCCATAATTGGTTTTTTTAAAAAATATTTTTGTTGGTTTCAGAAAGGAAGGGAGAGAGAAATAGAAACATCAATGATGAGAATCATTGATCGGCTGCCTCCTGCACGCCCCCTGCTGGGGATTGAGCCCGCAACCCCAGGCATGTGCCCTTGACCAGAATCGAACCCGGGACCCTTCAGTCCACAGGCTGACACTCTGTCCACTGAGCCACACCAGCCGGGGCTCATAACTGGTCTTGTAAGTGTGCAGTGTTCTAGTGCCCATCGTCTTTCCCCCACCAGCCCCGTGCCAGGGACATCTGGGCCCACTCATCACCCTCCAGGTCCGCTGACCAGTGAGGATGCTGGCTTTGGCCACACCCACCCCTCTACCTGCCCTAGAGTGCTCGGTGCATAAGGACGAATCGGAGTTGTCATTTTCACTGGATGTTTAGGATAAAGATTTGGCCTGTTTACATGTCTGGAGCAGCTCTTCCGTCTCTCAACTACACAGTAATCTTTATTGTCACCCTGTGGGGTTCCTGTGGGGGTTCCCGTGTGCCCTGAGCCTTTTTGGATGGATCCACTATCCTCCATCCCTGCCTGAGGGCTGTGTACTGGGCCTGCCAGGTCCCGAGCTGTGTCCAATAAAATTCTCTGATGTGACAAAAAAGAAGCAGCAGCAGCAGAAGAAGAATACAGAGTGGCCCATGAAAATGTAAAAAATGGTCCTAACCGGTTTGGCTCAGTGGATAGAGCGTTGGCCTACGGACTGAAAGGTCCCAGGTTCGATTCTGGTCAAGGGCATGTACCTTGGCTGCGGGCACATCCCCAGTAGGAGGTGTGCAGGAGGCAGCTGATCGATGTTTCTCTCTCATCGATGTTTCTAACTCTCTATCCCTCTCCCTTCCTCTCTGTAAAAAATCAATAAAATACATTTAAAATGTAAAAAATGTTGAGTGACTGTGCTGGGAGGGAGGATCCCAGGGGCAGGAGCTGCCACCCCCCCCCCCCGACCCCCTTGTTGGGGAGAGAATCTGATCAGACCAATCTGGTCAGCAGCCACCAGCAGGAATGTTGCTGCCCCTGGCTTCCTGCCCCACCCTGTTTCTTTAAAAAATATATTCTTATTGATTTCATAAATGAAGGGAGAGGGAGAGAGATAGAAACATCAATGATGAGAGAGAATCATTCATCGACTGCCTCCTGCACACCCCTCACTGGGGATCAAGCCCAAAACACGGACATGTGCCCTGACCCGGAGTTGAACCATGACCTTCTGGTTCGCAGGTCAATGCTCAATCATGGAGCCACGCTGGCCAGGCTGCTTCTGAGTACTTAGATCCACATTTGGTTTTAAGGCTGTACCCTCGGATTTCATAAATTGTCCGAGCCCATGGTGGCTGCCATCGGCGTTACCGTCGCTGGAAGGCTGGCCCCTTCTCCGCCTTATGCCGTCCCATTCCCTCTACTCGCCTATGATTGTCCGCTTGGCGCGTTGCCGGCGGCGTTTAAACTTCCTCAGGAACATCCAGAACCGCTTGGCTGGAATGGTGATGCCGCTGTAGAAAGGGCTCTGCGCTCTGGTTTCGCGGGGGCTGAGATTTTCAGGACCAGAGACAGCGCACCGTGGCCCGCACCTGTTTCCCAGCAGCTCCGGGCTTGACTGAGAGGGATGCTCTCGCTGATGGACGGAGAAAGCTCCCCAGGCGGGCTCCCTCCGAGGAAAACACGAGAGGGTGCTGGTGAGCTGCTGGTCTGAGGACTCAGAAACGTGGGTTCAAATCCCGACTCATCACCGCTGACCTTCAAAAGGTCACACAAATAATGACAACAGAAAAACTAAAAAACCTGGATGATTTTCAATGCCAGCTGTGTACACAGAGCCCTGTTCTCATCCCAGTCCTGCCAGTGTGCATATGACAGAGAGGCGCTCGTGTACAGAGGGGTGCGTGGTATTTGGTGTTCCCCTTTTCTCGTACACCATGATTCAGCGTTTATCTCTATGAAATCCTGATGGATGTGGGCTCAGGGGCTGCCAATCTGCTTAATAAGCAAAACATCGTAGGAAAGGAAATCTGATGTGCAGAGGTGCCCAGGGGCCAAGGGAGGGACCTGAGTCACGACCGGAGCGCCCGCCTGTCTCCCTCCTTCTCTCTCCCCACTTTCCCTCCGTGAGTCTGATCCGTTCTCCGCACAGCACCTGGCTGTCTGTGCGCTGGTCCAGACACCCAGAGGCCACACACTGACTCTCTTCTTCTCCCCCCTCACTCTCCAAACTCCAAACCCCCAGGGGAGGGGTTTGATTGGCCCAGCCTGGATCCGACGCCCCTTGATCCAATCAGCTTCGGCCTGGGTTGGGGGTAGCATTCCCTGGGGTGAACATGGCTGCCCCCACTGCAACTGTGTGACAGATGCTCAGAAATACAAGCCGTCTCATCCCCCGCTCTCCCCCATGCAGTCTCCACGCCGGCCACACCTTTCTCACGGCCAACAGTACTGCTCGGCCTGCTTGCAGCACCCAGGTGTGTTCATTCATTCACCCGACAGTGCAGGGGTCCTCAAACTACGGCCCTCGGGCCACATGCGGCCCGCCGAGGACATTTATCCGGCCCGCCGGGTGCTGCTGCCTGTCCTGCTTAGCAGCCGACTCGTCCCGGGCCCGCAGTGCGCATAGGAATTTGTTCATAGATGTTTTTTTTAAACTATAGTCCGGCCCTCCAACGGTCTGAGGGACAGTGAACTGGCCCCCTGTTTAAACAGTCTGAGGACCCCTGCGACAGTGTTCTTTGAGCACCGCCCGCCCGGGTGCAGGCACCGGGGAAGGGGAACAAGGCAGACAGGGAGCGCCTCCAGGGGCTGCGGCGGACAGATGGTAAGCAAGGGACCCACCCCCCTGGTCACGTGGGAGGTCACTCACAGCCGCAGGAAAGCCAGGCACTGCGCTCCTGTTCTGGACGACCCCTTTCGGCGCCCATGCTGAGCTCCTCGGACCCGTGCTTTAGCCTCTCTGAACCCCAGCGTCTTCACCCGTGAAGTGGAGGTCTCCACGGCTTTGACCAGGGCCCTCAGGGAAGCAGACCAACCGGGTATGTTTACTCGGAGGGCCGGCTTTTAGCCATCAGGCCCTTCAGCAGAAGCCGGGGCGACTGCTCTGTGCGTGGCGGGAAGGGTGTCTTGTCGAGGACAGCGAAGCGCCTCTGGCTTTGCCCGACCTGCAAGCTTACAAGGGGCCTGCCCGTCTCAGAGACACTGCCACGGACACGCGCCTCCCGGGCCAGAGACAGAGACTTTGTTTCTCACGGCACCGCGATGCCAGCCCGTATTTGTGAAACGAATAGATGGCTGGACGCCCTTCAGTCCTAAGCTGCATACCCGGGAAGTGAAATCGCCCAGATCTTTTAGGGGAGCAACGGTCCCCAAAGTCGGTTAAAGAGGTAAGGTAGCAGTCAAGACCAACTTGGCAATACCTGGCAAGGTTGAAGCTGTGCGTGCCCAGAGCTCCCACTCTCCAAGCCTTTATCATAGCACGTGAAGAAAATCAAAGTGTGGGCACAGCCAGTGGAAGGGCTACTGGTCCAGGTGGCTGGGCCCGGGGCTCTGGCTGCCCCTGTTCCCACCCATCTTCCCACCTGTATCCCATTTATGGCAAGGAGGGTGCAAAGCCCAGCCCTGGAAGGACCCATACTTTTCTGTCACTAGGGTAATGGATAAACAATTTAGTCCTACAATGGAATATTATATAGCAGATAAATTGGATGCACGTGAACTATATGTATCAATGTCTATAAATCTCAGGAACCAGAGTTGAGTGAAAAAAGAAAAAGTAGCAAAAGGGCATGCATAATACACCATTTTTCCCATTTTTCTTTTTTTTAAAAAAAACATACAAAATAAATCCATTACCAGATTGTAGATACAAAAAAAAAATAGCCATTTACCTGTAATAAACATTAATATTTCAAGAAAAACTATTTTAAATATAATATTACATGCAATTTTAAAATATATATTTTTATTGATTTCAGACAGAGAAGAAGGGAGAGGGAGAGAGAGACAGAAACATCATGATGAGAGAGAATCATTGATGTGCTGCCTCCTGCACACCCCCTACTGGGGATCAAGCCCACAACCCAGGTATGTTCCACTGACCGGAATCGAACCCAGGACCCTTCAGTCTGCAGGCCAATGCTCTATCCACTGAGCAAAACGAGCTAGGATATGATACACCATTTATTCACACATTGTTGATGGATACATTCATGTGTAGTTAAAGTGAAAACAAAACATGCCCTGGCTGGCATTGCTCAGTGGTTAGAGCATCGGCCTGAGGACTAAAGGGTCCTGGGTTCAATTCCAGTCAAGGGCACGTACCTCCGTTGTAGGCTCGAACCTGAGGCCTGGTCGGGGTGTGTGCAGGAGGCAACCAACTGATGTGTCTCTCTCACATCTCTGTTTCTCTCTCCTCCCCTCCACTCTTTCTACAAATCAATGGAAAAATATCCTGGGGTGAGGATTAACAACAACAAAAAGATACTGAGAGCTGAGGGAAATGCGGCAAAATGTAACATCTATTACTTCTGGGGTGTTACTTCCTTTGATGAAATAGTTTATAATTAAACAAAGGCGTTGACGTGGCCTCCAGAGAGGTCCCCGGATGACACCTGGAGAATCTGGCCTCTGGGAACCTGGAGGGGGGCTACTTTTGTCCTGAGACCAAGGCTAGAAGCCATTCATTTCCCCAAATCTTGTCTCGCCCGCTGCTTGTCAGAGAGAGGCTGGTGTACTTCCCACAGGGAGCCACTAGATGGAGCCAGCACACAGGGTTATAAATGGGAGCCCCTTTTTTTTCTGTTTTTGTTTTTTTGTTTTTTTTTTTTCTTTTGCCTCAGCAACTGGAAACAAGGAAAAGGCGATTTTTGTAAGACAGAAGCAGAGGCAGAGCATTCATTTGAGAACGTGAGAAGCAGGAAGAGGTAGAAAACAGCACCCAGATAGCAAAAGGACGCCTGGTAGAAGTAGCAATACCATTCACAGGTGCTGATGCCGTACTATTTTCTAGTCCTTAAAATTACCCAAGATGCAGTTCTTAGGCGTCAAGACAGATGCCAACAGGGGGTTCAGGAAAACTCCAGTTCCCACTTCTGATTGACATCATTCCATTGAACAACCCAGAAGTGTGCGCACCCTCTCTCTGGAGGGCGGAATGATTCGTGAGTCTCCAGTGCCTGAACTTTGGCACAAAGGCCCAGAGTTCACATCCTGGCTCTGCTTCCGAGCTGTGCGACCAGTTGGGCAATGTCTTCGCCTCTCTGGGCCTCAGTGTCTGATCTTCGATCTAGGGGTAATCACAGTACCTAGTCCAGAGAACTGGTGCAAGGCTTGAATGAGATTATTTATACACACGATGTCCCTGGCACACAGTAGGCCTTTGATAAATGGTAGAAACATTAGACCCACATGCTCAACCTGCTCTAAAGTAAGCACTTCAGTGGTTGAGCATCAGCCTACGAACCAGGAGGTCATGGCTCGACTCCCCGTCAGGGCACAATCCCCAGCAGGGGGTGTGCAGGAGCAGCCGATCAATGATTCTCATCATTGATGTTTCTATCTCTCTTTCCCCTCTCCCTTCCTCTCTGAAAAAAAAAATAAAATTATATATATATATATAAAATAAATAAAGCAAGCAGTTCTAGGGAGCAAGGTCAAGGTTTCAAACCGGGAAGCTGAGAGCAGACTTTAATGCCCTCCTTCAGGGTACAAATAGTCCCAGGCACCCAGCCTGGGACAGGAAAGTGCTTAGAATCTCTAAGCCTTAGATATTTGACGACCGTGTAAAAGAAACAGCCAGAAACCCTGCCACTTCTCCAAGGTGTGGGGTGCAGGGTGGGGGACACACCATACATTCCTTCCTTCACTCATTAGACAGGTATTTAGAGAGCAGCTTCCCTGTTGTGGGGCCCTGGGACAGAGGGTGAACAAGAACACGGCCCCTCCCTCCCCTGGGGACATACCGCTCAGTCAGAGCAGAACAGGTATGTGGTGAGGAGCTGAGCGCAGGGGTAAGATCTTGTGCGTGAGGATTAGGGGCCCCGTGGGTCCCTCGGAGGGGGCTAGCCTTTCAAACATAAGGCTCTTCGAAAAAAGCACACACAGTAGTCAATACGTTCCAGCCCCATGACATGAAAAATAACAGGACGGAGGCACATTTGCATATCCTAGTGCTCACTTTCTAATGTGTGCAATTTAGTGATTTTAAATAAATGTACAGAGTTATGCAACCATTAACACACGTAAACCAGTTTTAAAACATTGAATCATCCCAGTATGATCCCTCATGCACTTGACTCTCACTTCCTGCCCCCACCCCAACCTTTACTTTCCGTCTCTATTGCTTTGCCTTTCTGGGTATTTTGTAGAAATAGACCGTACAGTCTGTGGTCTCTGTGACTGCCTTCTTTTCCCGAGCGTAATAACTGCGGGTCGTTCGTGTTGTAGCGTGCGCCTGAGAGAGTTCCTTTCTCCCGCTGAACAGCAGGTATTCCACCACAGGGCACAGCCCAGGTGTCTTCACTCAGCAGTCGATGGGCATTGAGGTGGTTTCCCATTTCTGTGTGGCGCATCAGAATTTCACCTGCCCATTGGCTCAGGGGTTAGAGCGTTGGCCCAAGGACCGAAGTGTCGCGGATCGTATTCCTGGTCAAGGGCACGTACCTGGGTTGCAGGTTTGATCCCCGACCCTGATTGGGGTGAGTGCAGGAGGCAACCAGTCTACATGTCCCTTTCACATCGATGATCCTCTCTGTCTCCCCCACCCTCACCCCCTTCCACTGCAGTGAGGAGCAGCAAAAATAAAAATAAAAATTTTAACCTAGGGCCAGTGGGTGGACGGCACAGCTTCTTGCCGGCTCGCTGATGCGCGCGCGCGCGCGCGTGTGTGTGTGTGTGTGTGTGTGTGTGTGTGTGTGTGTGTTGGGAGAAGTCCTGGGCTTATAACAGCATCGAAGGGCACTGTGACCACCCTCCCCAATGCTGAGCTCGGCTCTAGACGGATGAAGCTGGTTGGTGAAGTCCAGCTAAGCTGGGTGGAGCCACCTATGGGGCTAGTCAGAGAGGGGGGGCCTTTGCTTGGGGACAACGCTCAGAGGCGGCCAAGTGGCGGCTGGAGGACAGTGGTCAGCAAGGCCAGGCGACAGGACGCTGACCCGCACCCAGCTGCCCCAGTGGTGGGTCGGGGCAGTGGTTCTGGGAACAGCATGGAGGAGCGAGGCGAGGCCCCAGGCAGCCCAAGTGTCTGTTTAACACATCCCAGGGGCCCCGGCTGGGGGGCCTGAGAGTGATGGGGGGCGGGGTTCCCCAAGCCCATTCCTAATGCAACAAGAAAGCAAGACCCTCCTTCTTAGAAACTGCTAGCATTTCATTTTGACGGGAAGAATGATTTTGAACCTTCAGAAAAGTAGACAGAGCGCTGCCCGGAGCAGCCTCCTGCTGGGGCCACCCGCCTGCACTTCCCCACCGCCGCCTCGTCCTCTCGCCTTTACTGACCCGTGTGCACGCACTTGGCGTTAGGCGTCCACCCCAGACTCCTCGTCATGCATCTCCGAAGGCCAGGGACACTCCTGTGGAACCACAGCACCACTGTCCCAGTCCTTTTAGCTTTAGCTCGGGGGTATTCTCTGTTGCCCGGTCCACGTTCACGTCCCCCACCGTCCCGATCACGCCGTTAGAGCTGCTTTTCCCTCAGCCAGGAGCCAGTCCCGGGCTAAGCCTCACGCTGAGCTGTCACGGGAAACCAGCCGTGGCCCTGAACCAGAGTGCGTGAGATGGCTCATCTGTGGGAGAACCTGCACCGGCCAGCGGCCTGAGGGGGCCCTGCACACAGCCCCCCATTTCACCCTCCACGGCCTGGGGGCTGCTGCCCACGCGTTGCCCAGGGGCGGGCAGCTGCTGTCCTTGCCAGGGCGCGAGGCGTGGGCACCTCAAGCACCTGGCCCTCAGCCCTCTGCCCTGAGGGTGGAGGAGCCGGGATTTGAGCCCCGTCTGGCGACGCTGAAGTCCCCGCTCGGGCCCTGTCCTGGCGCCGGCTGCACTCTTGCTCAGCACAAGCAGGGACCATGCCCCCAGCCGCAGGGGGCTCCCGGGCCTTGGTGAACCCCACGCCCTTACGATGGGAGTTACCAGGCCGCGCCAGGTGGTCCGAGTCTGGGAGGTCCAGACTCAGCCCTTTGGGGGCCCCTCGGGCCCAGGCGCCCAGCTTGGGCTCTGATTTCCCTGCGGCGGGGGTGGGGGGTGGGGAGGGGGGCTCTGTCCACCTCGGACCTCACGGAGGTTTTGAAAGGCCCCGAGCAAGCGAGGAAGGCCTGACAGAGGGAGGGTGGGGCGCCTCGGGCTGCCCCCATCACTACCTCTGACTTGAGAGTTTTGAAAAATAAGGACCTGTCAGGGGTGTATAGATTTTAAAACATTTTTCTTAAAATTTACAGAAACAGGACATGTGCATGAAGAAAATTAGAGACTACAAAGAAGCAAAAATAAGCAAAAACATCACATCCCCACCACCCAGACATCATCGCTGTCCCAAAAGGATCCTTCTGGAACTTTCCCCAGCCACACACACCCGCCACCCACGTTAGGGTTGTGTGTTCCGAGAAACCCACGCACGGTGTCATCGGAGAATGTTTGGTGTTCTTAGGAGAGGCTGATTTAATTATCTCAGTGAGATTTCATTCGGGGAACAAAACAAAATATTCTGTTTCATGGCCTGCTTTATAATCAGCTTGTGACTTCCATTTTTCCATTTCAGAGGATTCTCGTCTTATCTAAACCAAGGTTTTATTAAGACTTATTCGGCCCTGGGCAGGAGCTCAGCCGGTGAGCCAAGGTCACGGCTTCCGACCCCGGTTAGGACACGTACAAGAATCAACCGATGAGGAACTGTTTGACATTGAAACGGGGACTCAGAACTGTTGGACATTGAAATTGGGACTCAAACATTTTTTGATATTATATGTTTATTTCTAGTCTGCAGAGGCAAGATTTTTTTAAAGGAAAGAAATGGGGGGAAAAATAGATACAGAGGCAAAGAAGCATTGAACAGACTGTCAAACTACAGCAGGAAGGAGGGGAGGTTGGGGGGGGTCGGGGGGCTGTAAGAGATCAACCGAAGGACTTGTACGCATGCATATAAGCATAACCAATGGATACAAGACACTGGGGGGGCGGGCAGGTAAAGGCGTGTACTGGGGGGTAGGGGAGGCCGGGCGGGAGGTCAATGGGGAAGAAAAAAAAGGAGACATATGTACTACTATTTGTAATACTTCAAACAATAAAGAAAAAATAAAAAATAAAACACCAAAGACCTATAAAAAAAAAAAAAAAAGAACCGATGGATGCAGACATAAATGGAACAACAAACCCATGTTTCTTTCTCTCTTTCTCTCTCTCTCTTTCTCTCTCTCTCTCGCTTCCTCACTCTAAAATCAATTTTTATATTTTTAAATATATTTTATTGATTTTTTACAGAGAGGAAGGGAGAGGCATAGAGAGTTAGAAACATCAATGAGAGAGAAACATCAGTCAGCTGCCTCCTGCTCACTCCCTACTGGGGATGTGCCTGCAACCAAGGTACATACCCTTGACCGGAATCGAACCTGGGACCCTTCAGTCTGCAGGCCGACGCTCTATCCACTGAGCCAAACCGGTCAGGGCTAAAATCAATTTTTAAAAAGTAAATTAAAAAAAGACTTATCCAGTGACTCGCTGGTCTGTGCACCCTGTTGCCCAATCCAGGCCCAGGGCCACGTCTGAGGACATGTCCTTGAGGCTCTAAGCTAGTGCCCCTTTTGTGACAGTGACCGTGGGAGAGACCGACCGTGGCCAGATGGTCTGTGGAGAGCCCCACCCTCTAGATTTCTCTTGCTGCCTCCTGGTGTCCGTCAACCGACTCCTCCACCCCCTGTGTTTTCTCTAAACCGGAAGTCAAAGCAAGCACAGAGGGTGGGAGCCAGGAGCCTGTGATGGAAATTCCCAACATGCAGAGGGGCGTGAGCTCAGGAGAGAGGGTCTGCCCTCGCCTCTCCGGTCTTCTCCCCAGAGATGAACGCCGTCCCTGGCTGGGCGTCCCGCCTTCCAGGCCTTTCTCTCTGTGTACACTGCGTATGCACAGCTGTCCCGAGGTGTGGATGTCTGGGGTGGACACAATAGTTATAACGAAAAGTTACTGTGTGTGTTGGCCATCATCGCATCCCTGTCCATGTGGCCTGAGGTCACCTTAGCTTTGGCAGACTAAAAACCACGGTCTGCCTGGCCGGTGTGGCTCAGGGGTTGAGAGTCGACCTATGAACCAGGAGGTCATGGCACATGCCAGGGTTGTGGGCTCGATCCCCAGTGTGGGGCGTGCAGGAGGCAGCCGATGAATTATTCTCGCTCATCATGGATGTTTCTATCACTCCTACTCCCTCTCCCTTCCTCTCTGAAATCAATAAAAATATATAATTAAAAAAAAATCCCTCCGCTGCTTACAATTCTCCTGTTTCTCACTGCTCTTGAGAAACAGGCCAAACCGTGCCTGGCCCTGCTCCCCTGCCCGGTGCTCCTGGGGCAGGGCCTTTGCACGCTCTGTTCCCTTTTCTGGAATGCTTTTCCTGCTGGCGCTCTTTGCTCGACAGCTCTCTATCCCCATATCTTTCTCTGGGGATAGAGGACAAATCAACGTGGGAAAATGTGTTTGGTCTGCGCACCCCTTCAGGGTTGACTAGACCCCTCTGAACAAGAGGGTCCTTCCTCCTGCACTGCGCCCTCGCCCGCACCCTCCCCGCCCCCCACACCAGACGGGGAGCTCCAGAACGGGGCCTGGCAGCCACCTCCCGGTGAACGAGTGAACGAATGCTGGTAGAAATGCAAATCGATAAAACCTTGTGAGCAATGCGAATTTATTTATTTATTTTAAAATATATTTTATTGCTTTTTTACAGAGAGGAAGGGTGAGGGATAGAGAGTTAGAAACATCGATGAGAGAGAAACATCGATCAGCTGCCTCCTGCACACCTCCCACTGGGGATGTGCCCGAAACCAAGGTACATGCCCTTGACCGGAATCGAACCCGGGACCCTTCAGTCCGCAGGCCGACGCTCTACCCACTGAGCCAAACGGGTTAGGGCGAGCAATGCGAATTTAAAACATCTTAAAAACATGCGTATATGCTTCGATCCAGAAACTCCACCTGTAGGCCTTGATCTGAAGACACAAAGATGTTCCCCTCGGCACTGTTTATACCGGGAAGGGCTGGGACCACGGAGCTGTCTCCAGCGGCTAAGCACAAACTGGATTCTTGGTCTCCCCGCTCCCGCCCCATCATCATTTCCTCCAGGCTTCCCAACGCAGCAAACGGCAGCCCCATCTGCTCGGCGCTTCTAGTCGGAGGCCTGGGCATTGGGGTTTGTTTTTTTTTTTATTGAGATACAGCTTACCTAAGTCAAATACACAAATCCTAAGTGCGCAGCTCAATGCTTTTTTTAAACCTATGTAGTCATCCCCGTAACTACCACCCGATGGAGACATAGCATTTCTCAGCACCCAGGAAGTTCCCCGTGTCCTACTCCAGTCAACACCCCCTCCTCCCGGAGTACCCGCCATTCTGACTTCTGTTGCCATTCTGTTTCCCTAAAGCCAGCCTGTGGCTCAGGCCTGTCCCTTCTGGCCCAGCATCAGCCTCTTCACTGGTACCCTCCCCTCTGGCACCCCCTCCTTCAGCAGCTAGCGATCTGGCCAGGCCACCCTCCTGCCTGAGTCTCCCCGAAGGCTCCGTGTGTGTGCCCTCAGGGAAGTGCCAGCCCTGTGCACCGGGCACCTGGCTTATCATCAGCTTGCCCTGGGCGCTGTAGATGCATCACCCCCCACATCCTCACCACAGCCCAGGTGGGGGGATGGAGGCCAGGGTTGCAACGGTGGAGCTGGGGCACACCCACAGGTTGCGTAACTCCCGAACCCATGCTCTTACCTGCTCTACCGCCTCTCCATGAGTGAGTGAATGAATGAATGAATGAATGAATGAACAAACAGTCTATGACCAGGTTTTCTTTTCTTTCTTTCTTTTTTAAAATATATTTTATTGATTTCAGAGAGGAAGGGAGAGGGTGAGAGAGAGATAGAAACATCAATGATGAGAGAGAATCATTGATTGGCTGCCTCCGGCATGCCTCCCACTGGGGATCGAGCCCACAACCTGGGCATGAACTGTGACCTCCTGGTTCATAGGTCGACGCTCAACCACTGAGCCACGCCGGCCGGGCCACCAGGTTCTTTTTCAGAAATACAGATACCCTTTGGAAAAATCCTATGTCCCATCCCTAACCAGTTCAATTTGCCTATGAGGTCACTTTCTTGGTTGGAGAAGAGGAAAAGGAGAGGGAGGGGGAGGGGGGAGGGGGGGAGGGGGAGGGGGGAGGAGTGAGGCGGAGGAGGGCAGAGGGAGGAGGCCCTAGTGACCCAGGGCAGAGGGTGTCTCTGGAGTGGAGGCTTCCCCACTGGCACTTCCCTGAGGACGGGCCATGACCCCAGCAGAGGAGAGCATCTTTATCTGCCCAGCATCTACCTTGACCTTCAGAGGTCTGAGAGGCTGAGGAGGGGCCCCCTGCAGGGCCTGTGGTTGGAGTGAAGAAAGCGATTGCATAAAAGTGGAGAGCCTTACCACAGCCCGGTCCTGCCCGCCTGAGTCATGCTTGAATCGGAGGGAGGAGAGCGAGCCCCGAGGCCCCCGGATTCCAAGCTGCAAGGCCTCCAGCGTGACATCGCTGAAGTCATCGCCCGATGAGCTCAGGCAGAGGCGCCGGGGGACCGGGTAAGAGGCGGGAGAGGGCCCAGGCTGCCTCAGCAGAACTCCAGGCCTGGGTTGGAGAGGTCACAGGTCACGGTCTGCCTCACGGAGAGGTCCAAACCACTCCTAATGTCGGGGTGCCTCTGACATGACCCCTGTGTCCCCAGCACTCAGCACAGTGTCTGGCACACTTAGCGCTCAGGGGTCAGGTGTTTAACAGATGAATGAATGAATGAATGAATGAATGAATGAGCGAGCTAGTGTGGCACCTCTGCTGGGCACTCTGGTCTCCCATGTAATTCTGCGACCTTCAGAAATGGCTGTTCTGGGGCCTCACATGCCCTTGGTTCCCGTGACAACTCGGCCTGACCTGTGGTCACAGGTCACTTTCACCTGCTTGGGGGTGTGGCTGGACTGTGCAGCGCTAGGGAATGACTGACAGCTGGGTGCAAACCCGGCATCCAGCCTGGAGGGGGAAGCACGTCTGCTCTAGGATAGCGTGCAATTCAGAAGCCAAATACTGTGCCGCCCCTGGGGCGGGAGGGTTTGTTAGTGATGAGGTAGGAGGGTCGGGTCCCCAGAGGGTCACACGGGGCTGCCTGGGCCCCTGGCTGCAGCTTGTGCCGGGGGATGGGGAGGGAGTAGCAAGGGACGAGGCTGGTCTTTTCCAGGATCCAAGCTTGGAACTTTTCCAGACCCTCCCTGCCCCCACCTCCCCACCCAGTGCTCGGGGCCGAGCAGTCGATTGCAGAGCACGTGATACCTGACGACAGCTCTGGGACGGACAGTCCAGCTTGGGCACTGCAGATCCTGGGAGGTCGGCGCTCCAGCTGGGCCCATGGAGATCAGCCCGCTGGGCCTCCACCCCCGCTCTGGGCATCAGCCCCTTCTCGGCCAGGCGCCCTCACCTGGGCCCTCTGGGCCTTTCTCACGCACCTGAGCAGCCCCTGCACGCGGCTGCGGTGAGCACAGAAACAGAGGGTCCTCACTCCCCGGGCCTCAATCCCCTCGTCTCTGACGTGGGGAGAAGGACAGGCCACCGGGAGGGTTGTGGCGAGACGACCAGGAGCCCCTGTTCATACAGCCCTGGGCACGGTGTCTGGCAGGTAAAGGGAGCCATTCTGACCATCCATCTTGTCATATGATCATTATTCTGTTTTCGCCAAGTTTTACTGCCAAAGCTGCCTCCCGGCTGCCCTGGGGGTGGCGGGAGCAGGCTGTTCTCTGCTGCCAGGCCTTCCCTCGCCCTGAAACCAAGCGGCCTGCTCAGCTGGGGGTCTGCCGCCCCGGGGGTCTGCCTTCGGGGGTCTGCCCCTCCCGGAGCGGGGGTGCTGGTGGTCTCCCCTCCCAGTTGCTGCCTCCAAGCTGCTCAGCAGGGACACACCCAGGGCCCTGTCGGCCTGTGGGGGGGGGTCCACGTGGCCAGGATCATGCCCAGAGAAGGCCTGGCAGCAAACACTGTGAGGAGGGGCTGCTGGCTGCAAGGGGCTGGTCTGGGTCAGTACCCTGCTCCTCCGGGCCAGGTGAGAGCAGGGAGGCCTGCGTGGTGGTGGAGGCAGGGTGGGGTGGGGGCAGGGAAGCAGAGAGGCTGGCACGGAGAAAGCCTTCCCCCTACGGTACCAAAGGACAAGCAGGTTGGAAACGGCCCCCCGGTGGGGCTTCTGGTGGACCCGGCGCCCAGAAGAGCAGGCGGCAGACCGGGCCCACTCGGTTGGCTGGGAGCAGCTGGTTGTTTTGGGGTTGCTAGGGCGGAGCTCACTGAGGATCCGGGATAGAGGGCTCGCGGTGAGGATGCGGCGGGTACAGGGTGGAGCGTGGGAACGCGGGTGAGGACCCCTGGGCTGGCCAGGCCCCCACGCGGATACACGGAGGGACTTGTTTGTCCTCTGCTCCCAGGGACCCCTCGGGCCGCTGAGCTCAGCCCCTTCTCCGTGGGTCCGGGCTGGGCGCGCCCACCTTTCCCTCTCTCCCCAGCTCTTCCCCTCACACCTGGGAGC
Source organism: Plecotus auritus (assembly GCF_963455305.1). Lineage (NCBI taxonomy): Eukaryota > Metazoa > Chordata > Mammalia > Chiroptera > Vespertilionidae > Plecotus > Plecotus auritus. The sequence continues at coordinate 181,608,705 of NC_137776.1, read as the reverse complement.
ACCTGTTTGGGTGGAGCTCAGCCCAGCTGTTGATTTCATTGGCTGTTGGGTAGCCTCCTATTGGCTGCCTGTGGTCTGGTGCTCTCTGCTGTCCAATCAGTTGTGTCCGTGGTGGGTGGACCAAGGAAATAGGGGAGGGGCGTCTACAGGTGTGTGTGTGCTAGAGGGGGAGCCCCCTTACCCCCTTACCGGGTGCTCAGGCAGGGCTCACATTCTGGGCACGCCCAGTACATGCTTTGGCTTCCAACCAGCCAGTCAGGTTCTTGGGGACCCAGCAACCTCCCACCCCTTTCTCCTCTGCGTTTCTCTTTCCACCCGGTACCTACACATCGTGGGTCTTATTCTGTTGTAGGGTAATTCGTTCTTTTAAAAAAAATTATATATGTATTGATTTCAGAGAGGAAGGGAGAGGGAAAGAGAGACAGAAACATCAATGATGAATCATTGATCGGCTGCCTCCTGCAGGCCCCACGCTGGGGATCAAGCCTGAAACCTGGGCATGTGCCCTGACCTGACCGGGAATGGAACCCTGACCTCCTGGTTCATAGGTCGATGCTCAACCACTGAGCCACACCAGCCCAGTGGAGAATTGGTTCTTTGCCAGTCTCTACCCACAGGGGACTGACCATGGGTGGAGGGCGAGGGGGCTTCACACACCCCTCCCCAGCCTCTGGGCTCGGTTGCATCTCAGTTAAAACCAACACCAACAGCAGCAACGGTTTGCAATGTCACGCCAGGCACACGCCTCCACGCTCCCTGGATGCTCTTGGCAATCCTGAGCGAGGCCTGTGATCACGCCCGTTTCAGAGATGGGAAGGCGAGATTCGGAGAGGTGGAGGGTGGCATTCAGACAGTGAGCAGGCCCTGGCTCAGGCCTGTGCTCCTCCCTGCTCCCCAGCCGCTGGGCCCAAAAGCAGCGTCCGCATCTCCCAGCACAGGGCTCGAGGTCTGGCTGAAGGCCTTCCTTTCCTCTGAGGTTCTCATCACAAAGGTGACCTTCGGGCCACGTGTCTTAAGGAAATAAAACACCGATGACAACGGACGTTTTCTGAGAATTTCTGTAGAGCTGAGCTGTCCACTGTGCGGGCCCTGAGCCAGTCGGGGTCCCAAGCTCCTCAGGCGTGGGGAGCCCGCACCCAGGGGTGGAGAGCCCGCACCGAGGGGTGGGGAGCCCTCACCGAGGGGTGGAGAGCCCGCACCGAGGGGTGGGGAGCCCTCACCGAGGTGTGGGGAGCCCGCACCGCGGCATGCTGTGGGAGAACAAGTGGGACCTGGTTCTGAAGACCTGATATTAAAAACGTAAACTAGCTCATTAGTCACGTAAAATTATTGATTACTGGTTAAAAGAGAGCATTTTGACCTGGCTGGCGTGGTTCAATGGTTGAGCGTCGACCTATGAACCAGGAGGTCACGGTTTGATTCCCGGTCAGAGCACATGCCCGAGTTGTGGGCTCGATCCCCAGTGTGGGGCATGCAGGAGGCAGCAGAATGATTCTCTCGTTGTTGTTTCTATCTCTTTCTCCCTCTCCCTTCCTCTCTGAAATCAATATATATATATATGAACATTTATATATATGTACATATATACATATATATGAGAACATTTTGGATATATATGGGTTAAATAAAATATATTGTTATAGTAGGCCGAGTAATGTCCCCCCAAAGTATCGGGTCCTAATCCCTGGAACCTGGAACTGCCACCTTATGTGGGAAAGGCCTCTTCCTTTGCAGCTGTGACCAGTGAAGGCCTTACGGTGAGGTTACCCAGCTAAACCCGACATGCGATCACTTGCGTCCTAATAAGCGGGAGGCAGAGGGAGCTGTGACCCAGAGAAGATGGGCGGGCAGTGTGACCACGGGGCAGGGACTGGAGCGCGGCAGCCACAAGCCAAGGAATGCCGGCAGCCACGGGAGCAGGCAGCGGCCAGGGACAGACAGGTCCTTCCACGGAGGCTGTGGCCGGCCGCGCAGCCCCGCTTACACCTCGGGGCCTCCAGAACCTGAGAGAGAAATGTCTGTTGTTTTATGTCACCAGGTTTCTCATCATTGGTTTCAGCAGCCACAGGAAGTAAATACGAGTATTTACTTCACCTGTCTCGTTTTTATTTTTTACCTAAAAAAAGAACATTTTTTAAAATATATATTTTATTGATTTTTTTACAGAGAGGAAGGGAGAGGGATAGAGAGTCAGAAACATCGATGAGAGAGAAACATCGATCAGCTGCCTCCTGCACACCTCCTACTGGGGATGTGCCCGCAACTAAGGTACATGCCCTTGACCAGAATCGAACCTGGGACCCTTGAGCCCGTAGGCCGACGCTCTATCCACTGAGCCAAACTGGTTAGGGCAAAAGAACATTTTTAAGTACTATTTTTTATTGCTTATTTTTGTTAAGCCGGGGGTATTTTTCCATTGATTTTTTAATTGTTATTTTTATTTTAAATCCTCACCTGAGGATATTTTTCCATTGATTTTTAGGGAGAGTGGGAGAGAGAGAGAAAGACAGAGAGAAATATTGATGTGAGAGAGACACATCAACTGGTTGCCTCCTGCATGTGCTTGGACCGGGGCCTGGGCCGGAAAGAGTCTGCCACCAACGTACATGCCCTTGATCAGAATCGAACCCGGGACCCTTCCGTCCACAGGCCGACACTATCCACTGAGCCAAACTGGCTAGGGCTGACCTGGAACGTTTTTAATTACCTGTGTGCCTTGCACCTGTGGTGGCCTCCGGTCCCTGTTGGACAGCACTGTCCTGAGCAGCTGCTCTGGGCCAGGTGAGCGTGGGCCTTCTCGCTCTCCTCCACGCGTGACCCGGAAGCCTCCTCCCTTCCCTGGCTCCTTGTCTGTGAACAAGTTGTTGAATCAGGACGACACTTCTCACCTGCGGCCCCTGGGCCTCTGGGCGTCCAGGAAGGGGGCTGTAGATTTATTTTCAAGTGGGCAGCATCAGTTAAGTCAATCTTCCGTTGAACGATAGGAAGCGAGCTCTCTCTGGAGGGCCACCCAGCAGGTGCATGGGTCCCGTGGACGCACAAACGCGTTCAGGAGCACAGGAAGGCGGCGTGTGCGTTTCCTGGGGCCGCTGTCACCGATGACCACTCGCCGAAGCCTTGCGGCCGCAGACTCATTCTCCCGCGGTTCTGCAGGCCAGCGGCCCGAAACCCAGGTGCCACTGGTGGGGCCTGACGGGGGCTCAGAGCTGGCCTCCCCGGCCTGTAAGCTCGTTGTAGCCGAAGGCAGCTGAGAGCCTGTGGACCCAAGAGGAATGTTTAGCGCTCCAAGAATTTAAATGGGGGACCTTTTAAAAGTAATAAAAGTAACCGCCAGAAATAACTTTTTATGACCTAGCTATAGGGCAGGGCAAACTTTTAATTCCGGAACATCTGCTTTTCTTATCATACTGTGACCGGCTTCCTGCACCCCAAGGCGCCTTGCCTCCCCTGAGCTCCGAATGCCAGATAATTCTCCTCTTAACTTTGTCTCTGAACCGCTCATGTATGTGGGGCTCCCAGACGTATGTGTGTAATTAAATTTGTTAGTCCGTCTCATGCTGCTTTAATTGATAGACCACCCAGAAAAACCTCCAAGGGCAGAGAGCCCCCCGGCCCCCCAGTTCCTTCCAGAGGCCCTGAGGGGCTCTCTCGTCTCGTTTCTCTTCTGGGGGCTGCTGGCAACCCTGGGCAGTCCTTGGCTTGTGGCTGCATCCGTCCAATCTCGGCCTCTGTCTCCGCATGACCTTTTCCTCTGTTTGGCCTCCCCTCTTCTCTCTTTTTTTTTTTTTTAAATATATATATTTTATTGACCCTTCACAGAGAGGAAGGGAGAGGGACAGAGAGTCAGAAACATCGATGAGAGAGAAACATCGATCAGCTGCCTCCTGCACACCCCCCACTGGGGATGTGCCCGCAACCAAGGCACATGCCCTTGACCGGAATCGAACCCGGGACCCCTCAGTCCGCAGGCTGACGCTCTATCCACTGAGCCAAACCGGTTTCGGCCCCTCTTCTCTCTCTTATAAGAACACCGGCCCCTGGATTTAGCGCCCCTTAAATCCAAGATGTTCTCCTTCAAGATCCCTCACCTAAGCACATCTGCAGAGACCCCGTGCTGGTAGATTGTTGGTGTCAGCTCGACTGGCCACGGGAGCCCACATCACACAGGGTTTCAGGGTGTGTCTGTGAGCATGTTTCTGGGTTTGAATCAGTGAACTCAACTTGCAGATGGCCGATCCCGGGCCTCCTCAGCCTCTGTAATTGCATGAGCCAGTTCTTCATAATAAATACCTGTGTGTGTGTCTCTCTCTCCGTCTCTGTCTCTCTCTCCTACTGGGTTTGCTTCTCTGGAGAACCCTGACCAATACAGACCCCATTTCCGAATAAGGTCATATTCACAGGTACCGGGGGTGGGGCTTAGGACTTGGACGTATCCTTTTTGGGGGATGCTATTCCACCCCTGCAGGCATGTTGCCTGGGTCTTTGGAAAAGGCTGGGTGCAAGGGGCTCAGGGCGTGGGGTCCGCACCCGTGGTCTGGACCCGCAGCCTCCACGGTGACCTCTTTACTGCGGTTTTCTCTTCCCTGAGCCCCAGGAACCCTCTCTGGAGACTGGAAGTCAAGGTGTTATGAGTACTGACTAGCTATGTGACTGGTAAGCTACTCAACGACTCCGCACCTCAGTTTCTCATCTACAGAAATGGGAATAAAGATAGTACCTACCTTAACCAGATGGTATGGCGAATACGTTTATATTTCCTGGGCACGTGATGAACATCATATAAGCGCTGTTTTAAAAGATATTACATGAGCCCCCGCCGGCATGGCTCAGTGGTTGAGCATCGACCTATGAACTGGGAGGTCATGGTTTGATTCCCGGTCAGGGCACGTGCCTGGGTTGTGGGCTCGATCCCAAATGTGGGGCGTGTGGGAGGCAACTGATCAATGATTCTCTCTCGTCATTGATGTTTCTATTCCTCTCTCCCTCTCTCCCTTCCTCTCTAAAAATCAATAAAAAATATAAAATAAGATAAATAATAAATACAACGATATTACATGAGGCCTGGCTCAGGGGAAGCACTCAGAAATGCGAGCGGCTGTTAGCGTTCGATTTGTGCTCAGATGTTGGCCCCCATGAAGGTGGGGCTGAAGAAAGGCCCATCACGCTCTGATGTTCTCTCTCCTCTGGCTCGAGGAGGACACGCCTTTCTCCCTCACCTGGTGCAGAGTCCCCCTGAGCTGGGGGTCCGGCAGGTTCCCGGGGGTCCTGTGCTCAGATCATGCTCTTGTCATCTTGAAACTCTTCCCTTTTGAACAAGGGGTTTTGCATTTTCATTCTGCACTGGGCCCCACACATCATGGAACCAGACCCGCTTCGAGTCACACTTCTTCCCGCGCTGGAATAGTGAGGGGTCTCCAGCAAGGGGTGAGGGTGCCCTCCGGTCTGAGCTGGCTCCCTGGCACACAGGGCGATGGCCCCTCTAAGAGGGACCTTTACAAGCCGGGTCGTGAGGGCTGGAAAGCCTGGGACCCGAGCATAAGCTGATGGCATGGCAGGGGTTTGCGGGGAAGAGGGGATTGAGGGGGGACCCAGAGTGTCCTCCAATTTCTGAAGGGCAGTGGGGAGGAGAAGGGAGCTTGTGTGTTCTCTGTGGCTCCGAGGGGCAGATCCAGCTGGGCATAAGGAAGGAATTTTGAACAAGGGGAATTGCGCAAGAGGCTGGCCTGCATCCAAACCTCGGCTCTTCCTGGGGGCGCAGAGCACAGGGTCTGGCTTGGGACGGCCCCACCTCTGCCCAGATGTGTGACCTTGGAGAAGGTCGCCTGTAGCCCTGAGCCTCCTTTCCATCCATGAATGAACCTGCCACAGGGGGACGATGCCGGCGGAGGGAACGAGGTGGGTTTAGAAGTAAAGCGCCTGGCGGCGCCTGGCTCCTGGGCGGGGCCTCCCGCAGACCTGCTGCGGCCGGCTGTTGTGATTGGCTGATTGGCAATCTTGTTACTGGACGTGGTGAGTTCCCGGACGGGCAGGTTCAGGGACCCCGGGGAGTTGCAGTTGCTGCCTTGCATCAGCGCTCAAGGAGGAAGCACGCACTTCGCCCCCTGACGGTTTCAGCATCCGACCTGATGATTCCCTCCAAACCCACGGCCCTAAGATCCTGTCGCTGTGACCAGGGCCTCGAGGGGAGGGGTTGGTGCCTCTTGGGGGACTGAGGAGGTTTGGGTCTTGGAAGCAGCTGAAGAAGAGGGAAGGGTTCCCATCGCTCTGGCCTTGGAAAAGCCTGGCCGACTGTCCCCTGCGCCCTTGCTGGCGGAACATGATCCCAGGAATGCGAACCTCCCCCCGCCCAGGGCCTCCTCGGAAATGGGTTCCTGATGTGGCTGGAGCGGGACACTGGCCTTGCCCACGGGACACAGCGGCGGTGGGTGGGGGGTCGCGTGTGCCCGCCTGATGCCCGGGCAGCCCGGCAGGGAGGGTCCTGGCTCCCACGGAGCCCGGAGCCACTGCCTGGAACCACACTCAGGGTGCCAGCAGCAGCTTCCCTGGAAAGGTCTTGGCAGCGGGTTGTGCTGAGACAAACATTCCTGCTCTCCCTCCTCCCCATCTGCTCTCCCTCCTCCTTCAGCTGCTCTCCCTCCTCCCCCATCTGCTCTCCCTCCTCCCCCATCTGCTCTCCCTCCTCCCCCATCTGCTCTCCCTCCTCCCCATCTGCTCTCCCTCCTCCCCATCTGCTCTCCCTCCTCCCTCAGCTGCTCTCCCTCCTCCCCATCTGCTCTCCCTTCTCCCTCAGCTGCTCTCCCTCCACCCTCAGCTGCTCTCCCTCCTCCCTCATCTGCTCTCCCTCCTCCCCATCTGCTCTCCCTCCTCCCTCAGCTGCTCTCCCTCCTCCCCATCTGCTCTCCCTCCTCCCCCACCGCCTGTCAGCTGTGGCATGTTCCCACTGCATGCATGTCCACGGCTCCCTGCAGCATGATGGGGCCTGAGGCCGAGTCCGGAAGCAGCAGATGGGCTCCGTCAGATCCTGGAACAGCCACGTGGGTTTCTCTCCCCTGGGACCGGGGAAGGGGTTGGGCACCTCGCTGGCCCCAGAAAGTCGCCGGCATTTCAGGCACACGTTCAGGCTCTGGGCACACCCCGTGTTAGGCGTGTAAATGCAGCCGTGAGCATGACAATGGCCTGGCTTCTCTCTTCTCATTTCGGTGTGAAACTAGCCATTTAAAACGTGCGATTCGGTTGAGCAGCCATCGCCGCCGTCCAGCTCTGGAACTTTCATCTTCGCCAGAGAAGAGCCGTTTACCTTAGAAGTGCCTCCCATCCCCCCCCCACCCCCCCCACCCCGCCAACCTCCAGTCCGCTCTCTGTCCTATGGACTTGCCGACAGCGAGCATTTCATGTAAATCGGATCATACAATATGTGGGTTTTTTAAAGTATTTTTTAAATGGATTTTAGAGAGGAAGGGAGAGGAGAGAGAGAAGCATCAATGATGAGAAGCACTGATCCGGTGCCTCCAGATCGCGCCCAGGGGGATCGGGCCCCAGCCCAGGAATGTGCTCTGACCGGGAATCAAGCCGTGCCGCCTGGTGCGCAGGTGGAAGCACCCCCCTGAGCCACGCCGGTCAGGCACTGTGTGGCTTTTGTGGCTGGCTTCTCCCTCTCAGCGGAAGGGCTTGCGGGTTAAATCCCCTGACGCGTGTGTGAGCCCGGCATGCCTCTTCAGGGCCGGGCCATATTCCAGGCGGCTGTCCGGCCTCTGCTCACCGCTGCACGTTACGGCTGAGCAGCCCTGCGATTGCTCGTTCCCGGGAGGATGCGCACCCCGGGCACTTCCCGACTCGGGAAACACGGTCAGGACATGACGCGTGAAACGCTGCTGCCTCTCCGCGCTTACCACGGGCCAGCTCCCCCGGGCCCGAGCCCACGGCCCTCGGCTGGACCTCTGCTGCCTCTGTGACAAGAACAGCCACCTTGACCCGCGGCAAATACAGCCACCAGCCTGGCCCCCGGCCCACATCTCCGCCACAGGTCTCATCGTCCTCGCTCCCTGGGGAATGGGACACCACGGCGTCTGGGATTAGCCCAGGTCGGGGATGAGGGCAAACCCCAGTGGCCCAGAGAAATGGACAGCGGCCGTCCGCCCTCTGGCCACTGTCCTTAAGGGCGATGGCATCATCCCTGAAGGCCGTCTTGGTGGTCTCAGATGGGCGTCAGGCTGGCAGTCTGGCACGGGTCCCCGGATCTGCCTGCTTCGCCGATGGGCAGCTGCCAGTCCTAACTCACCTGGATCCTTGTCAGTGAGTGTCAACGCTGTGTTTCTACGCTGCTGGATGGGCGTCTGAGCCGCCAATATGCAAATTAACTAAATCTAAAATCCCATCTGTCTTTTCCGGTCCTGAGGGGTTGTCCGAAGCGGTGCCCTGGGCGATGCCCCAGGTATCTGTTCTGGTCGCAGCCGCCCAGCAGCCAGTCCTGCTCAGGGACACATGGGCCTCCCCCTGGGCGCTCTGCCTGTCAGGAGAGGTAGCCAGACTCTCCGGGGCATTCCAAGGAGTGGGGGCAGTTGGGGGGCAGAGGGGCAGTGGGGGGCAGAGGGGCAGTTGGGGGGCAGAGGAACAGTTGGGGGGCAGAGGGGCAGTTAGGGGGCAGAGGAGCAGGCCTCAGGACCCAGAACAAAACTCTGGAGCTTACTTATCTTGGTCTAGACCAGCCGTGGGCAAACTATGGCCCGCGGGCCGGATCCGGCTGTTCTATCCGGTTCTCTTGCTCTCCCCTCTGCTCCTTTACTTTGAATTTATATTAGTTCACACAAACACTCCATCCATGCTTTTGTTCTGGCCCTCCGGTCCAGTTTAAGAACCCATTGTGGCCCTCGAGTCAAAAAGTTTGCCCACCCCTGGTAGACCAGTGGTCGGCAAACTCATTAGTCAACAGAGCCAAATATCAACAGTACAATGATTGAAATTTCTTTTGAGAGCCCAATTTTTTAAACTTAAACTTCTTCTAACACCACTTCTTCAAAATAGACTCACCCAGGCCGTGGTATTTTGTGGAAGAGCCACACTCAAGGGGCCAAAGAGCCGCATGTGGCTCGCGAGCCACAGTTTGCCGACCACGGGTCTAGACCCCTTTGGTTAGGAAAGAAAAGAAATCCAAATCCAATTAGCTTAATTCAGTTCAACAGATGGCAGTGGTGTGTGTGTGTCAGACACAGGACCAATGCTTGAGGTGCCCTAGGAAGCCAGGTGTCACACACAGGACACTAAACCCATTACCAGGTGTGTCATCCATTGAGTGATTGTGCCGTGGAAAGAAAAGAGAAAGTAGAGGCAGGGAAGGGGGTGGGGACCGGCTGCAGAACTGAGGGAGGTGCTCAGAGTGGGTCTTACAGAGAAGGAGGGGTGGGAGCAAACTTGACGATGAGGTGTCCACCCAGTGGGTGCCTGGGGGACGGGCGTCCTAGGCAGAGCGATCAGCCAGAACCAAGGCGCAGAGAGGACAGTGTGTGGCGGGTGAGGACCGGCGAGGAGGGCCGCGTGACTGGCTGGCGGAGTGAGGTGGGAAGGAGGGAGAGAGGAGCTGGCTCACAGAGAACCAGATGGGGACCAGATGGGATAGGCCCATGAGCCGTTGTCCAAACTTTGGCTTCTACTCTGAGTGAGATGGGAGCCACTGCAGGGTTTGACGCAGAGGAGAGCCGTGGTGTGACTGATGTTTTGTTTAAGCAAAAAAGGAAACTCCTAGATTCCGGGTGAGTCAGAGACTGGAGCCTCATTGTCTCCTCCAGAATACAGCCTTCTCCATGGGGGCAGGGGCAATGGCTGCACACAGCGGCCAATACTGCCCCAGGGCCCAGTCCTGGAGCCAGAGGGGTCCATCAGTGTCAGAATAGAACCTCCCAGGGAAGGCCTCTGATTGGCTGTCCTGAGGCCAGTAACATTGTAATTGGCTGGTCTGGGTCACATGCCTACCATCCTAAGAAAATGGAGAGCACCCATTGGCTGCCCCACCAGAATCACAGGCAATAGGAGTACCAGTCCTGCAAGGACGGGTGTGATTCCCCAAAGGAAGGAAGGAGAGAGAGGTGAGCGGGGAGACAAAAACAACAGTCCTCCTTGGAACGGCTCCTCCGCAGGGGGGTCCAGGAGTCCCACCGGGTGGGCTTCTGCCCAGGAGGGGCTGCGGAGCCATCGGAAAGAGCTGACCAATCCCCGTTCGCCTCTTCCGTAGACCATGTTCACAAACACTGCTTCCCATGGGAAGGATGCTGCTGCGTGACGACCATGAGACAAATCTGACCTAGAAGTCACTCCGAGGACTTTTATGTGTTTGGTGTCTTTAATCACTGCGTTTCCCCATCCTTGGCTCAGCAATACTCACTGAGGTCAGGAGCCGGGGCCGAGGGGGGCCACTTCCTCCCCTCTCTCAGCCTCCTCTGAAGTCAGACAATTACAGCCCAAGGCCCGGGTCCCCAGCAGCAGGAAATGCCGGGGGCAGGGAGCGAGGGGAGGCTGCCTGGGCTCCAGACACTGCAGCTCCCGTTGCTCAGAGAGGCACAGTTATGACTGCAGAACCTGTGTGGGCTTTTAAACGATATATAATAATAATAATAATAATAATAATAATAATAACAATAATAATAATAAAAAGAGATGCGGATCTACGTAAAGTAACAGTTGAAGACAGAGCTGAGAGAATTTCACACACATCCCTTCCTGTGTAACCATGACCCAGGCCAAGACAGAAAGCTTTGACCCTCCCACCCCACCCCCACAGCGGGGCCTCCGGCAGGAGCCCCCCACACCCCCTCCCAGCTCCCCGCCCCCGCTCAGGGCAGGGGCACGATCCCATTCCACAGGCAAACAATGTAAGGGGCTGCAGGAAAAGTAACACCCCATCATCTCCACCACCAGGAACCACAGGGCCTTCCCCGCGGGCGGAGGGCTGGGAAGTTCCTGGCCGGAGATCAGAGAAGGTTTGTCCTCCTTGCCAGGCCTGGCTTCCCGGTTGAGTTCAGCAGGCGATGAGGCCGAGATTCCTGCCGTGGGGTCCCACGCCTCAGTCAGAAGGGCTGCCCAGGGGCCCTCGGATTTCGGCTTGAGCACACATGCCTCCTAGTCCAAGGAGGGATCCCCACCCAGGGTCCCCTCTGGGGCTTCCCCTGGTCTACCATTCTGGGCGTGGTACAGTCCCCAGCCCCTATAACTGAGCTTTCTATAAAATATTTTTATTGATTTCAGAGAGGAAGGGAGAGGGAGAGAGAGAAAGAAACATCAATGATGAGAGAGAATCATGGATCGGCTGCCTCCTGCACGCCCCACACTGGGCACTGAGCCCACAGGGCCTGTGCCCTGACCGGGAATCGAGCCATGACCTCCTGGTTCATAGATTGAAGCTCAACCCCTGAGCCACGCTGGCCGGACCATAACTGCTTTTTGACCAGGAAGACAGCCACCTCTGGCAGTTCCCCTGAGGTGGGGGTCAGGGCGGCCCGGGTCCTATGTCCTCAGAAACATCCCAGGAGCAAGCCTGCACAGTCCCACCCTCAGTCAGAGGTCAAATGGACTCAGGACGCTCCATGCGCTCTATGTCCCGTCCTGGCATGACCTCGCCTTCTCTCTAGGAGCCGGGACAGCCCTGCTGGCAGCCCCATCTTAGAGAAAGGAGGGTTTGGCACATTGAAATGGACAGGAATGTTCCTTCCTCCCCTCCCCACGCCACAGCCACTGTCCCCGGCAGCAAGGGCAGAGGGTTCTGAGAGCCTCCTGGTAGACCTGGGAGGTCAGAATTATTTTCCACATTTTGAGGAAACTGAGGCTCATGCTGATGGAGGGCCTGGGACATGCCAGGTGCTTAATAATTAGACCTGAGTTTCTCTCTGTGTGTGTGTGTGTGTGTGTGTGTGTGTGTGTGTGTGTTAATCCTTACCCTAGGATACTTTTCCATTAATTTTTGGAGAGCGTGGAAGGGAGAGGGAGAGACAGAGAGAAACATCGATGTGAGAGAGACACATTGATGGGTTGCCTTCCGCACTTGCCCCGACCAGGGCCGGGGATCAAGCCTGCAACCCGGGTACCTGCCTTTGACCCAAATCGAACCTGGGACCCTTCAGTCCGAGGGCTGACGCTCTGTCCACTGAGCCAAACTGGCCAGGGCCACAGACGTGACTTTCTTTAGTTCTCTCAGTGCTGGGGGGTGACCGCCGGCCAGCGGGGTTGTACGGGTGAGAGAACAGGTTCGGAGAGGGAACTGCTCGCCTGCAGCCACACGGCTGCCACCGAAGGCTGGCCCGGATGCCATGCCCGCAGAGTCTGGCTCCAGGGCACGCGGCCAGCGTCTTTGCCCTCCGACCAGTCCTTCCCTCGGTCTCTGTGCTTGGGGCCCAGGCCAGACTCTCCTTGCTGTCCCCTGAGGCAGGCCCAAGGGGGAGCAGGCACAGTTTCTCCTCTTCCCCACTCCCCCGGGGCACCCCTGACAAAGCGAGCAGCGAGCAGAGAGCAGCGTTGCTAAACAACAGGGACAAGATCCCCGCCTTTGCACCAGTCCCGTCCGTGCCTGGGGAAGGGGCCACGGGGGGCCGAGCAAGGCGAGGATTTTGAAACCAGGGTTCCAAGACTCTTAGATGCTTTCCATGGAAGAGCTGGTGGCTCTCCGGGGAAGTTCCCGTAACGAACAATCGAGCTGTTAGCTTGGGAGTCTCTTGGCAAAGTGAAGCGATGGTCAGAGACATGGACGTCTCCTGTGGCTGCGTAGCCAGTGGCCACACATTTGGTGGCTTAAAGCAACACAGATTTACTATCTGGAGGCCAGTTCTGGAGGCTGGACGTCCAAAATCCGTGTCGGTGGCTGACGTCAAGGCGTCCACAGGCCGATTGCTCCTGGGTCCTGGGTGCACTGGTTTCCCAGTCCCTCAGCTGCGGGAGGAGCCTGCATGCCGTGCCCCCCCCTCCCCCCCCCCCCGCCGCCTCCCTCTTCCAGGCGGGAGGTCTGCCTCCTCTGGCCTCACCTCCTTCTTTCCTCCCTCTAATTTGTCTCCACAGGACATCCAAACCTGTGGAGAGCTTTTGCACGTTTATTTGAGCCACACTGTTGACACCTGCCAGGGAACAAGGTCTCCAGGTGCATTTGAAATTGAGCAGAAACGGAAGGAAGGTGAAATGAAGGTGGGAGAACGCCAGGTGGGGATCCGATTAGAGGAGAATTAAGAGTATGCGCTCCCTCAGGTGGTTACTGTTGATCTCCAAGGTGCGGACAGGGCTCGCTTGAGGCAAAAGAAATCTTTTATAAAAGTTTACATGCCTGGGATGTGACTACCACCAGAACCTGCCCCGTTAGGATTTGGGATCAGATCAGCCTGTGAGGTTACTTTCCCCTTTTGTTTGCTTGCAAAGTCTACTGCTGCTCTATTAAGAGGACCTTTGTCATTAAATTGGATTCACCCAAATAATCTAGGGCAGTGGTCGGCAAACTGCAGCTTGCGAGCCACATGCGGCTCACGAGCCGCGGTTTGCCGCTCTGTTGACCAATGAGTTTGCCGACCACTGACCTAGACTCTCGATTCCAATAATTACAGGCTGTTTTTGTTCCTTGTGATTAAGCCCCTATCCCAGTGGTCGGCAAACTCATTAGTCAACAGAGCGGCAAACCGCAGTTTGCCGACCGCTGATCTAGGGTAATCTCCGAATCACATTTTTACCTAATCCCATCTTCCAAGTTCCTTTTGCCCCGTACGGTAACATAGTCACAGGCTCAGGGGGACTAGGACGTGAACATCTGGGGGGCATTTTTTCAGTCTCCCACAAATAGCCAAGTCCCATTGACATAGGGGTGGCTGTGGCTCAGGTATCCAGGCTGAGTCGGGGCAGATGGCTCCGTGCTCTTGCCCACCACCTGCCCTGATTCCCAGAAGGAAGGCGCAGCCACACAGCCCCATGCGACGGATGAGGAAAGTTAAAGAGAAAGCCACAGGCCCCAAATGGCATCGCTCATGCTAACACCCATCTAAGTGCCGTGTCAGCCTCTCCCCGGACCATCGCCTTCATGACCAGGCTGGCGTTGCCCGGTCACGCCCCAGTAGAGCCGTCGGTCCTGGGGGTCCTCTCTACCCTCCTCACCCCCACAGAGGAAGAGGCAAGTCTGTCTGACAAAGCCTTCCCCTTCTCTTCCCCCAAAGAAGAGATGTCCCGGCCTCAGAGCAATCTTTTCTTTCACATTTAGCTCCCTGCCCTCCCCCCGCCCCCTTCGTGATAGAAACACCCTGGATTTTGCCCCTCCTAGCTGCTCGGTGGGAGGTCGCCCCATTCAGGAGTCCCTTCATAAAGCCAATTAGATCTCCAAGTTTATTCGGTTGATTTTTTTTTTTTTTTAACAGGAAGCAGATTAGAAAGTGGGTAAGGGCTTGCCAGGGAGGCGTGGCCCCGGGGACACTCCAGGCTCCCCGCTCTCCCAGCACCTGGGTCAGAAGTTCTGCCGAGGGGCGTGGGCGGTGCTGAGGGCGGACTGGCCCCCTCGCTCTGCCCGCCTCCTCCCGCTCCAGACGCAGCTGCAGGCTCAGCCGCTCGCGCCTCTCCCCGCAGAGCAGAGCGCCCGCCGCCGCCGCCGCCGCCGCGATGCCTGCCCCAGCCCTCGCGCTGAGCGGCCAGGTGCTCCCGGCCTTCCTGCTCTGCAGCACGCTGCTGGTCATCAAGATGTACGTGGTGGCCGTCATCACCGGCCAAGTGAGGCTGCGGAAGAAGGTACGTGCCTCCCGCCCCGGACCCCCCCGGGCGGCGCGGCTTCCCCTCCAGGGCCAGGGTGTGCATGTGCTGAGCGGGCCGGGCCGGGGCCTCTCCCCGGGCTGGCTCCTCTGTGGCCCCGGGTTTCAGCAGGGCCGCACCTTCCTGGCGTCGGTGTTCAGAGGTTTACGCACTCGCTGTGCCACCAGGTGAGTTCCAGGCACGGTGAGACTTGAGACGCCTGGAGCGCGCCGAGCTCTCGGGACGCCGTCCCAGTCCCGGGTGGAGGGAGACAGCGCCCCTGCTCCTCCGACCTGGCGGCTTCCCGGCGCAGATCTGAGATTTGGGTGGGGTGGGGACGGGGAAATAGGGCCCCGAGCGCTTTCAGTGGAAATTCCCAGCTCGCCGGCCAGGTCACTTACAAACCGCCACGGGGGCCGGAGGCCAGGCTGGCGCTCCGCTGAGCTCCCTCGGAGTTTTCGGGAGGAATTCCTCCTCCTGTCCTTGTCCTGAGCCAAACGGCAAAGCAGCTTTGCTCTGGTCCCCGGGCGGGCGGGCGAGCGGGGTCGCTGCTCACACTGGACTTCGGGCAGCTTGTTAGACACGGAGAGGCTGGGGCCACCTGCTGCTCACCCTCCCGGGTGCTTCAGCAGAGGAGTGGTTCCTGGAAAGTGTGTCCCCTCCCCGCCCCTTCGTCCAGTTAAAAGGCAAGGCGACAGGTGAGGCTGGCTGGGCTGGAGCTGGGCTTGGCCTCCTGTGCACAGTGGATGGCCGGGTAGCCCAGTGGTGCCAGGAGAATTAATTCAGTGCCTGGGGCAGAGTAAACGCTCCCCACTTTAGTTCTCATTACTGGCAACAACTGGGTCCCTTCACGGGGGGGCCTCCAGGGGCCTGCCGCCTCGCCCCAACTCGAGGTCGCGTGACGGAAAGGGGACCAGACCCGGCCGGGCGTGCGGGGAAAGATTTCACAAGGCGAGTCGGGTGATTCTGAGAGGATGTTTATTCAAACGGGGCAGTGAGACAAGGACGGGGCCAGTGCAGAAGCAGCAGGAGGGCCGAGGCGGGCGGGGCGGCTCTGACTCCGCAGAAACATTAAAATTCAGTGGTCGGCAAACTCATTCGTCCACAGAGCCAAATATCAACAGGACGACGATTGGCATTTCTTTGGAGAGCCAAATTTTTTAAACTTAAACTTCTTCTAACGCCGCTTCTTCAAAACAGACTCGCCCAGGCCGTGGTATTTTGTGGAAGAGCCACACTCTAGGGGCCAAAGAGCCGCAGGTGGCTCGCGAGCCGCGGTTTGCCGACCACTACGTCAGAGGAAAGACTGAGCCGAGGCGAGCTGCTGTCAGCTCCCTGGAGCGTGGGAAAGGGGGCCCGGGAGGCAGGTTCGGGGCTGGCCCAGGACCAGCGGCCGCTGCCTGTTGCTCCCCTGGTTGGGAGGACGGTGAGGACCCTTCAAGTGCGGGAGAAAGCGAATTCACCGGACAGGAGATTCGAGTGGGTGTGCCCCCCCCCCCCCGCCCCGCCGGAGGGGCGGCTGGCTTCTCGGTCATGAGGGTTTTCTGCTTTCCGAAGGCGGGGTTGTAGGGACACCCCAGGGATCTCGATAGAACGGTCATCAGCTTTTCCAGGTGTGTCCTTTCAGGTCGCCGTCTCCACCGATTGGCCGGCCCCAGGGCAGGAGGGCAGGAGGCACGGAAGCTGGTCTGGTCTCCCCTGGTTTTGCTGCTTTTCTGGGCCTGGAGCTGAAATACATCTGAGGCCTAGATGTTATCTCTGGGAGGAAAGGTCGGGGGAGGAAATGCCACCCTGGGACGGAGGCCTGGCACCGGTTTGCCCATTGCTAGTCACTGGGGCTTTCCGCCTTGGTGACCTGTATCTGCTGTGAATTGCTGGGCCAGTCGGTTCAGCTGTTGGTCTCGGTTTCCCCATGTCCTAGCTTCTTACTCTCCTGCCTCAGAGTATTCCAGCTTCTGACGACGGCCCCGTCTGGTCTGCACTGCTGGGCCCGGTCGGGCTGACCCGTATTCCGGCTGTCTTCAGGGTGACCATCTCCATGACTGTGGGCTCAAAGGCCACCGCCTGTTGAGTGCCGAGACCCTTTAAAGGCTGTCACGGGTCCATGGACTCCATGGAGGGCCAGCAGAGTTGGTGATTCCATGACTTAAGGGGGAGCAGAGAAGAATGCTGGGCATGGGCGCCCCAATCCTGAGACAGGCATCAAGCATGGGCTACCTTCACCTCAGGAGGCAGGGCAGGCAGGGGTAGGCCCACCAGGCAGGACTAACTTGGGGACAGAGGTCACAAGAGTTCTTGGGTCAGGAGCAGCAGGCTTTGCCATTGGTGAACAATTTAGAAGACCTGGTGCTGAAGTCAGATTTGCTGTGGGTTGTGGGGCTGGCTTCCCTGGATGCCAGCGTGAGTGATGGGCATGGGCCTTTAGAGACCTGAGTCTGACCTTAAGTCTTTGCTTCCCATTGGCAGTTCGTTGAATGCCCATCTCCGTCTCACCCCAGGGCCTTTGCACGTGCTTTCCTCGGCCTTGATTGCTGTTGCTTCCGCCCTCCCTTCATCTGGTTAATGTTGATGCATCCTTCAGGCCTCAGCTTTGATGGCACTGCCTCCGAGAAGCCTTCTCGGATTCTCAGACTCAGAGCTCCTGTGAACATTCTCAAGGCCAACCTTGTCTCCAACCTTGTCTTCTCTTTCGTAACACACACCGCCTGGTCCTTCCTGGTTTATCCGACTGTGGGCTTCTCAAGAGCAGGGACAGAGGAGCCTTTGCCTTAGTTTATTATAAGCTGCTATAGGCCAGGCAGCTTATAAATAACAGAATTTCCCACAGTTCTGGAGGCTGCAAGTCCAAGGTCTAGGCTCTGGCAGATTCTGAGTCTGGTGAGGGCTCCTAGGTGGCCATCTTTCTCTGTGTCCTCATCTCTGGGGTCTTTCCCTTCCAAAGGCCCCCCTCCAAATACCATCACCTTGGGGGTAATGTTTCAACATTTGAATTTCCGGGGACACAAATATTCAGCCCATAGCGGCCTTGTTCACGGGGAGTCCCCAGCACTTAGCGCACAGTAGGAGTTCGTGGATGCTGGTGAATGGACACGGAGGTGACCGCGCTGCCGAAGGCCCAGGTGAATATTGGGGGCCGTCCGCCGCGTGAACAGTAATTCTCCGCTGGTGTATTTCAGGCTTTTGCGAACCCCGAGGATGCCCTGAGGCACGGAGGCCCCCAGTATTGCCGGGATGACCATGACGTGGATCGCTGCCTCAGGCAAGTACTGCCGGGCCTGAGCCTGGCCCTCTTTTGCACACGGGGGTGGGGGGGGCATTTGGGGGCTGAGGCCTCTGCCTTCCTGACCCCCTAGGGCTGTTCTACTCTACTCGTTGATTTGATTTCTGATTGTGGAAAAGTAACACATGCTGATGGCTCGGGATCCAAGGTTAGGGAAGGGTGTTCTGTGAACAGCCAGTCTCCGTGCCCCGCCGAGCTCCGGGCCCCGCCCAGTTCTGCTTACAAACGCATGCGCTGAGCTTTGTGGGACGCACCCCCCCCAAAGGACCGCCCGCTGGTCTGTCCGGTGCCTGTTGTCACCACCGCAGCGGTTGTTTCACGTCAGCTCGTGGAGGGCCCGTTCGCTGTGCCGGCGCCACCCTGCCCGTCATCACTCTGCTGAGGGGAGGGCCCTGGGCTTCCCGCTGAGTCCCTGCGATGGGTGTGTAGGCTGTTCTTACTCTTTCTCTTGTGAGCAGACCCCTCATTGGCCTTTGTCTGTGCATGTGAGCAAAACTACAGGATGCAATCTAACGGTAAGAAATATTGCCCGGCCGGCGGGGCTCAGTGGTTGAGCATCGACCTCTGAACCAGGAGGCGGTCAGGGCTCCATCCCCAGTGGGGGGCGTGCAGGAGGCAGCCGATCAATGATTCTCTCTCATCACTGATGTTTCTGTCTCCCTCTCTCTCTCCCTTCCTCTCTGAAATCAACAAAATATAGTATAAATACATATACAGACACACACACTGCCAAGCACTAGGTGAAAATTTATGCCACATCTTAAAAAAAAAAAAATTATGCCACATCTTGGTTTTATTTTGCAGTTCTTTCATTCCGAGTGAAGTTGAACATCTTTTCCTATGCTGAGTACCCCCAGTCACTCAAAAACAATATTTCTTATAAAAATCAGAACGACTCATTGTCGACAATGTGGGTAATGTTGACAATACATGGTGAGGGGGGTGCGGAGGAAAGCCACTCATGATTCTAATCAGTTAATATTTTCTTCTATCTCTTCTTTGTCTTCTAGGTCTAAATGTTTTTCATAAAATTAGGCATGCATTGTATACCTAATTGGGGGGGGGTGGAATCTGCTTTTTTTCAGTTAACATTATTTCAGGAGCATTTTCTATGTCAGTAAATATTACTCAGAAGTGATTCTTTAAAACAATGGCTGTGTGAAATTCCATCAGAGACTAAGGGTGAAGGGTTAATTTCACGTCACCAGTCTCAGCGTTGGACTTGTGGGCAGTTTCCGCTCTGCTGTTTTACACGGGGAACTGGAGAGGGAGGGGTGCCCCTCCCCGGGATGGGGGTTGCCAGCGGAGTTCCTTGGAGAAGTGGGGAGGATGGGGACGAACCCTCACATAGGGTTTCTGCATCACAGGCAGAGGTGGGTGGGGGCACGGTAGGGTAATAGAGTATTTTCTTTTCTTTTCTTTTTTTTTTTTTTAATATATATTTTATTGATATTTTACAGAGAGGAAGGGAGAGGGATAGAGAGCCAGAAACATCGATGAGAGAGAAACATCGGTCAGCTGCCTCCTGCACACCCCCCACTGGGGATGTGTCCCACTGGGGATGTGCCCGCAACCAAGGTACATGCCCTTGACCAGAATCGAACCCGGGACCCTTCAGTCCGCAGGCCGACGCTCTATCCACTGAGCCAAACGGGTTTCGGCTAGAGTATTTTCTTAACAGAAAGTCTGTTTTTTATTTTCTTATGGTTTCCTTGGCCATTGAAAAGAGTATACACATCCTTGTGGCTTAAAAAACGACAGAAATGTGTAACGGAAGACGTGGAACTCTTTGCTATTTTGCCTTTTTTAGTGCAACTACCGTGTGTGGTCCTTCATATCGACCCGTCATCCCGAAAACACTTAACGAGCACCTACGGTGTGCAAGGACCCTTGGCTGAGACCTGGTTGTGCTTCAGGGAACAGAAGCCTTCCCCATACTCGAATCCGTCCTGGGGACCGTAGCCCACCCGCACCCCGGGTTGGTGGGACCCCCTGGGCAGTGGAGGACATGAGTAGTCGAGGCAGCAGCTGCCAAGGCGTGGCAGCCCGCGCCAGCTCCCAGCAGCCACCAAGGAGACGTTTGCTTCTCCCTGGGCTCGGGTTCTAAGTAGCCACGCCTGCTTGTGGGGCAGGAGGATCACATGGGCTCCCAAGCCCTTGGTGATGTGCACTGGCCATAACCTTGCCCTCGAGAGACATTTCCTCCCGCCCCGTTCAGTTTCTCCTCCTGGCCAAGATTACCCACCATCGGCAATAGTACTGCTGCCCGAGTGGGGGAGACTCACTCCAGCACCTTTTGAGCGCCTCGTATGTCGTGATGGTCTATATCCAGTACTTACTGGGGACCTGCCATGCCAGCGCCGGGGTCCTGGGTCCCCGCCCCCCGCCCCCTCGCTTCACATCAATAACATCGCGGAACCCTGAGGGCGCAGAGCTCAGAGTCCGCATCCTGTGGTCCCCTCCTGGGGAACTGGCTGGAACCAGGTTCCGGAAAGGAAGATGCCCCGGAGGTGAAAGCGGGTTAAATATTAGACCGGCCTCCACGGCGGGCGCAGGTCCGCCACCCTTCTGCACCCCAGGAAGGCCCTCGGGTCCCGGTTCTCGGAGGACACACGTGCCTCGCGGATGAGCGCGTGCTGGGGCCCAGTGTGAGCCAGCCCTGGGCCCTGGGGAGCCAGCCTCCATGTGCAGCCCACCTTCCCAGCCAGTCCTCCCCGGTCTCCGGCAATGCGCATGTTGGGAAGTTCTGAGTGTGTGTGGAGGCTGCAGTGAGGGGTGTCTGAGTGGTCCCCGAGAAGGAAGACAGACGCTCGACAAGCTCTGAGCTGTCTGACTTGGAGTGTGCAGACCTAATCAGCGGACTGCTTTGCCAGGAGCGTGGGCCCCCAAATCTCCCCCACCGCATTGCTTTCGGGGGTGATGAGCTGAGGCCCAGGGAGGGAGGGAGCTCCTAGCCTAGGCCCTCCCTGGCCACGGCACTGGCAAACGCTTATTCGTTTGGCCAAGGTGGCTGAGGGCCGTCAGAAGTCTGGCGAAACCCAAAGAGGGTGAAATTAGCTTTAACACGCGTGTCCCAGACAGGACTGGTGGTGGTGACGATGGGACAGAGGAGGCAGCTGGCTAAGGAGCTCCTGCTCAGTGACAAGCGCTTCCCAGGTCCCAGCCGCTCGGCCCTGCCAGCGCCTTCCAGGGGGGAACCGCTCCCGTAGAGGAAGAAGAGGTTCGCAAGGCCGCGGAGCTCATGCTGCCCGCTGTGGCGCCCAGGCTGGCACGGCCCTGCTCCTGTAGGCCGTCCCTCCGCACGGAGGCCTGGACTCTGCCCTATCTCTGCCTTTGCCACTAAGCAGCCTTTCTGTGGCCTCAAACCTGAAGTCAAGGAAATCGCCAGCATGTACGGAGGGCAGGGCAAGGGGAGGGGGACCTGCCGTGGCCGCCAGCATTGCCTCTGGGGGTACCTAGGTCTCCCTCTCCTTACCCATCACTGCCACCTGATGCTGGGAGATGCAGCCGGTGCTGGGAGATGCAGCCGGTGCTGGGAGATGGAGATGCAGCCGGTGCTGGGAGATGCAGCCGGTGCTGGGAGATGCAGCCGGTGCTGGGAGATGCAGCCGGTGCTGGGAGATGCAGCCGGTGCTGGGAGATGCAGCCGGTGCTGGGAGATGGAGATGCAGCCGGTGCTGGGAGATGCAGCCGGTGCTGGGAGATGGAGATGCAGCCGGTGCTGGGAGGTGCAGCTGGTGCTGGGAGATGAAGATGCAGCCGGTGCTGGGAGATGGAGATGCGGCCGGTGCTGGGAGATGGAGATGCGGCCGGTGCTGGGAGGTGCAGCCGGTGCTGGGAGATGGAGATGCGGCCGGTGCTGGGAGGTGCAGCCGGTGCTGGGAGATGCAGCCGGTGCTGGGAGGTGCAGCTGGTGCTGGGAGATGGAGATGCAGCCGGTGCTGGGAGATGCAGCCGGTGCTGGGAGATGCAGCCGGTGCTGGGAGATGCAGCCGGTGCTGGGAGATGGAGATGCAGCCGGTGCTGGGAGGTGCAGCTGGTGCTGGGAGATGAAGATGCAGCCGGTGCTGGGAGATGCAGCCGGTGCTGGGAGATGCAGCCGGTGCTGGGAGATGCAGCCGGTGCTGGGAGATGCAGCCGGTGCTGGGAGATGGAGATGCAGCCGGTGCTGGGAGGTGCAGCTGGTGCTGGGAGATGAAGATGCAGCCGGTGCTGGGAGATGCAGCCGGTGCTGGGAGATGCAGCCGGTGCTGGGAGATGCAGCCGGTGCTGGGAGATGGAGATGCAGCCGGTGCTGGGAGGTGCAGCTGGTGCTGGGAGATGAAGATGCAGCCGGTGCTGGGAGATGGAGATGCGGCCGGTGCTGGGAGATGGAGATGCGGCCGGTGCTGGGAGGTGCAGCCGGTGCTGGGAGATGGAGATGCGGCCGGTGCTGGGAGGTGCAGCCGGTGCTGGGAGATGCAGCCGGTGCTGGGAGGTGCAGCTGGTGCTGGGAGATGGAGATGCAGCCGGTGCTGGGAGGTGCAGCCGGTGCTGGGAGATGCAGCCGGTGCTGGGAGGGGTAGCCGGTGCTGGGAGGTGCAGCCGGTGCTGGGAGATGGAGATGCAGCCGGTGCTGGGAGATGGAGATGCAGCCGGTGCTGGGAGATGGAGATGCGGCCGGTGCTGGGAGGTGCAGCCGGTGCTGGGAGATGCAGCCGGTGCTGGGAGATGGAGATGCAGCCGGTGCTGGGAGATGGAGATGCAGCCGGTGCTGGGAGATGCAGCCGGTGCTGGGAGGTGCAGCCGGTGCTGGGAGGTGCAGCCGGTGCTGGGAGGTGCAGCCGGTGCTGGGAGATGCAGCCGGTGCTGGGAGATGGAGATGCAGCCGGTGCTGGGAGATGGAGATACGGCTGGTGCTGGGAGATGCAGCCGGTGCTGGGAGATGGAGATGCAGCCGGTGCTGGGAGGTGCAGCCGGTGCTGCAGGCTGCTCCTGGGGAGGGTGGGCCTGGTGCTGCTAGAGGACTGTCCCTGCAAGTTCAGTCTCGCAGGAACTGGCCTTGGATGACTTCTACCTTAAAATAGTGGTGGTTCTTGGAATGACACGTTTTGCCCAAGTGTCCCTGGTACGTGACTCTGTCCATGTCTCAGTTCAGATCCTGGGCCGGGAGGAAGGGATCATCTTGCATCATCCCTAATTTCCCCTTGTCTCCCGTCTTTGGCACCACTGTGGTTTGAGACATACCAGAGAGAGGAGGGAGGAGCGGGGCACCCGAGGGGCCGGGGCCGAGCCTCAGGCTTTTCTCAGCTCCCAGCCCCCCTCCTTCCTCACCGCTGGCCTCTGAGTCTTCCAGTCCCATTGCTGGCGCCAGGAGTGGGGGTCAGCACCCACGGCATGGCTTCCCACCCCCTCCTCCCCCCCCGCCCCCGCCCCCGTCCCACTGGGCAGAGCAGGGCCCAAGCCTCCCTCCCTTACCTTTCCCTCACCTGTTCTTGGGGATTTGGCCAACTCTTTTTTTTTTTTTTAATATATTTTATTGATTTTTTTACAGAGGAAGAGAGAGGGATAGAGAGTTAGAAACATCGATGAGAGAGAGACATCGATCAGCTGCCTCCTGCACGCCCCCTACTGGGGATGTGCCCGCAACCCAGGTACATGCCCCTGACCGGAATCGAACCGATGCTCTATCCACTGAGCCAAACCGGTTAGGGCTGTTTGGCCAACTCTTAACTGCTTTCTACAAAAAGACTCACTCGTAAACTGTAAAGAGAGACTTTAAGGGAAAGTGAATGAATGGGTTTCAGATGCTGGTGATGATTCTCCTGTAGCTTTTGGAGACCCACGTGTGCGGATACTTTTCCTTAGAGAATGTGTCCGAGAGCCAGCGTGGCCTGGAGCACGGCCGGCGGCCGAGCAGCCCAAAGCTGGCCTGCGGGCGCATCTGAGAAGGCAGGCTCTCGGGAGAGGACGATGCTGCTGGGAAAAGAGGCGGTGGCAGGAGAAGGGCAGACCAAGTGTGAGAGGGACTGACTCCAAACAGAAGCCCCTGCGGGTCTGCAGGCGCCGAGCAGGGCTGTGGGGTCAGGGCACTGGGCGTCACTCACAGTAGGGTCGCAGGAGTCAGAGCTGACTCAACACACGTAGCACACGTGACAGCTGTACTCATGCAGGTGGCATCATTGCATGGGCAGACACACCACATGCTGGGACAGACACACTGACATCATCTAAAATGGGTTTTCCCAAAACCCTGTGGGGGTGTCGGCATTACAGCTCCATCCCAGAGGGTGGAGCGATTTTAGAGGCGCGCTCAGCCTCCTGCCTGTAACGCACAAGGAGGGTAAGGGACTCGGAGCGGCCCCGGTCCTGGTTCCCTCTGTCCCTCCTTCCTGTGGCCCGGATCCTGCCAGGCCTCCTCTCTGGCACAGCAGGCAGCGCCCCCACCCCCACTCGGGGAGACCTGCCGCCTGGAGGCTTACTTTCCTGTGGCTGCTCCCAAGCTCGAGATTCCAGAGAAGAGGAGAAGGCAGTTTGGCCTCAGAAAGGTCCAGGCCCCGCTGGGCTTACGGGAGCTTTCGGACACTCAGGTTGAATTCCAGGCCCCTCCCCACTCGTCCTGCCTCGCTTTCTCCCACGCACCACACTCCAGCCACGCAGCTAACTGGTCTGTGCCTAGACCGTGCTGCTCATTCCCACCTCGGAGCCTCTGCTCTGCCAGACCCTCCCCCGGAGAATGCTCCCCGGGTGGCCCACATCCTTCAGGCTTTGGGGCAGACCCCACCTCCCCCACCACACCCGCCCTGCAGAGGCCCCTACAGCGCTGGGTGGCCCAGAGCTCGGGTCCCCTCCCTGCCCTGACAGCCCGGGTCCTTTCTGTCAGGCCACGCACCACGGCCCTCCACTAAGGCTCCTTGTGATGGGAGGGAGGACAGGGTGCTGCAGCCCTCACCACCTGGGGGCGGGGCGGGGCAGGGCGGGGCACATTGGTTCCGCCTGGGGCGGGGCTTCTGCTCCTGAGTCCCTGCGCCTACATGCATCCCGCCCTGTGGCCCTGCGGGGAGTCAGGGCCCGTCCTGCGGGGAGTCAGGGCCTGTCCTGCGTGGCGGGGAGGGGGGTATCAGGGCCCGTCCTGCAGGGAGTCAGGTCTGTCCTGCGGGGAGTCAGGGCCCGTCCTGTGGGGAGTCAAGTCTGTCCTGCGGGGAGTCAGGTGGGAGTGGGTTCCTGTTATGTGAGCTCCCAGCATGCCCTTGGGCTTCAGTCACTTGCTCAGTCCCCAGTGCACGGGCCTCGATCTCCCCACCTCCACTAGCAGGAGGCCTGGGAAATGTGAACCACGCTCTCTAGCAGGAGGCCTGGAAAATGTGAACCACGCTCTCTTCCGCGGCCACTATGTACAGCAGGTTATACACAGGCCCGCCCCGCCCCCCACTCACCCACACTTTATTTAAACAAAGAGGCGGGACAGCACGATGACACGGAGCCCGCCAGGGTCGGCAGCGGGTCGGCTCCAGCCGCGGAGGCTGTGATGTTGTCCCTGCGTGGAGGGGACTTGCTTCGACTTAGGGCAGAGGAGCAGGCGTGGATCTCAGACGCCCGCCCTTGGCTCTCTCCCATCCCACCGCGAGGGCCCAGGGACCCACCCGCACGTGGACAGAGGTCGCCTCGAAGGAGCCCGGCCTTGGTGGTGCAGGGCACGGGCCTGAGTCAGACCCAGCTCTCACTCAACCCTTCGGAGCCCCAGTTTTCCCGCCTGGGGTCCCAGGCCAGCGGGCAAGGTTGGGGAGACCGGCCGGGACGGGGTCCTGGGGAGCCCCAGGCTTGGAAAGAACCCCGCCCCGCCGCCAGGCTCAGCCCGTTCTCAGGGCTGCTTCTTCAGCCGCCGCAGGCGCCAGCTTGGGCGTCGCTGCTCACTTCTGGGGCAGCACTTGCTCTGGCCACGAGCGGACTTGAGTCTGGCGCCTGGCGATGCTCCGCCGTGGCCAGGGCCTCGCAGGCAGGGCCCAGCGTCGGCGACGTCCCCAAAGCTGTCACCTGGCTCACCGCACCCCCTTGCCTCCCTAGAGCCCACCGGAACGACATGGAGACCATCTACCCGTTCCTGTTCCTGGGCCTGGTCTACTCCTTCCTGCAGCCCAACCCCCTGGTGGCCCGGATGCACTTCCTGCTCGTCTTCCTGGGCCGCATGGTGCACACCGTGGCCTACCTGGGGAAGCTGCGCGCGCCCATCCGCTCCCTGGCCTACACGCTGGCCCAGCTGCCCTGCGCCTCCATGGCCCTGCAGATCGCCTGGGAAGCAGCCCGCCACCTGTGACCCGCGGACACCTCCGCGCCAGCCCGCTGGCCGCCAGCCCCCGGGGCCCGTACTTGGGGAACCGGGCATCCCTTCAAGATTGGGATGGGCCCCGGGACCTGGTTTCCTGGCCGCCTGCTGAGCGTGGGCGCCTGGCCCAGTGGCCTGTGTGTGTCCCTTGGACTCCTGGGTGAAGTGGCCACTTGGAACCGCTTGGAGATGGCTGTCAAGATGGATAGACAGTTGCTCAGCCGGTGTGGCTCAGTGATTGAGCATCAACCTCTGAACCAGGAGGTCACGGTTCGATTCCCGATCAGGGCACATGCCTAGGTTGCTGGTTCGATCCCCAGTGGGGGACGTGCAGGAGGCAGCCGATCCATGATTCTCTCTCACCACTGATGTTTCTATCTCTCTCCCTCTCCCTTCCTCTCTGCAATCAATAAAAATATATTTTTTAAAAAAAGATCGATAGACAGTCAATCCCTCCACTCAAATAACAGCTCAGAAAACATTGCGGCCTCGCTCCCGGCCTCAGGCCAGGAAGTGACAGCTCAGGTTGCTCACCCTCAGGCCCTCGGGATGCAGAGCTACGGTAAACGCGGACTTCTCAGACCCTCCCCAGAGGTTCTGGTTCGGCCCGTCTAGAGGGGAACCTGCACACCTGCATTTTTAGGAGCTACCCCCCGAGTCCCAGCCTTGGTCAGGCCTGGGAGCCACGCCTGTTCCCTCCAGAGGCCCAGGGCCAGCCAGGGTGTGGCTGCCATTTCTGTGCTCCCCACATTCCTTTGCCGCATCCTCCTCGGAGCAGGTGCCGGTGGGGGGCCCATGGTAAGGTTGGCCTTCTCTTCCTGAGGCTGTGGCTGCTCAGGGCTGTTAGTCAAGGACGATGGGCTTTGAGTGACCAACCTCTTAAAGGGACTTTCTGGTCTTTCAGTCTCTGCAAGATTTGAAAATTGCAACTGTGCCCCCCGAGGGGAATTATGGGTCTCTCCCAGGCTCTTGTCCTGGGACATGGGTGGCCCTGTTCTAACCACTGCACCCCACGGCCTCACTTTCCCTACCCCCCTCCCAGCCCTGCCCTTGTCTCCAGCACCTGGGAAGCCTCTCTCTGTATCTGGACATGTCCGTCTCCCACTACTCTGCAGCCTCTGAACTTCCCCAGGGGACTGATGGAGTGGGGGTGTTTCCTGGGGGCACACTGGGGGTTCGGGGGACTCCAGGCCTCACTGGAAATCCCCATCAGCCCCTACCTCGCAGTGCCAGGAGCACAGAGCTGGCAGCAGGTAACACTGCCCCCTGGTGGTGAGATGAGCCTCCTCTCTTGGGCCACAGCTGCACATTTGGAAACAGGAAGGGCAGGATCATGTATTAAGTGCCTGCTGTTTGCTCTGACTGCCCACCCAGAACCTGGAGGGCCCGGGGAGAGGCAGGGAGGGGCAGGCCCAGGGTGCTGTCCAGGGGCAGGGGGCAGGAGCTGAGGGATTTTTCCCTGTCCCGTCCGGGGCAGACTCCACCCTGCAGGATGGGACAGGGCTGGCAGGGGCTCCTGGAAGCTGCTGTGCCTGCGTCTCGACACGGGACCCAGGAGACAGCCTGTCTCCCGGCAGCAGCACGTGAGCACAGCAAGTGAGACGCCTCAGGTAGGGGGCCTTGAGGCAGCCCACTCGGCCACCCTCCGAGGCCAGCTTGGACGCTGGTACCCTAGGAGCCAGGTGCTCTTCCAAGACACCCGAGAGGGGACCCCGAGGCCATGTCCGTTGACCTTGGGCACCAGTGAGTTCTGGCCTCATCCCTTCATCTGCATCACGCACGCCACCCAGACTTGAGCCGACCCTCTGGGGCGGCCTCCTCCCTCCCGCCCCAGGGTCAGAGGTGATAGGAGGTGGAGGGAGGATGCTGGGCAGCCGCCTGGGGGCCTCTGGGCTGCAGCCCTGAGCTGAAGACAGGACTTTGGGCTGAGCCCAGGCCTGGGAGGCTGGAGCCCCCCAGTGGGGCCCGATGTCTGGGGGCAGCTTCTCCTGGGCTGAGGCCACCCACAATCGCAGGTCCCTGAGAAAAGTCACTGTTCGCGTTAGGGCCTATAGCTTTCCAGACTCTTCCACTATGCATAGTAAATATACACGGAGTGGCCAGATCATGATGATCTCTGAACGCATAATAATCTGGCCACTCAGTGTACTTCTCGTGAGTACCTCATTTATTTGATATCAAAGATACTATAAATCGTGCACCTGATCCGTTTTCCCCTTTGCACTGACTGATAGAAAGCTTAGGGCAAATAGGTGGCTGATCTCCAGCAAAAGTCTAGAATACTTTTGGTCCCCATTTGAGATACAAATGCATTGAGTGGCCAGATTATTATGCGTTCAGAGATCACAATAATCTGGCCACTCAGTGTATGTGTGCATGTTATATGCAATGTGCATGCTATCCTATATAATAAAGAGCTAATATGCTAATTAGACCGAACAGCAGAACGACCGTCCGGACGACCTTCCAGAAGACCGTCCAGGCAACCTGCAGGACGGAGCCGGGGCTGCGAGGGCTGAGCCCCTTGCACGAATTTCGTGCATTGGGCCTCTAGTATTTACCTTTGTGCATATGACGTAGATGCTTACACTGTTACACTGTTTGTGTTATAGACAGGGATACATTGCCGTGTCTGAGCACCTCCTGCAGAGAGAGGCTGAGGGAGGTCCCGCCGGCCCACGCTGCTCCCTGGAGGTCCTGCCCCGTGGCCGCCTGGGCCACCAAGGTTGCTCCTCTTGGTAGCTGTGCCAACCGGGACTTTGAGTAGCTTCACTTTCTAAAGTCTGATTATAAAAATAATAGAGTTTTCCCTTCCATGTTGCCATATAAAGTCGTAACATTGAATGGGTCTTTTCAACGACCCACATCTCCCCGACCTCTGCTGTGTCTGCCGACCGGCCAGGACTTCCCTTGGGTTTTTAAGAGGTTGACACTAGAGTGTAACCCTCCTTGGAATGCATCTTCCCTGGCAGGGAGGAGGGTGAGCGGAGGGTACTGCTGCAGGGACAGCGGAGGGAGGGAGTGTCTGAAGAGTCTGGGGTTGGAGACAGGGGGGTTAAGGATGGACAAGGAGTGATGGTGGAGCCTCAGACACCTGGGCTGGTGATGGAACTCCCTGGGAGCCAGAGGAGGCTTTAGACCAGCCGTGGGCAAACTACGGCCCGCGGGCCGGATCCGGCTGTTCTATCCGGTTCTCTTGCTCTCCCCTCCGCTCCTTTACTTTGAATTTATATTCGTTCACACAAACACTCCATCCATGCTTTTGTTCCGGCCCTCCGGTCCAGCTTAAGAACCCATGGTGGCCCTCGAGTCAAAAAGTTTGCCCACCCCTGCTTTAGACAGAGGAGGGACATGATCAAGGCTGGGTTTTAGGGCAGGTCATCTGTCGGCTTGTGCAGAAAGGCCTGGAAGGAGTAAAGACAGAGGCTGTGACTCTGGTCTGGCAGATATTTGGAGCAGAGGCTTCATCTCCTCTGTAGAGGGTCTGGGGTTCATGGCAGAACGGGGCCAAGCCCATGGTGGGACCCCCAAGCTCCACGCCCACCGGTGTTAGTTTTCTGTGCCGTGTCACAAGCTGCCACAAACACAGTGGCTTAGAGCCACACCATCTGTGACCTTCCAGGTTCTGTAGGACCTCTGCTCGGGGTCTCACACGGCTGAGGTCTCCGTGGAGCTCAGGGTGCCTTCCAAGCCCATTCAGGTTGTGGGCAGCGTTCAGGTCCCTGTGGTGTAAGACTGAGGGCTCAGCGGCCAGCGGCCACTCGCCCACAACAGGCTGTTTGCCTTCAGGACCAGCACGAGAGCGTCAGAAGGAAACACCCGGACCTTCTGTTAAGGTCTCACTGGTTAGGCCAGGTCCACCCAGCGTCGTCTCCCTTTTGATTAAGTCACAGTCGCCTGATGAGGGTCCTTAAGGACATCCGCTCAGTCCCTTCATTCTGTTGAGCCTGAGCCACGGGTGCCGGGGTCCCTGGGCAGGGAAAGTGCGGGGTTCCCCCAGGACAGTGCGTGTTTTGACTTCCTCAGACTCCACCCTTGCGTGTGCTCTCCCACCGTCAACACCAAGGCCCCCGTTTATGGAGGGGGACGTGCCAGCAGCCCTGGGCAGAGCTTAGGTTTTGTCCCCACTTGCAGAGCAGGAGGCCCCGTCCAGGGAAGCGCCCCGCCCCAGGGAAAACTCGGGTCTTCGTGTCTCAGGTTTTGGGTTTCCCAAGAGCCAGACTGCCTTTCTTTCCATTGCTCTCTCTCAACTCAAGTTCCTTTATTTCAAACAAAAAGCAGAAGCCGATACACACAGCGCCCTCTCCCAAATTCCGGAACAAAGGGCAGCGAGAGGGGCTCCCGAGGCCTCCCAGCCTGGGACGGGACTTGGGTACCTTCTCCTCATGGAAAATTATATCCCGGGCCTGGTGCCCGGGAAGCTCCCACACAGCCTGTAATTAGGGCCGCATGCAATGCGACAGCAATGTTTGCATATATTTTCTCTTACGGGGAGGGCCCCCGGCCCCCTCCCTCAGCGCCCCGGAGCAACATGTGTAAACAATTAAGCCGGTTTGTTTTCTCTAGAGCGCTTGGGAGGAAATGACATTGACATCCTAGCGCCCCACGGCAGGGCAGCGCCTCTGTGGGAACCCGCCCCCGGCTCTTTCCAAAGCTGGCATTCTTGGGACCTGCCTTCCAGGCCTCAGCTGGAGCCCCCACCCGGTGGGACCCCACCCCTGCTGCAGGCAGCCTCAACCTGGCCGTGCTTCATGGCACCCTCCCTTTGGGCTGCAAATAGAAAGACGGGGTGCGCCTCCCTCTGAGCCCCGAGTCTCTCCTTGCTTGGCAGCGCCTGGGTGGGCCTGTTCACTTGTGCTCCCGGGTTAGTGCTCAGACACTCTCTCTGGCGGGCCCTGTGTGCCCGCCCTTCGCTGTGCAAACCCCCTGGGTCGGGGGGTGGGGGTGGGGGCGCGAGCTCCTTGTGAGGGAGGACCCTGCTCAGACCAGGATGGCCCCAGCTCTTGTCTGGGTGGAAGGGCAGGCCAGCATCTTCCAGAGACTTCTACCTGCAGGGCTTCTCTCCAAGGTGACTTCCTCCCATGTGCCTAAGCCCGACCCTGGCCCTCTGGCCTCTGCCTGCTCTGTCAGCCCATCATCTCGTCATCAGCCGTGTCCCCCGTGTGTCCAGGATCCAGATCTGCCCATCCTGCTCCCATCTGGCTCGGGCTGCTGCCCCCGCTGCCTGGACATCTGCCCCGGCCTCCGCACACACAGCCTCCTCCCCACACAAACCCCCCTCCGTGGCGCCCCAAGGCCAGGCTGACATCCAAACTTTTAGGTCTGCCCACACAAGTGCCACCGAGGTACCCCCTGCTCCTCTCCTTCACTCCACACCAGGAGACCCAGCCCTGCAACTGGCCCGAAGAGGCCGCTTCTGGCTTGCCCAGGGCCTTCACATTTGTGTCTCCTGAGCCAGAAACACTGTTCTTCCTCTTCTCTTTAAGGGACTCTTCATCCTTCACCCGGACACCTCCTCCGGGAAGCCCGCCCGGATGCCTTAGACGACGCTTGGGGCCCCCTGTGCTGGGTGTGGCCCCTGCAGCCAGGGACCCTCTGTCAGATCTCTGCTCTCTCCGCAGGGCCTGGGGTAGGGCCTGCACCCAGCAGGGGTTTCATGACGTCTGTTCAGTGATAAATGGCAGGTGAAGGCCCAGAGAGCACTTCCCGGAGGCAGAGGCCCAACGGAGCGAGAAAGCACAGCTCCCAGGTCTCGCCCAGCTCCGGCCTGGCCCTCGCAGTCCGGTGGGAATGCCCCCTCCCTGGCTCCGCCCAGCCCGAGCTCCCTGACCCCAGGGGTGCCCCACACGCTCCGGCCGGCCAGAGTCCCAACCACCCAGCCACAGGACGTCACACAGCGCGTGGCCCCACGTGCCTGCACCTCTGAAGGGGGCCGAGCTCCGCCACCAGGACTGTTTTCATGGCAGAATTCCAGGGGGAGAGCAAGGAGGACCTTCAGGGGTGAATTCGGGGAGAAGGGAGAGGGGTCCTTACCTCGCTCAGGGCTATAGTCACCATTCCTTCTAGAACAAGAATGGGGACCGTCCCTCACACAAGGCGTGTCGTGTGGCTTTGACCTGTCTGTGGTCATCCAGAGGTAGCCCGTGGGTGGGAACGGTGGCCCTTGGGGACACTCTGAGGCCGTGCGGGTTGGCAGACAGAGTATCGACCCATCGGGGCGTGACCACAGTGTCACTGTGAGGGCCACCCACCAGACGGGGCTGACCATCTCCGCACCCTCTGGGGTCAGGGCATGCTGTCCTTCCTGGGGCTGACGAGGTTACGGAACCGACCTTGACCTTCCCTGCAGGGTGCGCCCCTCCGAAGGGGAGGCGAAGGGCCAGGGCAGGGGCTGCTTCAGACACTCCCCTCGCACCCCGCAGTTTTCTGCGGCTCCTCTTCATTGGTGTCACTGCTGGTGACACGTGTGTCCTCTGTCACCCCAGTTACCATCTGCAGAAGGGTGGGTTCGGGCCTTGGGAGAAGGCCTTCTGGTGGCCTTAGCTGTCAGGACCCCTGCTCTGTCCTGTGGGCCCTGGGGCCTCCACTCTACACCCCACCATTTGTCCAGGCCCCTCCCCAGGCAAATGCTCAGGGTCCCACGCTTTTAGGATACCCAAGAGCAAGGAAGTTCATGTCCGCATCTGTCCCATCCACCCTGCCCCCTGCCACAGGGCAGAGGGCTCACTCCCTGGCCAGAGAGGGGAGGAGTCCTGCTCACAGCCACAGAAACCCCAGGGCATCCGTGGGGTCCAGGGCGGGTCTCGGCCTCCTGTCCCACTCCCACCCCTGGGCTCTGCAGGCGAAGGAGACTTTGTCCAGGAGCGGCAGACAGGGCAGCTGCCTGCTGGCTGCGGTCCCAGCGGGCCCAGGCCAGGGCTCCGCGGGCTGGCCCCCTTGGCCTTGCTGCCCGTAGCTGCCCTCCCACAGCCTTTTGGGGCTTAAACCATTTTTTATTTCTTAAAGACAAAAGCTATTTGGTTTTAATACACAAAGTAAGTGAGGTCCTTGGTGAGCTCCTGTTCACCTTCCGGCCCAAACCCCTGCCAGGGTCACGGGCGAAGTCTCCGGCGGCCGGGGACCAGGGCTGAGCTGGGCTCGGCTGGCGTCTCAGCAGCCTCTCAGGCCCAGGGTCCGGGCTGGAGGGAAGGGCCGGGAGGGCCCACCCAGCGGGCCTGGGACGGGACAGGAGGAGGTCGCTCTCCTGCATCTGCCCTCTCCTCGGCTGTCGACCAGGAGGCAGCGGTCCGGGTGGCAGGGCTCAGTTCACGGTGGGCACCTGGCTGTGGTGCAGGCTGAACTCCTTGGCCTTGAGGCGGAGGCTGGCGATGCTGTTGGCCATGTTGACCCCCGGGGCGGCGGGGCTTGAGCCTCCGGGGCTGTAGGGCGGCACTGTGCTGGGGGCGACAGGAGACACGGGATGCATTTGGTGTGGCTCTCAGTCCCGGGCCCCAGCCCTGGGGCACGGAGCCACATGGGGATTTGTGGGGATTTCTCGCTGGACCAGGAGCTTCCTGAGAGCAGGGCCTGGGTCCCGTCCACCCCGGCGCGGGCACGGGGCCTGTGCGCAGAGGACGGGGTGAGTGCGCACACGCCTGGGTGTAGGGTGCCTTCAGTGAGTAAGGACAGGCTGGGGCAGCTGGGAGACAGGCCGGCATCACTAGGACCTCACCGTGCACCACCGGTACTCAATGCCACAAGCTGACTGCTGGGCTCACCTTCCACGAGACCGAGGCTCCTGCAGAGCCGCTCACAGACTAAGGGGCGGATGGCGCCCCCTGGAGTTGTGGGGAACAAACACAGCTCCCCAGCCCTCTCCCTCTTCCGTCACCCTGCCACCTCAGAGGCTTTTTCTAGCTCTGACCTGGGGTGAACTGCCCCAGAACTTGGCCCTGGACCCAGCCAGGTCCCCAGGACAGGGAGGCCATGGTCCCAGTCCTCCAGCCCCCGTTTCTGGCCAGGAGGGTGGACACAGGGCGAGGGGCTCTCGCGCCTCGAAATCCCGCGGGGTTCCAGCTGCCTGAGAGCGACGCGGGTCCTTCCCTCCAGACAGGCCTCGTTGTCTCGCCCTTCCGCACATCCGTGTGCACATGTATACACGTGCACATGCACACTCCTGTGCACTCCCAGGCACACGTGTGCACTCACAACCGTGCACACACACTGACGTGGAAATGCACACACTCATGTGCATACATGTTCACACTCATGCAACACACGCATACTCCTACAACACCCACGCGTGCACACCTGAGAGCACACGCCACGCACTTGCCCGCCTACCGCGTGATGTGTCCCCGCTGCCAGGGGATGCTGGAAGGAGCCTGGGCCCTAACCCACCCTGGGGACCCCTGGCCACGCGCCTCCTGGCCTGAAGGGGGCCGGCCCTCACCTGTAGGGGGACGAGGCTGTCCAGGAGAGATAGTCTGGGTTCAGGGCGGTGGGCCGGGGGGCCACGGGCTGCTCGATGGCGGCCTCCTGGCTGTAGGACTTGAGCAGCGAGGCAGAGCGGTTGGCCAGCATGGCCCGCTCATTCCGGCGGAACTTGGCCCGGCGGTTCTGAAACCAGACCTGGGGGTGGGAGAGAGAGGGGAGCAGGGTGCGGCGGCTGTGAAGGGGACCCAGGTCCTTTTGGACCCAGCGTGTGCCTCTCTGCTACCAGCCCTGGACTGGCAGCTTCCCCTCTCCGAGCCTCGGTTTCCTCATCTGGAAAGTGGGGGTGCTGGGCCATACCTGCTGCTGGGTAAGCGTGTGTTGGAGAACGGGCGCGTGAATGAATGAAGGATGAATAAATGCGCACTTGGCTGTGGTGAGGTTATCATGAGAGGTGCATGCTGAGCACTCAGCTCTGAGCTGGCACGGAGTGAACACTTAACACTTCAAAACGACTTTATCGAACCCCTTTGTGGCAGGCCCTGCTCGAAGCACTTTACAAACGCAGGAACTCCTTTTTTAAAAAATTTAAAAAATGTAGTAACCCCTTTAATTCTCAGGAGAGCCCTATAAAATGCACCCACATGGTCCTCGTTTTCCAGGGAGGCCCCGAAGGCACAGAGAGGTTAAGCAACTTGCTGTAGGTCACACAGCTAGCGAGTGGCAGGGCTTGGCTGTGAACCTCAGCCTCTGGCCTCAGATGTCTCTGCCCTTAAACATCTCACCTCGGCAGCTCCCTACCCCTGAGTGAGTGGGGGCTGCACGGCCCACGGGCGGCCCTGGACGGCAGCGCTCACCTGGACGCGCGCCTCGCTGAGGTTGACGCGCCTGGCCAGCTCCTCGCGCACGAAGGCGTCGGGGTAGTGCGTGCGCTCGAACACGCGCTCCAGCGCCTGCAGCTGGCTGCTGTTGAACGTGGTGCGGTTCCGGCGCTGCTTCTTCTTCCGCTTGGTGGCGCCGCCGCGCCCGGGGCTGGGACACTCACCTGCGGGGAGGACAGGGTCAGCAGGTCAGCAGGGCAGAGGACAGCGCGGTGGGGGCCTGAAGCCCCCCAAACCGGCCAGACGCCCCTGCACCGCCAAGCTCGAACAAAGGCATTCAGGCACCTGCTCAGCAGTTTGCATTGAGTTTTTTTTTTTTTTTTTTTTAATATATATAGTTATTGATTTCAGAGAGGAAGGGAGAGGGAGATTGAAGCATCAATGATGAGAGAGAATCACTGATCAGCTGCCTCCTGCACGCCCTACACTGGGGATCAAGCCCACAACCCGGGCCTATGCCCTGACCAGGAATCGAACCATGACCTCCTGGTTCATAGGTCCATAGGTCCATGCTCAACCACTCAGCCAGCCAGCCAGGCTTTCTTTGTTTTTGTGTTTAAAATATATTTTTACATGCCCTAGAGCTCAGTGGTCGGCAATACGCGGCTCGCGAGCCACATGCGGCTCTTTGGCTCTTCCACAAAATACCACGTGCGGGCGCGCACGTACAGTGCGATTGAAACTTCGTGGCCCGTGTGCAGACGTCGGTTTTCGGCCTGGGCGAGTCTATTTTGAAGAAGTGGCATTAGAACACTCAAGGGGCCAAAGAGCCGCATGTGGCTCGCGAGCCGCGGTTTGCCGACCACTGCCCTAGCTGGTTTGGCTCAGTGGATAGAGGATCAGCCTGCGGACTGAAAGGTCCCTGGTTCGATTCCGGTCAAGGGCACATGCCTGGGTAATAGGCTTGATCTCCAGGAGGGGACATGCAGGAGGCAGCCAATTAATTATTCTCTCTCATCATTGATGTTTCTAGCTCTCTCTCTCCTCTCCTTTCCTCTCTGAAAAAAAAATATATATTTAAAATATATATATATAATAGATATTATATATATATATACTTATTTCAGAGAGGAAGGGAGAGGGGAGAGAGAAAGAGACTGAGATGCTCTGTCCACTGAGGCACCAGCTAGGGTGGCCCTGAGCTCTTTACTTGGATGACGCTCTAGGATGGATGGTCCAGCCCCAAGAGCGGGAGCACCGGCCTTTAATTCACTCCTTCGTTCACCCATTCGTCCATCCAACACATATTCACTAGGCACCTGCTGTGTGGCAGGCTCCGCACCAGGGCCCAGGGGTGTCGTGGTGAAAAAGGGCAACCAGCCCCCCTCCCCCATCCTGTGGAGCCAGGGGACAGGCACCTGCGGCCATGAGGGACGGCTGGCCTGGCAGGGAGGCTCCAGGAGACACCTGCGCGTCCTCACACCGTCCAGGCTCTGGGCGTGGGCGTGGCGAGCCCTCCACTGATTTTGCTGTTTAATTATAATAACACGTAATGAAGAGCAGCAAGGGTCCCCGGTCACGGGGTGTGCTGCACGCAGGCCCCTCAGCACGGTAGGTCATGGGTGCTCAGAGGAGTCCTACATCGACGTGCCGTTATCCCATCACCCCACCTGACAGAGGGGAGGAGGAAGGAGGATGCTCGGCTGCTACTCCCACAGGTACCTTTTACCCAGGGGAGGAATGCTGGCCCGTCCTCCCCCAGGGCCCAGCTCACTGCCCACTCCTCCAGGGAGCCCTCCCTGACCACCTGAGCCCACATGGGAAACCCTCCCCCCCACTCCATCGAGCTCACCCGGCACTTAGAACCAGCATTGCCCAGTTCAGCACTTCCGTGTGTATCTGACTTTCTTACTAAGAATGTGTATTTTAGCCGAAACTGGTTTGGCTCAGTGGATAGAGCGTCGGCCTGCGGACTGAAGGGTCCCGGGGTTCGATTCTGGTCAAGGGAATGTACCTTGGTTGTGGGCACATCCCCAGTGGGAGGTGTGCAGGAGGCAGCTGATCAGTGTTTCTCTCTCATCGATGTTTCTGGCTCTCTATCCCTCTCCCTTCCTCTCTGTGAAATATCAATAAAATATATTAAAAAAAAAAAAAAAAGAATGTGTATTTTAGCCCCGGCCAGTTTGAGCTCAGTGGATAGAGCATCAGCCTGCGGACTGAAGGGTCCCAGGTTCGATTCCGGTCAAGGGCATGTACCTCAGTTGCAGGCTCGATCCCCAGCCTTGGTCACAGCATGTGCAGGAGGCAATGAATCGCTGTGTCTCTCTCACATCGATGTTTCTCTCTCTGTGTCTCTCCCCGCTCCCTTCCACTCTCTCTAAAAATCAGTGGAGAAATACCCTTTGGCGAGGACTAAGGAATACACATGTTTTAATAACAAAGTAATGTCGCTGCCTGTCACAGTAACCAACTCCAACAACACTGGAGGGAATAAAGTAAAACAAGTCCTTCCCTCTCCCCAGCTCCACTCCCTACACTTTACAAGATTACAAACCTGTGTTCAACGGAGCATCATT
Organism: Plecotus auritus; assembly: GCF_963455305.1. Classification (NCBI taxonomy): domain Eukaryota; kingdom Metazoa; phylum Chordata; class Mammalia; order Chiroptera; family Vespertilionidae; genus Plecotus; species Plecotus auritus. Next base: position 181,570,584 of record NC_137776.1, on the reverse strand, counting down.
CTAGAGCAGGGGTGGGCAAACTTTTTGACTCGAGGGCCACAATGGGTTCTTAAACTGGACCGGAGGGCCGGAACAAAAGCATGGATGGAGTGTTTGTGTGAACTAATATAAATTCAAAGTAAAGGAGCGGAGGGGAGAGCAAGAGAACCCTCCGCTTTTTCGGCTCCGCGGGCCGGATAGAACAGCCGGATCCGGCCCGCGGGCCGTAGTTTGCCCACGGCTGTTCTAGAACATTCCAGGCCCTGCAATGGTCACCACTCGATCCCCGTTTTCAAACAAGCTCCGAGGTTAGCGGGGTTTACCGACTGATTCAATCTGAGGCTGACTTGTTCCATGCAACTGTAGTGACTGTCGGGGGGGGGGGGGGGGCGCCTCTGGGGGTGTCAGGCAGAGACCAAGGAAAAGCTGGCCCCATCTGGGCCAGTGGCTCTCGCTGAGGGCAGCTTGGCCTCCGGGGGACACCTGGCAACGTCCGGAGACAGTTCTGACCGTCAGGACCGGGATGGAACGGGGACAGGCTGGGGTGCTGCTGAGTTCCCTTCCACGCCCAGGACACGGGCCCCCCGTGGCCGCATCGCTGGCCACACTGTCCGCAGGCTGAGCGCGAGGCCTCGGCGTGGACGCAGCGGCCGGGTCGGGGTTCAGAGCTTTTCTCGTGGGAAGTGCCGGCTTGCGAACACGGGGGACACGCGTGGGAGGGGCCGGCGTGGGGCTGCACGAAGGGGTCCCAGCGAGCCGCCTCCCCTCCTGGACCGGCTTCACTCCTCACCCCTTTCCTCCAAGAAAAGGCGCCGATGGATGGACGGGAATGGTCCTCTCCCCGCCCCCCGCCCCCTCCAGCGGGAAGAAACCCTAAACCGAAACAGCAAGGGCCCGAGTGCTGAAAACTGGGTGGTGAGCAATAGGCCACGCGGGACGGAAGCTTCCGGAACACCAGCCATTGCAGAGTCCACGTCCACGCCCCGTCAGGCTTGGGCACACACCCAACGCAGGAGGGATTTCAGCCAAAAAAAGGAGACTTTTTTTCGGGAAGTTGCAGAGCAATTCAAAATGGAGGGTGTTCAAATGAAAACCATTTTGTAGCGCCCGCCCCGCCAAGTGGGCGCCAGAAGGAGCAACCCCCCTCTTTCACCAAACTGTGCGGTGACGTGGAGCCGCAACTCTCACCCCAAAGCAGGCACTGCCCCCCCCCCCCCAGCCCCAGATGCGCCCACCGGACCAGCTGGCCTCCACAGCGGGGGACCGGCCCTCCCGGGTTCCTGCCCAGGCGCGCAGATGGGATGCACCCCAAAACAACTGGTTTGGGCAGGATCCACCCACTGAATCCCCCCCCACCCACTTCACACACGGGGAAACTGAGGCTGGGCGGCGTGCCCAGGGCCATGCAGCTGGGGTGGGAATTCTTGTCTGCTGGAGGGCTCAGCCATCTCCATGGGGTCTCCCCCCTCATCAGCTCGCTCCTCAGGGAGGTGACCTGTGGCCTGTCACACTCGTGGTCCCAGCTCTGGGAGACGCCCCGGGGAGGGGTCTCCAGGTTCATGCATCGCGCTGGTGCGCTAGCACCCAGGTCCTCATCCCAGCCCATGGGAAGGGCGCACTGGGCACTTCTTCAGAAAATAACGTATTATTTTGCTTTTTACATTTTTGATCGAGCGATTGATTTTAGAGAGAGTGGAGGGGGTGGAGAGAGAGGGAGAAACACGGGTTTGTTGTTCTACTGGCTCAGGCGTTCCTTGGTTGGTTTCTGCCCGGGGATTGAACCTACTATTCGGGTGTATCAGGACGATGCGCTCCCCGGCCAGGGCGGGGCACCTCTTTGTTCTAAAGGAAGACCTCAGGCTGGGAGCCGGGAGGGACAGTGGCTTGCCCGAGGTCACACCAGGTCCCCGACAGGAGCTGGGTTTAACTCAGCGTCCAGGGCATAGCAAGTGCCCAGTACGGGCTCGCTGCCCTTTGCACTCCTGTCCGCGTGCAAGCGCGTGGGGCACGGAGGCAAGGCCCTCCCGCAGGGGAGAGGTGGTGGGGGTCCCTGCAGAGGGCGGAGCAGAGGCGGGCGAGGCTGAGGACGGTCCAGGCAGCGGCTCAGAGGTGACCCAGGACTCGAACCCAGGGCTCTGGACTCCGCCAGGGCTCCCGGGCAGCCTCTGCTTCCCAGCGGATCACCTCCTGAGAAATGCTCAGTGGCGGGCGGGCGGGCGTGTCCCTGGCTCACAGCATTTGGAGAAGAAACAAATACTCTCTAAGCCTCGGGCTAGCGACACCCAGGCCTGCTCGGTCCAAGCCGTCCAAGCCGGCTGTGGCCCAGAGTTTCCCTGTGTTCAGTAAAAGTTCTGCTTTCCTCTGGGGTTAAAAACAAAGGCCCAAACCGCCTCCCTTTCCCCTGGCTGTTCAGATGCTGTTGTGAGCGGCTGGATCGGGGAGGGAAGAAACATAGGGGGCCAGGGGAGGCCTGCCACTCTCTCTCCCTGCAAACCCCAATTACTCCGTCCCCGATTATATTACAATGGAAAAAAAAAAAATGACTGGGGCGCAGTTCTCTGCCATTAAATTATTTCACACATACCATTTATTTGGCTGACTGCGGGCCAAAGACATTTAAAATCTCTGCTGTCAGTCAAATGATCAAGTGTTCCTGGCTCCTCTCCCCGGCACCCATGGTTTTTCTTATTCCATGTAATTTAAGGGCCTAAATAGTCTGGAGGGAATTAGCGGCAAATTCTTCCCAAGACAAATAAACCCGCCTCTCGCTCGGCCTTTCTCAAGCTGCCGAGGGACCCTCTCTATTTGTTTTTGCTTCAAATAGTCAGTTTGCGCCTGACCCCAGGGCCAGGGCGCGCTCCAACCCAAATAAATAACTTTTATTAATTAGCATTTATTCTGACCAAATCGGCAGCCTCCCCCTCCCCCCCCATGCGATCTCTGCCAACACGTTCACAAAAATAAACAGCGGGTCCCCAGGACCTTGATGTGGATTTAACACATTAACACCGGCGGGGGTCGGGGGTGGGGGGGGGAGCGGGGCTTCGGAACTGCAGAGCGTGCAGGCAGGAAGGTCTGAGGAAGGAAGCAGAGGGGGTGGCCAGGGAGCCAGCAAAGGCTTCGCGCCCCCTCCCCCCACTCCCCAGGTCTCCTGGGAGAGATTTGGGTTCCTCTGAAGGGCCCCTGGGAGCAGGGCTCAGACAGGAATTCTGCAAACCGCATCCCCAACCGCTGCCCGAGCATCTCCAAGGACCCAGCGCTACTCGGGGAGACGTGAGGGGGACCCCCACCTCCCCTCAGGGGTGCGAGAGGGCCCAGGTTAGGCAGAGTGGCGGTGGGAGAACCCTTTAACCCTGCCCAGCCTCAGGAATCTCATTGAAAGAGGGCAGTAGCATCTGACCCTCATAACAACCCCGAATGGGGGACTCTCAGCCCCATTGCACGGATGTGGAAACTGAGGCACAGAGGCAAAGCCACACGGCCAGTCAAGGCCGAGCTGGGAGGTGAATCCGCAGAGCAGCACAGCTCCCAGGTCTTACCGACTGTGGCGCGGGCAGCCGGCCCTAAGCGGCACCCTCCTCCTCCCCCCCCCCCCACTCCGTCCTCGTGCATGAACTTCGAGTGCCTCTGCGGGGTCTGGGGTGTAGGGAGCAACCAAGAGGAGGGATGCTGACGGCTACAGAAGCGTTTCTGGAGCTGGGGTATGCGTCAGAGTTCCCAGGCTGCAGGCCAGGGGGGCTTCCAGGAGGGGGCGGCGTGCGGGCTGCCCACCCTGTGAGACAGACCTTCGAGGGCAGGACCAAGGGCAGACCTGGAGTCGGGTCAGTGTTTTGAAAGAAAGAAAGGAGGCAGGAGGAGGAGAAACGTGGTCCCTAGGGGCCTCTGGAGCAGGGAACCTGGGCTCCGGGCGTTCCCCGGGGGTGGGGGGAGGGAGGCCCACCCACCTGCCAGAATCCCACACAAGGGGCTCAAGAGCTGCTTTCATCTCTGGCCAAGCTGACCTCCGGCCCAGACACTCGGGGACCAGGGACCAGGCGCAGAGGAGGGCTCTGTGCCTCCGGTGAGCTCCCACAGGCAGACCTCCCAGCCTCACCTCCCAGGAGGCCCCACAGCCTCAGAGGAGCAGGCAGCACCATCTCAGCCTCACAGAGGCCGGAGGGAGGCCCAGGGAGGGGCCAGGACTACCCAGCCTCCCACAGTGACTGGGAGCCTTTGCCGGCAAACCCCAGGCCCTGTCTGTTCTTGCCACCGCCCCCCCCACACCCCGGTAGCCACCTGCCAGGGTAAGGAGTTAGGAGGTACCCCGGCCCCAGCCCAGCCCTGGGTAAGTCCTCGGTGATCACGACAAAAGGGTGGAGCCCTTCTCTTGAGGGCCTTTCTGGCTCTACCCACTGGAGGGAGCACCCAGGTCACCCTGGGCGGGGGCTTTGGGGCGTCTCGGGGCTGCTGTCAGGGTTCACGCCCTCTCTGAAATTAGTGCTCAAGCCTTTCCGGGGCTTGCAACTGCTCTCCCTCCCCAGCTTACCTTCAGGTCTCCGCTGATATATCGCTTCCTCCAGGAAGCCTTCTCGGATTACACACACACACACACACACACACACACACACACACACTGTCATTGTAGGGTAAGTGTGGGGTCCTTTGTCAGGCAGGAACTGGAACTGACAGTCCTTTTCCTCTCTGGGACCCATCACAGAGCCTGGCCCAAGGTAAACTCCTCACAAATACTTTTCGAGTGTTGAGTGAATGAGTGAACGAATGAATGAACAAACAAGGAGGCACTGGCAGGGTGTGGAGAGGCGACAGAGCCTGCCCTGTGTCCTGGGCTGTCTCCGGGGGCCGGGTCCTCCTGACAGAGCCATAAAGGCAGCCGGTGCCATCACGTGAGACCGTGACCACAGGGCAGGAGGCAGGGGTGTGGGGCGGACCAGAGAGTCAGCCACTGCAGCCACTGTCCCCTCCCCCTTCCAAGGATGTTTCACCTCATTAATTTCGAACAAAACCCAAGGTGCTGACACATTTTTATAGCTACCAGCCTGGAGAAGGAGCGAACGCCTCAGGAAGGAAGGTGAGGAGGGACGATGCAGTGGGGCCCGAGGAGTCAGAGGGGTTCCAGGGGCCCCATCCATGCTCCGTGGCCTCACAGGCCTCAGTGAGCCACCCCGGCCTGGGACTGCCACCCCCGCCCCTCCCAGCCCTGAGGCCAGTGTGGCTACAGGAAGGTCTCTGCAGGCTTGAGGGGACCCCACGTTGGGAGGAGGCTGAGAAGGCTCCCGCATGGCCCCTGGAAACCTGGCAGGGCCCTGGAGGCAGCTGCAATGCATCTGAGTCTCTTTGGAGTCGGGGCCTCTGCCTCCCCCAGCGGAGGGGCCAGTGGGCCAAGGGGATCTGCCTTGCTAGACAGCATGAGCTCCTCCCTGCCTCAGGGCCTTTGCACACGTTCCCTCTGCCTGGAGCTCTGCGCCCCTTTTGTCTGGTGAATGCTTACCCAGCCTTTAGTCTGAGCCTGGATTTCCTGCCCTGAGACCTCAGACCAGGGTGGGTCTCCTTGTCGCAGGCTCCTGGGCCCCGGCCCTGTCCCGCCCATCTGTAATTAAGTCCCTCCTCTGTTTTGGTTTTCTGCTTCGTGCCTCTCTTCCAGCCGAGTCTAAACTCCAGGGAGGCCTCGGGCACTGGCTTGGCCTTGTCGCTGCTGCATCCCCAGGACTGAACAAGAAGTTTGGTTTCTCCCTAGCTGGTTTGGCTCAGTGCATAGAGCGTCGGCCTGCGGACTGAAGGGTCCCAGGTTCAATTCTGGTCAAGGGCACATGCCCGGGTTGCAGGCTCAGTCCCCAGTGGGGGTCGTGCAGGAGGCAGCCAATCAATGATTCCCTGTCATCACTGATGTTTCTATCTCTCTCTTCCTCTCCCTTCCTCTCTGAAATCAATAAAAATATATATATATTTTTTTTAAAAAAGAAGTTTGGTTTCAAAAATCCTTCGGAACGAATGACTATATAAATGCAGGAAGGCCTCGTTCCAGAAAAAGAGCTGAAGTCTCTACATCACCCTCGAAAGGGCCAGACAGTGGTTTGGACGTGGCACCCGAAGCCCCCGCCACTAAAGGGAAAAGGGTAAGTCAGACATCACCCAAACCAGACACTTGTGAACACCACCAAGAGCGGGAAACGATAACCCACAGGTCGGCAAAAATACCTACGAGTCATACTGGGCAGGGTACTCGCCTGCAGAAAGCAGGCGCGCTTAGACCTCGCCAGTAAAAGGTCGAATAATGCAACTTAAAAACACGCAAAGGATCCGGAGAGACCCTTCTCCACAGAAAGTACCCGAATGACCAGTGAGCCCATGAGGTGATGCCCAGGGAGACGCAGATCAGAGCCCCACGAGGGACCCCTTCACGCCCACCAGGACGGCTAGCATCAGAAGTCAGGTAGCGACAAACGTGGGCAAGGATGTGAGCAATCGGACCTCAGGCGCCGCTGGTGGGGACGTGCAGAGGTGGGGTCTCCTTGGAAAACCATCTGGCAGCTCCTCAAACGTGACACACGGAGTTGCCATGTGACCCAGCAATTCCACTCCTGGGTACACACCCAGGAGGAACGAAAACATCCGTCCACGCCCAACCTGTACACGAACGTGCATAGCAGCACGACTCCCAACAGCCAACACGTGGGAACAGCCCCATGCCCGCCAACGGGTGGATGGATAGGTGAGCTGTAGCCTATCCATTCATCAGTTGACAACGGGACATTATTCAGCCACGAAAAGGAATAAAACGCGGATCACGGTACAACGGGGAGAACCTGGAACAGGTTGCTCCGTGAACGGAGACAGCGCCTCTCACAGGCCGCCTACCGTGGGACCCCACTTATAGGAAGATGAGAACAGGCGAATCGATAGAAACGGGCGGTTAGGTTGCCAGGGGCTGCGGGGGGGGGGCACGGGAGGGATTCGAGGCGATGACTGATCACTAAAGGGTGCGTGGTTTCTTTTTGGGGAAAACGTGCTAAAACTGGTTGTGGTGATGGTTGTACAACCGAATATACTAAAAATCGCTGAATTGTACACTTCAGGTGGGTGAATGGGATGGTATGTGAATTATAGTTCAATAAAGTTGTTATAAAACACACACACAGCCCGGCTGGCGTGGCTCCGTGGTTGAGCATCGACCTATGAACCAGGAGGTCATGGCTCGATTCCAGGTCAGGTCACATGCCCGGGTTGCGGGCTCCATCCCCAGGAGGGGGTGTGCAGGAGGCAGCCGATCAATGATTCTCTCTCATCATTGATGTTTCTCTCTCTCTCTCCTCCCTCTCTTCCTCTCTGAAATCAATAAAAATACATTTTAAAAAACCACACACACAGAAAAGGGGGAGAGGTCAGAGAGAGACACGGGGGTTGGCAGAGAATGGAGAAAAGGAGACCGCTGAGTGCTTGAGGGGACACAGGGAGGGCAGGACAGAGTGGGAAACGAGGGGTTGAGGCCCAGATGGTGGCTCAGCGCTGCTGGGAGCCCCAAAGCTGCTCTGGGCGGGACAGCAGCCAGGAGGCGGCGTGGGGCACAGCAGGCCCACTGTGGGAAGCAGGGGCGGGGGGGGGGGGACAAGGAGCCTTTGAAAAATGGGGTCCTTGGGCCCGAGGGGGGACAGGGACGAAGCTACTGAACAGGGAGCATGTGTCCTATTCTCAGGCACAAACAAGGGCCGGGAGGTCAAAGGCCAGGTACAACTGGCCATCCCGAAATCCGGGGTCTCGAAGCTCCCAGCCTACAGGGCTGACTGCTGTCCACTCAGAACTCCAGGAGCCAGGGTTCAAGTTCCCAGGCCTCTGGTCACCTCTGGTCACGTCTGGTCATGTGAGCCCAGTTTTGTCTGCTCCTGAGACCCCGAATCCACGCTCCAGAGAGTGGGGGCACCTGGAGGAGTGGGGGTGCAGGGCGGGTGGGGGTCGGAGGCATTGAGGAGGATGACAGCAGCCCTCTGCTCAAAATTTGGTCTGAGAAGGGGGTTAGCGTCTGGTTTTAATCTGAGGTTGGTGGCCAAATGCCAAATTTATTGTAAAACCTACATTTTAATAAGGGGCTGGGATCTGGAGGGAAGCTGCCCTCGTTAACCATTTCCAGAGCGGGGTGAGCGGCTGCTCGGGGCTCAGGGTGGGGGTTCCCTCCCAGGGAAGAGCCGCGGCCTCTCTCAGCCCACAGCCAGCTCCCGGAGGGCCGGAGATGGCCCGTTTCCTTGTGGCTCGGATCTGACACCAAGCTGCCGACAGCTCTGGGGTCTCCAGCCCATTGTCCTCATCTTCTCCAGGACTCAGACCTGCAGGGATCTTACAGGGCCTCTGTCAAAGGCCCTCGTGTTTAAAAAACATTGGTATTGACTTCAGATAGAAACATCAATGATGAGAATCATTCATCGGCTGCCTCCTGCACGCCCCACACTGGGGATGGAGCCCACAACCCGGGCATGTGGCCCGACCTGGAATCGAACTGTGACCTCCTGGTTCATAGGCTCAACCACTGAGCCACGCTGGCTGGGCCCCCTCATTTTTGCAGATGGGGAAACTGAGGCTTGGTAAGGGACCGTGGCTTGGCCAAGGGCTCAGCAAGGCAACGGGCCCCCCAGTTGGGTCCACTGAGATCCGAGCCGAGAACACACATTTTCCTCCTTCCTGCTCCCTCTCTGTTCCTGGGTTCCCAGTTGGGGGCGGGGGGGGGGGGGTCCCTGACCCAGGGATACAGGGTTGGGGGCCACCAGCTGCCCACCCGGAGCGCAAATGCCTGCCCCTCCCAGTCTCTGAGGATGAGGAAAGCATCCAAGACAAAGGCAGCGCCCACTGGCCCCTCTCCTGGCTAGCAGGGCCTTCCGTGACCCTGGCTCCGGACGGGGCTGGCCTCCCCGGGAGGCTGGCCTTTAAAGCGCCGCGGGAGGCTCCGACCCATCCGTGACTCGGGGCTGCTGGAAAATGTGAGTCTGAGGCTCGCTCCGCGAAGCCCCCGGGGCTGCCTTGAGTGTTTCTTCCCGCTCCCCCCCCCCCGCCCCCACCAGCTCCAGGCCACAGCTCGGGCCTGTGGTGAGGAGAGGAGGGTCCCTCCTTCCCACCCCTTTTTTGGCTTCCATTTACTGACCTTTTATGATGTGCCTGGCCCTGGATTATGGAGCCCTGCCTTCCAAAATGTGGAAGGCCCTGTGATTAAGCTTTGTTCTCAGCTCGGGACAGTGAGGCTCAGAGAGGTGCAGTAACTGACTCAGGTCACACAGCGAGGCAGGGATGGGTTTATGTGCCGTCCATCTGTCCCCCAAGTGGCTGACATCTGGAGGAACGAGACCCTTGTTCACAATTTCCAGACCAAGGTGACTGACATTGCAGTTAAGGGCCCAGGGTGGGGCTTACTCTCCCATTTGAGAGCTCTGGGCCCCTGGGAGCCGGAAGCCCGCAGCCAACCCCTGCTGGAGACGGGTGAGTACTGGCATCGGGGCGAGGGACCCCTCCCCATTCGTGTGGCTTCGCTGACCGCTCTTCTCCACCTAAATCTGAGAGCTCTGCCCACACGCACACGCCAGGCTCACGGGTCCTAGTGCCCTCAAGTCTGCAGGCCCGCTGCTCTGTGTCGGTGGCGGGGGAGAGGGGAGGGGAGGCTGTCTGTGTCCCAGCCTCCCCAGCGGGGTGCACACTCAGGGCCTGGGCACGGAGCCACCTGTAGCATCCCCGACGGGTTCCCAGCCACACCCTGGGCAGCAGCCAACCCTGAGCCTGGAAAACTCTCCATGACGGGGAGCCACGATCCCTTCCCCTTGTGGGCGTCCCAGTTGTCCTGGGTTGGGAACTCTCCCCAGGGCCACCTTGCTGACATTTGAAGGTGGTCTCTTCAGCGGGGACCCTGGGAGCCTGCCCTGCCCCCTTGCCACCCCGTGGTCCCGTGGGAGGGGCTGACTGCAGGGCTCCCAGATTTCTGGATGTCGCTGACCATTTCCTTGGGAAGTCCTGGGAAGCTTGGTTAAGAGAGACGCTGCATGTGTCTGGGGGGAGGGGGGGGATCCTTCACAGATGCTTCTGGAAAAGACAACTGATCAGACAGGAAGCCCCGCCTCAGTCACAGTCTGGACGGGCCTCTGTTCTCAGCACCTGGCACAGCGTCTGGCACACAGTAGATGCTCAGTAAATGCCGAATGAATAAATATCTGAACGAATGAATGGAATTTGGGTCCCGATGGGGAGGTATTTCCAGTGTTCTGCCTATCCAAACAGTTGAAGACTTTTATGCATCCTCGATTGGTGGAAACTGTTAAAAGCTGCCCACTTTTTCTGACCCTCCCGTCTGTGAAACCAATTTCTTTACTGTTTTTTTAATTTTTTTTAGCCCTGGCCAAGTAGCTCAGTTGGTTAGAGTGTCGTTCCTATAGGCCAAGGTTGTGGGTTCGATCTCCGATCAGGGCACATACAGGGGCCAACCAGTGAATGCATAAATAAGTGGAACAACACAGCGATGTCCCCCCTTCCTCCTCCCCTCCCCTCTCTACCGCTCCTTCTCTCTCTCAAATCAATAAATTAAAATTAAAAAAAAAAATCAGGGGCCAGAGCATGAGCCAGGGAAAGGCTTCAGCTTGGCATGGCCGGTGCTCAAGGTCAGAGGAAGGGGACATCCTTCTTCCCATGGGGAAGGGGGGAGTGGAGGAGCCCTGGACGGGTCAGCCGAGGCCCCCTGGAGGGCAGGGAGGGCAGACAGGGCTGGGGGCCAGGCAGCTGGCCCTCCTGATGCCCCTGCCACCTAAAGGTTTGGAGCCAACGGCCCTGCTCTGCCAGCCTCCAGCCATAAAGGGGACTTGAGCCCCAGCCCAAGGTTGGTCTCCAGCGTCTGGGTTGGAATCCCCCACCTCCAGGCGTGGCCCCGAGCCTGTCCCTGTTCCTCTCTGGGCCTCCGTGTCCGTGAAGCGGGCCTGTGATGGTCCCGACAGGATGACAGGGATGTGAGGGTTCAGCCCTCCCGCCCCCCAGCCCTGGAGGTGGTGCCAGCCCCTCACCCCACGTGCCCCTGAGAGAGGCCTCACCTTTCAGTGCTGATGGTAGGGAGCTACACCCCCGGCCCCCACTCAGCATCCCAGCCCCCCATTTCCAGGACAGGGAAGGCTGCAAGGCTGGGAAAATCCACTCTTTCCACATACATGTATCTTCAAAGGTTTTCTATGAAACATTCTTTTGTTTTGTTTTGTTTTTAAATATATTTTTATTGATTTTTTACAGAGAGGAAGGGAGAGGGAGAGAGAGTTAGAAACATCGATGAGAGAGAAACATCGATCAGCTGCCTCCTGCACACACCCTACTGGAGATGTGCCCGCAACCAAGGTACATGCCCTTGACCAGAATCGAACCTGGGACCCTTGAGTCCACAGGCCCGATGCTCTATCCACTGAGCCAAACCAGTTGGGGCTGAAACACTCTTGGAAAGAAAGCCTGGGGGAAGGGCTGCGAACCACGGCCCAGGCCCAGTCGCAAAGGCCCCGCGGGGGCAGCCTCAGCGCAGCCCTGCCCTTTGGCCTCCCCCTGCTCTCTGCCTCCCTGCCCCCTCCATCCAGGGAGGACCAAAGTGTCTCCTTCCTCCGCTACCCCCCTTCCCTAGCCTCCTCCGCTGGGAGTGGTCCTGGGAGTCTTGGGGGCCCAGCCCACCTCACTTTACAGGACCCTGAGGAGGTGCAGAGAGGGAAGCAGCTGGTCTTCTAGAGTGGAGCACCCCAAGGCGGCCCTGGGGGTGGCGTGGGCGGGCTTGGGGACCACCCTGAGGTTGAAGCAGTTTTGGTGCGGAGCTGGGTCAGTCCTCAGTGTAACCCTTTCTTTCCCGGTGGGTGAAAAGCCCCCTCCGAACACGGGGTCCCAAAGCCCCTACCTTCTTCGCCCTGCCGCCCGCCCCCTCCCCCCGCCCGGCATTGCTCAGCGCGGCCCAAACTTCATCTTCAGGGAAGCTCTGACTCAGAACTTTAAAAAATCTTACAAACTTAAGAAAACAAACTTGGGGGGGGGGGTGCGGGAAGAGTCCCTGGCCCTTGTAAGGGGTGTTGGGGAGGCTGGCTTTCGGAGAGGCCTCCGTTCTCTTCCCGGAGACGGGGTCTGCGGCGGGGGGGGGGGCAGGACCCACCCAGGAACCCAGCGTGCAGGGGGGGCGGGGGTCACTTCCCCATCTGGGCGGGGCTCTGCTGGCGCGCGGCCGTTGGGTGGGGGTGGGGGTTTCTTTTACGCACAAGCGGGTCTGAGGTCGACCCCGAAACCCAGGGGGTGCCCGGCCCGGCGCGCCAACCGCCGCCCACCCCGCCCGGCCATGTGCGCGCCAGCCCGTGCGTGCGAGCGCGCCGCGCCGGTGGCGGCCAGAGCGGCGCCGCGGCACATCTGGTTCCAGGCGAGCCCCTGGCGCCTGCCTCGCCGCAGACCCGCGGCCCAGACACACAGACGTTAATAGATCGGCGCGCCCAGCCCCGCGCGGCCCGCGCCCGCCGCCGCCCAGCCGCCCCGTGTGAGCGCGGGTGGGAGAGGCGCGCGGGGCGGGGCGCGTGCGGAGGAGGGGGCGCGAGGCGCAGCCCGCCCTCCCCCTCCTCTTCCTGCCGCCTGTCCGCCCTCCGGCTCGGACACCTCCCTCCCTACCCCCCCCCCCCCACTCCCTAGTCTCCGCTAGGTCCCGGGCTGCAGCGGGGGCCGCCCCGTCTCTTCCTGGAAAACCAAGTTCACGGAAATCCAGCAGGCGGTTCCCACGTGCCCGGCCGCGGGCCAGGAGCTGGTCTGGGCGCGCCACACGCGCTTCTCCGCCCATAATCACCCTGGGAGTCAGGTACACTGCTAGCATCTCCCATCCCCATTTCACAGTCGGGATAACTGAGGCTGGAGAGGTCACTGGCCCAAGGTCACAGCCAGAAGGCCACAAGGCTGGGCTGTTGGACTCCAGCCCCCGCCCCCGCCCAGATGTGTCCCCTCCTACGTCCTAAGGCGCAGACCTGGAACCCAAGGTCACCCAAAGCTGGCCCTAGCTAGTGCCTTTCCTTGGGACGCCCCTCCTTCCCCTTTTCGGAGACCCTCCGCTCAGCCGCACCCTGACTCCCTAGCTGAGGTCCTCCCGCCCAAGCACCTGGGGGCAGTGAGGTTCCGTGGGGACGCTCCAGGAACGTGGGGGCGTCCTTGCCCTTGGCAAGGTTCCAACACGGGGCTTATGCACAACTGCTCCGCATATCCAACCCTGAGCCGGGAGGGTGTGTGTGCGGGGCCCACTCCCGCTCTGAGACGCTCCGCGTGGAAGCTGCCTTCATTAGTCAAGGCCGTGAGCAGGGGGAGGCAGCTGGCCCTTAGGCATCGCCCACGTGAGCATGAAGGCTCATGGGTCTGAGTGGGCTCCAGTGGGTCGCTTTTGTCCTTCCTCCCGCCCTCGGTCCCTCCCTGGGCCTCTCCCTCCCTGTCTGCCGCTCCCCCCCTCCCCCCCCTCCCCCGCCCATGTATGTATATTTGTATATTTATTTGTGTTCCGGCCTTTAGCCCCTATGGGCTGAGGGTGTGTGCTTGCAAATTGCAAGTAATTTGTTGGCTCCAGGTTAGGTTTTCATTCCCCCGCCTCCAGGGGCTTTATAAGGAAAGGGGCCCACATCAAAGTGCCATGCTCACCCTGCACTGGGGGGGGGGCGGGGGTGAAGAGCCTTTTTTCCTGAGCTGCTTACACGATGGAGAAGGAATTCTGTTTAGAACTGTACCGTTAATACCCCCTGAATTCACTTGGGGGGCTGATTAACGCTGGCTGTCAGAAATGCTGGGTTTAGAACAAAACCACACTTTTAAAAAGTTCCCAGCCTGGAGGTAATAAGCTCCGTAATGGCCTCGGCGAACGTGCCCAGGAACTGGAGCCCGCCAGTCAGTCTTTCTGCCATCCCAGCCAAGTCCCACATGAAAGGTCCCCCCCGCCCCCCGTTGGGAACCCTGCCCCCCACTCCTCAAGCATATGGGCCTGGGGGAAGGGCAGCATGGGGCAGGAAGGGGAGACCCTGCAAACTGGGGGCTCCTGACCTCGCTCTCCCCTTCCCCAGCGGGCTCGGAGGAGGGAAGGCCGGGCCACGGACCAGGACTAAGCAACACTGGCTCGGAGCGCAGTGACCTCCTAGCACGGCCCCGGCCACGCGGCGCCTGGAGCGAGGGAGCGTGAATTTGGAGGGAAGCTTGTCCTCCGAGGCACCTGCCACTTCCGCCTCGGGTCTCCGCCAAGGCAGTTTCTCCTGGGACTAGAGGGAGCCCGTGGCGGTTCCTGGTCCCCCTGCCTGTCCTTCCACCGGTGGCCTCCCTCACTCCCTGAGCCAAAAAGCTCTGAAGGGTGCTGATGGCTGCACCCTGTCCACACTCCAGGGCCTGGGTGGGGGACAGGGTCCTGGACCGGCCAGAACAGCCCTGGCTGCAGAGGGGGTCCACTCATGAAGGCACGGGGACTGAACCTCCCAGCCCAGAGGCCTGGCCCAGCCAGGAGGCCTTTGCTTGGCCGCCAGGACCATGTGCAGACACCATAGTGCTGATCATGATTCTCAAAGGGGTTCCCCCAGCTGCTCTCCACGGAGCTCCCAATGTGCCAGGCCCTTTACACACGGACTCCGCACCCCTGCAACCCTTGGGAGCAGAGGTCATTGTCACACAGATGAGGGGAGAGGACTTGGGAGGTCTAGCAACTTCTCTAAGGTCACACAGCCCGAGGGGAAGGACTGGCAAGTTCCTCAGGGATCATGGAAGTACAATTGAAGAAAGCCATGTTCCCTTCTGGCTCCTTTAAGCAGATAAATGAGCGCAAACCCTCATCCAGGGCCCCGGTGGTGGTGGGAGAAATGACCGAACTCCGTATTCACATAGGACGATATTCCACTTCCTGCACAGAAATACCACATGGCTAAGTCATGTTGGCAAGGCTGGTTTGGCCCCAAGAGAACAACTGTTTTTCAGGCTAGTATCCACCGTGAGAAAACCTCTTTACGAAATTTAATGATCAACACCCCAACGTTTAAAACGGGCCAAAGCCCTTCACAGACATCTCACCAGAGAAGATGCCCAGATGGTAACAAGCGCACGGAAAGACCCTCCACATCATGAGTCAGAAGGAAAACGCAAGTGAGAGCAACAGGCAGACGCCGCTGCACGCCTACGAGAGCGGCCGGAATCCAGAACACAGACACCACCAAAAGCTGGCGAGGACGTGGGGCCACCGGGGCTCGTTCTCATTCATGGCTGGTGGGGACGCAAACCGGTACACCGCTGTGGAGGACAGTGTGGAGATGTCCTACAAACCAAACCAGCTCATCAGTGCTATACCTCTTGGTATTTACCCCAGGGAGCTGAAAACGGGCATCCACCCCAAAAAGCTGCACACCAACGTGTATGGCAGCGTCATTCACAATTGCCCAAACTTGGAAGCAATCATGCTGTCCTTCAGTAGGTGGGCGGGTAAACGGTGGTACATCCAGACAATGGGATATTATCCAACAATAAGAAGTCAACGACAACGCCATGAAAAGACACGGAGGGACTTTCAATGGCACATTGCTAAGCGAACGAAGCCAGTCTGAAGAGGCTGCGTGCTGTCTGTTCAACACGGGACGTTCTGGAAAAGGGAAAACGATGCAGACAGTCAAAAGATAAGTGGCTGCCAGGGACGGGGACAGGGGAGGGACGAAGAGGCGGAGCACCGAGGAGTGAAACTGTTCTGGGCAGGGAAACTGTTCCATATGATGCCATCATGGTGGACAGCTGTGGACTTTGGCTGACTTGGGGTGACAGTGATGTGTCCATTTTGGTTCGTGGATCATAGCAAACAGATGGCTCTGGGCAGGGAGGCTGTGCGTGGCTGAGGGTAAGGGGGGGTGTGGGAACTCTGTGATTCTTGCCCGGTTTTTGCGACGAACCTGAGACTTCTCTAAAACATTGTCCATTTAAAAGAGAAAACAAAAATTAAATCATAACCTGTGTTGTGCTGATAAATGTTGAACAATCCGTTCTCTGGAAGGAGGGACCCTTCATCGATAATGTTTGCCAATGTCTGGGGTGTAAACATTTCCACCGAGGCCTATTTCTAGCTACAATGGGACATCGACGAAGGCAGAATTGGGAAGAGATGGAAGCACACCAGGATTCAGTATCTCCACTGTCCCGATGCCTTAGACACAACCCCCAGAAAAGTGAACAAGAGACGTGGCTGCCAAGAATGGGGGACAAGCTGGCGAAGGGTGGCTCAGTGCCTGCTGCCCAGGCCACCTGATGGACTGGTTACTTTGCGAGTCTTGGTTGAGACAGAGGCCCAGCGTGAGCTCCTGCTCCTCCCCCCCACAAGCTGGGTGGCCTGGGGAAAGTTCCTGGGCCCTCTGAGCCTCGCTGCCTCGTCAGTACAGTGGGTGTCATACAGGTTCCTCCGTGAGGACGAGGTGAGGTAATACACGGGAGCACATGAAACCGGGGCCCCTGTTGTGCAGGGAACTCGTCCTTACAAATGGGAGCTCCCTCACATATCCAGGAGCCACCCTTGGAGAGCAGCCTCCCTGCCCTCTTGGTCCAAGGGGTCAGGCGAAGCCCACCCACGTGGCCCAGCCCTCGGCCAATCAGCACACAGCTCCTCTGCGGCCACTGTGATTGGCTCAGAGGTGGGCAGGGCCCCAATCTTGGCCCTGCCAGAGGCTCTGGCGGCTCCTTTGTGTAAGCCCTGGATCCAGCTGAGCCTGAAGTCCCACCCTGGACCTCTCAGCTACTAGTATGAATGTCATCTTAACTTCGTTTACGCTACCTGGGGCCAGTTTGCTGTCCCTCCTAGGGGACAGTCCTAACTAGACACTGCTGAGGCCCACCTCTACCCGAACCTGGCCTTGCCCTAGCACCGTGGTCAGCAAACCGCGGCTCGCGAGCCACATGCGGCTCTTTGGACCCTTGAGTGTGGCTCTTCCACAAAATACCATGGCCTGGGCGAGTCTATTTTGAAGAAGTGGCGTTAGAAGAAGTTTAAGTTTAAAAAATTTGGCTCTCAAAAGAAATTTCAGTCGTTGTCCTGTTGATATTTGGCTCTGTTGACTAATGAGTTTGCCGACCACTGGGCTAGCAGCACTAGAGGAAAGTGCCCTCTACTCTTGGAACCCCCACACCCCCCAATCTGGGTGAGTACAGCCCAGGGGGGCTCATGGACCCCCTCTGGAATCCTCGCTCCTAGCCCCGCCCCTGCGCCTGGGCTGGTTGTGGGTCCCTCCCCCAGCTAATTTGAGATGTGGATCTTTGCAGCCTGTTGGGAGGGCCTCCTGAGCAGGAAGGGAGGGCTCTGGGGTCTGATCCCAGCTCTGCCGGGTGCTGGCTGTGCAGCCTTGGGGTGGCGACACCCCATCTCTGAGCCCCAGAGGCCCCTGTGCTTCTCAACCTGGTGGAACCCATCGGCATGCTATTAGATACCTGTTCGTTGTCCGTTCACTGCCTGTCTCCTGTAAGCGGGACGCTCCTAAGGGCCGATGGGTGGGTGTCTGCCCAGTGCCTGCGCATAGTAGGGCCTCAGAAATATGTGTTGAGTGGAGGGGCCTCTGTTTCTCACCTGTAAAATGGGAACTTTGGTAGCTTGTTGTGAAGGTGAGGGAGGAGCACACGGCTTGGCTCTCTAGGAGGGACTATTGGTTACTGTGAGGAAGGGGGTCCCAGCAGGGGCTCCCTGTGGACAGTGACTTCACCCAAAGAGGTGACTTTAATGATGGCGTGGCAGCGCTGGCACTGCAGGTGGAGGGGAAGATGGGGCCACAGTCTGAGGCCTCCACAGTGGAGCTGGGAGCCAGAGCCCCTCCCTGTCCGCTCTGGGGGCCCAGGCTTTTGTTTGTCTGCTGCGCCCAAGGCTGAGGAGCACTGTCCCCGGGGATGGATGGAGAGATGCAGCCCCTGCTGAGAGAGGGTGGAGACACCGCCTTCATCCCCCCCCTCCATCTCACCCAGAATGTGCCAGGGACAATGGAAATAAACAAGACGGGTGGGGCTGGGGTGGAGGGAGACTCGCCTTAACATGAAGCTAGTTTGGGTTGGGACACTCCCCATCCCCATGCGGGGGAGATGAGGGACCCTGGGGGCCAGCAGCTGCCAGGGGTGTGGCTGGGTCCTCTGCCTGCCCTCTTAGGGACCTGCCTGTGAGTTGCTAATAATAGCAACAGCAGTAATAATACCAACTGCTACAGCGGCCACGTGCCAGGACTAGGAAGTGCTTCCTACCTTGGCTTCCTCACAACCCACTGTCATTATCCCCACTTTAAAGATGAGGAAACTGAGGCTCAGAATCGGGAAGCCCCTTGCCCCAGGGAGCGAACGGAGGCCAGGCTAACTCGCCAGCCCAGCTCTGGACCTCCTCTCCCTGGGGTCTCTCTGGCACATGAGGAGGCTCCAGCCCTTGAGCCCCCCGCAACACCCCCAGAGCTGCTGCCCTCCTGACCAGGACCAAGCCACACATACCCATGGTGCCAGGGTAGCCCCCCTCTCCCAACCCCTGCTGTTGCTCCCCGTTTCTAGAAAGCAGCAAATATTTGCCCTGATCCTCACAGAGCCCAGGAAGCTGCACGGAGCTCTCCAGAGCCCCGGGTTCTGCAGGGCTCTGCACCCCAGTGCTAGAGGGGCGCACCTACCTTTGGCCTCTCTCTGGACTGGGCGATGGCTCTCCTGCCTCCTCCCTGACTGGGCTTCATCCCACACGGCCCACCATCCACTATTCACTCATTTCCATCCGCTCTGGCTCCCGAGGCGGTGGGAGGAGGGTTTGAGAGGAGCTGAGAGCTGGGCCGGGGAGGTAACCCCTATATGGTCACTGTTTCCTTGGCCCCAGGCTCTGTGCACCTCCCTGAAGCTGCCTCCCCACACCCTGGCTGCCTGGTCCTCCTGCAACCTGCTTCCGGTGGCCACTTGGACACGGGGGTCCTGGCAGAGAAAGAAGCCAGCGAGGGGAGGGGTGGGAAAGCCAGCTTCCGATCAGCTTTCCCATGCGTGCAAACACCGCGTCTGAGCCAGCTATGCTGCAGCCCAGGGATCCGCGGAGTGCGTGTGCATGTGTGTGTGTGTGCATGTGTGTGTGTGCATGTACCTGCGTGTTGTGTGTGTGGTGTGTGTGCATGTGCCCTGTGAGGCGAGTGCATATGTGTGCACACGTGTGTGGTTGTAGACAGGTGGCGAGAACCAGCGGTAACCCTGAGGGAGCCTGGGTCTCTCGGCCTTCCTCCTCACCCTTCCCCACAGACCTTCTAGAAGTTGCAATTAACCTCTCACTGGGATTTTTTTTTAAATATGTATTCATTTATTTTTTTAATTTAATAAATCTTCATTGTTCAGATTATTACAATTGTTCCTCTTTTTTCCCCCATAGCTCCCCTCCACCCGGTTCCCACCCCACCCTCTGCCCTTACCCGTGTACAATTTTTGTCCAGTCTCTTCCCGCACCCCCCACGCCCCTTTTCCCCCGAGAATTGTCAGTCCACTCCCTTTCTATGCCCCTGATTCTATTATATTCACCAGTTTATTCTGTTCATCAGATTTTTTTATTCACTTGATTTTTAGATTCACGTGTTGATAGATATGTATTTGTTGTTCATAATTTTTATCTTTACCTTTTTCTTCTTCTTCCTCTTCTTAAAGAGTACCTTTCAGCATTTCATGTAATACTGGTTTGGCGGTGATGAACTCCTTTAGCTTTTTCTTATCTGTGAAGCTCTTTATCTGCCCTTCAATTCTGAATGATAGCTTTGCTGGGTAGAGTAATCTTGGTTGTAGGTTCTTGCTATCCATCACTATGAATATTTCTTGCCACTCCCGTCTGGCCTGCATAGTTTCTGTTGAGAAATCAGCTGACAGCTGTATGGGTGCTCCCTTGTAGGTAACTAACTGTTTTTCTCTTGCTGCTTTTAATATTCTCTCTTTGTCTTTTGCTCCTGGCATTTTAATTATGATGTGTCTTGGTGTGGTCCTCTTTGGATTCCTTTTGTTTGGGGTTCTCTGCACTTCCTGGACTTGTAAGTCTATTTCTTTCACCAGGTGGGGGAAGTTTTCTGTCATTATTTCTTCAAATAGGTTTTCAATATCTTGCTCTCTTCTTCTGGCACCCCCATACTTCTGATGTTGGTACGCTTGAAGTTGTCCCAGAGGCTCCTTACACTATCTTCATATTTTTGGATTCTTTTTTCTTTTTGCTTTTCCGGTTGGGTGTTTTTTACTTCTTTGTATTTCAAATCTTTGACTTGATTCTTGCGATCCTCTAGTCTGCTGTTGGATCTCTGTATATTATTTTTTATTTCAGTCAGTGTATGCTTAATTTCTAGTTGGTCCTTTTTCATATCCTCGAGGGTCTTGCTAAATTTATCGGCCTTTTCTAGAAAATTCTTTAAAAACCTGTAACTGTGGTTTTGAACTCTATATCCAGTCATTAGTTTTCCTCCATTTCTTTCATTTGTGATCTGTTTCTTTGTCTCCGCATTTTGGTTGCTTCCCTGAGTTGATAGAGTGGCTTTGTGTGCTAGGTGTCCTATAGGGCCCAGTGGCTCAGCCTCCCCAGTTACCTGAGGTGGACACTCTTGGTGCACCCCTTTGTGGGCTGTGTGCACAGTCTTGTTGTAGTTAAGCCTTGATTGTTGTTGGTATCACTGGGAGGAATTGACCTCCAGGCCAAATGGCTGTGAGGATCAGCTGTGTCTACGCTGGGAGAACTTCTCTGTTGGAGACACCCTTATGAGACAAGACTTGAAAAAGCCTCTGTGCTCAGCTTGGATGGGGCAGAGTCTCAGGGCGGAGCAGACAGCACTGGTTTCCCGTCAGCCCTGCCCTAATAGGCCCCTGTGTCTCAGTGTCCCGTGGTAATCGCTACAAGCACCTCTAAGAGAAAGCCACCCTCGAGTTCCGCCCACTGCCAGACACTCCAGTTTCTCCCCAAAGGAGTCTGGGTCCCCAGAGTCTCGCCTGGAACTGGAGTTCAGCGCAGTCGGGAGCTTGTGTCTCCCTCCCACTTGAGAAAGCCAGCCACACACTCAGTTGCCAGTCCTCTCGGCGTGCGCCTTGGTACCTCTGCCTCCTGCAGCCCCTCTGAGTCTCAGTGAGCTTTTCTCTTTCCTTCTAGTTGTAGAATTTCCACTCAGCCAGGAAGCTGTGGTTCTGGATGATGTCCATTTTGTCTTTTAGTTGTAGTTTTGAAATTGTTGTGCGAGGCAGCAGTTTAGGTGTTTACCTATGCCGCCATCTTGGCTTCTCCTCCCTCTCCCTGGGATTTTTAACCTCAAACACCGCAGCATAAAAATAACCGCGCTGGTGTACAGACAGCGTTGGTCATGAAATTAGGCCTGGCTCTATGTGTCCCTGGGAAACGAAGCAGATGTTCATGCTGCCCGCCCGGGAGGGGCAGTCAGCGCCCGCAGCCGGGGCCATGAGCCAACGCCGCCCTCCCCGAGGGGCCTGGTCACTGGCAGGGCTGGGCAGGGATACTGGCGCCTGGGTCCCGGGTGTGTGCTGGGGCACCAGGGCTGGATAAGCTGTCTCTTCTTTGGAAAGCAAAGGTATCAGCAAAGGCCCTGGGGTCAGCTCCCGGAACCCGGAACCTGTTCCCACTCCCAGCTCCGCCCCCCGTGGGCCTTGGGGAACTCTCCCGCCTCGGCTTTTCCGCCTGTGAAGGGGGCTTGGTGGTCCTGACCTGTGCAGCTCCTCCTCCTCCCCCAGTGGTCGGCAAACCGCGGCTCGCGAGCCACATGCGGCTCTTTGGCCCCTTGAGTGTGGCTCTTCCACAAAATACCACGTGCGGGCGCGCACGTACAGTGCGATTGAAGGAGTACCCTAATTAAGTTAATAACAATGTACCTACCTATATAGTTTAAGTTAAAAAAATTTGGCTCTCAAAAGACATTTCAGTCGTTGTACTGTTGATATTTGGCTCTGTTGACTAATGAGTTTGCCGACCACTGTCCTCCCCAGTGTCGGGGGAGCGAATGTGAGGACACATGGTGTTGATGGAGCACCTACTGGGCCAGGGGGGCAGAGAGCTGAGCCCCACTGTGTGATGCCATCAGCTCCTCCGAACAGCCCAAGACACAGGGCCTCTCTCTGTGCCCACTTTGCAGATGGGGAACCTGAGGCTCAAAGAAGTGAGACACTTGCCCAAGATCATCCACTAAGTGGGGGTGAGGTTGGGACCAGGAGCCCACAGCTAAGCCGGGCCCCTGCCAGCCGCATGACCTGCCCCCGAGAAGGCAGGCATCCCCAGACCTCTCTGGGGCCCACTCTGTTTCTGAGCCTGTGCCGCCACCGAGCTGCATGGGGGACAGGGGCTGTCCCGGTCCCCGGACCCTGGCCTCCTGCCTGGCTGGGGGATCGGCTCTGGTTTCCATCCAGCACGCTGCCCCAGCGTTATCACATCTTACCCGCGCCTTCCGAAGCACGCCTGGAGGTGGGGGAGGCCAGAGGGAGCACATCGGGGGCTCCAGGCCAGCGCATGAGGCACACACTGAAGATAAGGGCCTGAGGCCTGGTCCCCGTGCCCTCAATGCACAGCCCATCTTTCTGAGCCTCAGACCCTCGTCTGGCAAACGGGGCCATGAGACTGCCGACTGCCTAGGGCAGTGGTCGGCAAACTGCGGCTCGCACCTGTGGTTTGCCACTCTGTTGACTAATGAGTTTGCCGACCACTGGCCTAGGGGATCCGGGAGGAATTCCTGAGATGATGCGCAGGGAGGGTTAGCACGTAGCGAGTGCGCAGCAAATGGCCCAGACGGTGCGACAACAGCGATGAAGATGAACACACTCGAAGCCACTCCTGCCCCAGTCACCCAGCTCCACTGCCCTGACCCGGCCACACACACACCCCCTCCCCCCCCCCCCCCCCCCCGCAAAGCATCCCTCCATCCCTCCAGGGATGCAGGCTTTGCCGCCAGCTGGCCCCGGCCCGAGCCCACCTTCCTCATCGTGCGCCCGGTCTGCGGATGGCCCTCCTGTCTCAGGGCTTCTGTGCCTACGGCTCGGAGCCCTAGTGCTGGGTCCATGCCTTTGGTGCCGCCGTGCTGCAGGTGGACGGGCGACCCCGACGCTGGTCACGGAACCTGGCCTGCCTCTGCCTCTGAGGCCCTGGGAGCCTCCCCTCCCCACCCTGGGATCTTAGACCTCCGCGTGGCTGGGCTGGGTCTCCCTTGGAGAGGAAGGAACCCCAGGAGGTCTGGGCAGCCGGACACAACTGCTGTCCCCAGGTTAGCCATCCACTTCCCGCACGAGAGGGGACACTTACTAACCAAGAGAGCTGCTGGGAGGGCTTGGGTGCCCCGGCCACCCACACACCCACAGACGCACAGGGAGCATGCCCATTGCTCTCACTACAAACCCTGCGACTCCTGAACCAGGCCTTGCTCACCCGGCCTCTCCCGCGTGCGCCCTCCCAGCCCTCGGCTCCTGGAACAGCCGCGTTCTTTCTCACCTCAGAGGCCCCGCAGCTGCTGTTCCCTCCACCTGCAGCACCTTCCCACCTCTTCCTCTGGCTCACTCCACGCATCCTTCCGGCCCCTCCTAAAAGTCCGCTTCCTCCAGGAAGCCTTCCCTGAACCCCAGACCAGGTAGGGAGGCCCATTCTCTGTACTCATAGCACCCAAGACACCTTCTTAGCCGGGACCACACCTCCCTTGCTCCCTGCGGGGACCCCAGCATTCAGCCGGCAGCCTGGCCCTGAGTATTTGTGGAAGGAAGGAAGGAAGGAAGGAAGGAAGGAAGGAAGGAAGGAAGGAAGGAAGGAAAGAAGGAAGGAAGGAAGGAAGGAATGGGGGAGGCCCCCCTATTTTCCCTGCCTTGAGAGAGCAGCCAGGCCTTAAAAAGGCAGCCCCCACCCCAGCTCTGCTTGGCCTCAGGTTTGAATTCTCTGCCACAGCAACAGTTTTCTTAAACAAGAACTCGGCTCCGCTTTCGGCAGCATTAGATCTTCGCCTTCTCTTGCTTCCTTCCCAGTGAAACCAGAGCAGCCGTTTTTACTTCTTGTCTCCAGCAATTTCCCGCTTGGAGCCCTGACACTCTCCTCGCCCGGGTGTGGCTGCAGGGCAGCCCGCTCCCCGGAGAGGCTGGCCTTCCCATGAACACACGCTGTCTCTCTCTGAAACACGAGATTCCCAAAGGCCCGGTCTGTCCCCAGCCCCAGCCCCAGCCCCTCCAGCCCAGCCCAGCCCAAAGCCCGCCTGCCCGCCTGCCCCGGGGTCAGGCTTTGCAAAGGGTGTCCCTGGAAAAGTGGCACCTTCCTCAGGGAACCGAAGCGGGGTGAGAAGTGGGGAGACAGGAGGCTGCTGGAGCTCCATGCGGGGACCCTGCACGGGCGGCTGGTGCTGTACCTGGGCTCTGGGGAATCACTGTATATTCCCCGGCTGACCTTGGATAAGTCATTTCGCCTTTCTGAGCCTCAGTTTTCTCATCTGTAAGATGGGGTAATGCTTCACGTGCCCTCTGAGGGCAAGCTGACCGCGGGGAGGGACGCTGCCTTCCTGCCCCTCTCCCCGGTTAGGGGCCAGGTCTCACCTGACCACACCTATGACTGAATGCATGAATGGGTGAATTAATAAATCCCATCCGGTTTCTTTGGAACCAAAGGGCCAGGCCTATCTGGGAGGGGGAGGGGCAGGCACAGAGTCTAACACAGCATCTCTCTGGGGAGACCAACGGCCTGTTTTCTGCAGCTTCGTCTTCGGAGGGAAACAGGGAGCAAAGGGCCAGTGTGCCTTTTCTCCCACCTTCGGGATGTTTTTCTGGACAGCCTCCCAGTCTGGGTGCCCAGGTCCCCGGAGCAATGCGGATGGTGCTTTGGGTCCTGGGCAGGCATCACATTTAGAGGCCTCCTGGCCTCCGGGTCCAGGGCGTGGGGAAGGGCGGGGGGGCTTCAAGGGGACTCTGGCCCAGTGAGGGGCAGGGGCAGCCCCCCTGTCTCTCAGAGATGAGCTCACCCCCTGCCACGGGCTGAGGGCGGGGCCGTGTCAGACCCACCTCTGTGCCCATTGCTCCTTGTTTTTAAAATGTGTGTTTGTATTGATTTCAGAGAGGAAGAGAGAGGGAGAGATAGAAACATCAAGGATGAGAGAGAATCATTGATCAGCTGCCTCCTGCACTCCCCCCGTCCCCCGGGGATCGAACCTGCAACCTGAGCATGGGCCCTGACCAGGAGTCGAACCGGGACCTCCTGGTTCATAGGTCCACGCTCAACCACTGAGCCACACCAGCCGGACTCCACTGCTCTTTGGAAGGCCGGGAAAGGGGAGTGACTCTGCTGTGTCACCGTGGGCAAGTCACTTAACCTCTCTGAGCCTCAGTTTCCCCAACTGTAATCACAACAGCAGGAACCATTGCCGAGCCGTTCTCAGGTGCTCAGCTGTCTGCTCTGGTCACCTCCTGAAGTCCTTACAGCCACCCTCAAGCAGGCGCAAGTCTTCTCAGATGACAAACAACGCCCTCGACGCCCTCGGAGCGAAGGAGAACCGTGCCAAGGTCCCCCAGCTGGTCAAGCGGAGGCCGGTGCAGCCACCCAGGGCCATGGTCCCTGCACAGACACACCTCGATTCCCGGCTCCCATCTGCGAGGAGAGAGGTGAGTGACAAGGGAGAGGAGGAGACCCCAGGTCCCACAGGGCGCAGGGGCAGGCCCAGGGGAGGAGGGAGGAGGTGCAGGCACCCCGAGGCCCTGGAACCCCCCTGGGTGGGGGCAGGCAGACCCGAGCCCTGCACGGCCGGCCGGCTGCCCGCGGGCTGGACCAGCTGCCCACGGCCCATCTTGAGCGCATTAGGGGCTGCCGCTCACAGATGTTTTCTGTTACGTGTTATTTGTTAGTCTAATGAAAGGAGGTGCACTCCTTTCAAGACCGGGGCGCTCTGCGGGCTTTTATATGGGAGGCCGCTCGGAGCTCTGGCGGCCAGAGGAGGCCCCGGCCCCTGCCAGGCGCGCCCGGCGGCTCGGCTTTGATTCGGGGCTTGCAGCCATCCGCGTGGTAATTCCAGTTCTGGTTAAATGTCATTTTTAATAACGCCATCTCTGGCGCGTAAACCTCTGCGCCCACGGCAAGAGGGGAGGCCAGCGGGGGGCGGGGGGGACAGATAGGGGGGCGGGGGGGCTGGTGGGCAGCTGGGGCAGTGGACGCCCTGGCTCAGGGGAGCGCTGCGTGGGGAGCGGGCCAACGGGACGCCAGGAGGGGGCTCTTCCAGGGACAGGAGTGTCTGCGGCCCCCGCTCAGCAGGAGGCTTCTGACACCCCCCCCCACCTCCCCGCAGCTAGAGGTGTCGGGACACTGGAGAGGGACCGAGAGAACCCTCCCCCGAATGCAACACCCACTTCAGTCCAGCTCTGGGCTGCCTCGGGCGGGTACTCAGTAGGCGCTCAATGAATGCTGGTGACTGTTCTCTCCCAGGCCCAGGAGCGCAGCTCTCTGCACGACGTCAGGCCTCTGGGAACTCAGGGCTCAGCCTCGGGGCAGTCCCCCCCTCTCCACCCCACCCCCCACTGTGTACCGGCAACTCCATGTGGCTCTCCACTCCCCCAACGGAGGGGGAGGAGGGAGGTGCGCGGAGCCTTCGGGAGTCAGGACTCTCATCCTCTAACGACGGAGCTGTAAATGCAGAGGCCCAGGCCGGGCCTGGAGAACTCCTGGGCTGGGCGGCCTGTGAACATGCATTTTATTTATTTTTTTTAAATATATTTTTATTGATTTTTTATAGAGAGAAAGGGAGAGGAATAGAGAGCTAGAAACATCGATCAGCTGCCTCCTGCACACCTCCCACTGGGGATGTGCCCGCAACCAAGGTACATGCCCTTGACCGGAATCGAACCTGGGACTTTTCAGTCCGCAGACCGATGCTCTATCCACTGAGCTAAACCGGTTAGGGCCATTTTATTTTATTTTATATGTTTTAATCCTCACCCAAGGATATTTTTTTACATTGATTTTCAGATAGTGATAGGGAGGGAGGAGATAGGGGGAGAGAGAAAAGAAACATCAATGTGAGAGAGACACACCCTGTAGTGCCCCAATGGGGCAGGGGAATTGAACCCGAAACTGAGGTCCGTGCCCTTGACCGGGAGTTAAGCCCAAGGCCCTTCCTTCGGTCTGAGGGCCTACACCAGGGGTGGGCAAACTTTTTGACTCGAGGGCCACAATGGGTTCTTAAACTGGACCGGAGGGCCGGAACAAAAGCATGGATGGAGTGTTTGTGTGAACTAATATAAATTCAAAGTAAAGGAGCGGAGGGGAGAGCAAGAGAACCGGATAGAACAGCCGGATCCGGCCCGCGGGCCGTAGTTTGCCCAAGGCTGGCCTACACTCTAACCACTGAGCAACCGGCCAGGGCTGCACGTGCATTTTAACCAGCTCCCCAGGTGACGCTGGTGCATTGATTCCTGGACCACAGGTTGACGAGCAGATGGTCCAACCCCCACACGGGGACAGAGGCTCCGTGGCTGGGTCCTAGGCCAGGCCAAGTCCAGTTCCCGACTCCTCGTCCGGGGCCCCTCCCGCGGCCTTCTAGGTGGCAGCGTCGCAGGAGGTGACAAACTCTCAGGCGGTCGGTTTCCAAGCAATGAAGGCGCTGGCTCAGCTCTGTGGACGCTCCCAGGTCCCCAGCCCCTAGGCCTCCTGCTCCTTCACTGCCCCCACCCAGAACCTTCTACGAAGAGGCCACCTGCCACCCGTCCACCTCTCCGGCCTCGGGGTCCCAGCCCCCTGGCTTCTCTTAACTCATCACCCCACTCGCGCCCAACCACTCCCGCGGTCCCCCACACCGGGAGGTCCCGGCTGCCCGAGCCACGCACAGAGAACAGGACGGTCACAAAGAGGGACCAGGCAGCACCTCGCAGAGCCACCGCACCCGCAGGTGCTGTGAAGGTGCCGTTAGCCATGAGCCCGCGTGCACCGTGTCCTGGCCTCAGGGGGCCCCTCGGAGCCAGGCTGGGGACAAGAGCTTCCCAGATGCGGAAGGAGCGCGGGGCAGGGGGCAGGAGAGCATCTGGTCTTTCACGACCCCCCTTCCCAGCACATTGAGATCCCCCCCCTTCCCGCGGCCAGACAGCCTGCCCTGCGGCTCTGCGGAGGCCCCCGCCTCTCCCGCAGCCCCTCCCTCCCGGCTCCCAGGCGGGGAGCACCCTGCCCAGGGGGGCGGGGAGGGGGTGTCGCCCAGCTTCCCCAGCTTCTGGCGCCGCACCAGCTCCCTGGCCTCGCTCAGCATGGGAGCCGGCTGCTGCGACAACTTTCCTGGCTCCTCTGTCTAAACAGGAAGCGCCCACGGTGCCCTCCTACTCACCACCTCGCCAAGGCACTTAACCCCTGGCCCGGCCACCTGGCTGGGGCTGCTCACCTCGGCTAGCTGCCTGCCTGAGGCCACCCGGGCCCACGCCTGGCCGGGATTTCTGGGCCGCGGGAGCCCTAGGATGGGGGAGGGGTGGGGTAGGTGTGTGTAAGTGTGTGGGGTGTGTATGTGTGTGTGTGTGGGGAGGTGTGGAGGGGTGTATGGGGGTATGTGTATGTGTGTGTAAGTGTGTGTAAGTGTGTGTGGGGTGTGTATGTGTGTGGGGGTGTGGGGGATGTGTGTGTGTAAGTGTGTGGGGTGTGTGTGGCGTGTGTGTGGGGGGGATGTGTATGTATGTGTAAGTGTGTGGGTGTGTATGTGTGTGAGGTGTGTGTGTGTGGGATGTGTATGTGTGTGTGTGGGTGTGTATGTGTGTGGAGGGTGTGGGGGAGTGTGGGGGGATGTGTGTGTAAGTGTGTGTGGGGGATGTGTATGTGTGTGTAAGTATGTGGGTGTGTATTGTGTGGGGAGTGTGGGGAGTGTGTGTAAGTGTGTGGGGTGTGTGTGGGGAGTGTGTGTGGGGGGGATGTGTATGTATGTGTAAGTGTGTGGGTGTGTATGTGTGTGAGGTGTGTGTGTGGGATGTGTATGTGTGTGTGTGGGTGTGTATGTGTGTGGAGGGTGTGGGGGGAGTGTGGGGGGATGTGTGTGTAAGTGTGTGTGTGGGATGTGTATGTGTGTGTAAGTATGTGGGTGTGTATGTGTGTGGGGAGTGTGGGGGGTGTGTGTAAGTGTGTGGGGTGTGTGTGGGGAGTGTGTGTGAAGTGTGTGTGGGGGTGTGTGTGGGGGATGTGTATGTGTGTGTAAGTGTGTGGGTGTGTATGTGTGTGGGTGTGTATGTGTATGTGTGGGGAGTGTGTGGGGATGTGTGTGTAAGTGTGTGGGGTGTGTGTGGGGTGTGTGTGGGGGGGATGTGTATGTGTGTGTAAGTGTGTGGGTGTGTATGTGTGTGGGGGGGTGTGAGGAGTGTGTGGGGATGTGTGTGTAAGTGTGTGGGGTGTGTGGGGTGTGTGTGTGGGGGTGTATGGAGGGGTGTGGGGGAGATGTGCATGTGTGCATAAGTGTGTGGGTGTGTATGTGTGAGGTGTGTGTGGGATGTGTATGTGTGTATGTGTGTGGGTGTGTATGTGTGTGAGGGGTGTGTGGGGAGTGTGTGTGGGATGTGAATGTGTGTGTAAGTATGTGGGGTGTGTGGGGGGGGTGGGGGAATGTGTATGTGTGTGTGTGTGTGTGTGTGTGTGTGTGTGTGTGGAATGTGTATGTGTGAGAGGTGTGTGTGGGGGGGTGTATGAATGGGGGGGTTGTGTGTGTCTGTGAGTCTGGGAAAGTCGGTCCACCATGTGGTCCCCAAACGCCAGCCCGTGACCAAAGTCCTCAGCGACCCACGGCAGGATGCGCGGGGCGACCTGAGAGCTGCTGGCTGAGCCGGGAGTCGGTGCTGAGCCCTCCTGACTCCGAGATGAGACGTGTGAGGTTCTCTCGGATGAACAGACGGGCACCACAATGGCAGTTGGAGTGAATGCTTTTCTTGGCAGCTGCCAGGGATGCCCACTCCCTGCCAGTTCCCCTACGTGCCCGGGAACCCCACCCGGGCTTGACGGGGGAAAGGATGGGTAGGTCGTAGGAGCTCAAGGCCGGACACGTGGTCGCTCAAACAATGATTGTTGGATGGATGGATGGATGCACGGACGGACGGACGGACGGACGGACGGACGGGTGTGGGGCTGGAGGTGGCCTGGGAAAGGGGCCTGTGCTGGCGATGTTCTTTGAGCCAGGGACCCTCCACAGTTCTCCCACGTGCAGCCTGCAGGGGGTGAGGGAGGCCATCGGATGTTTCTGGGTGGGAGGGGTGTTTGAACTCAGACCTTCCAAACTTCCCAAAGCCTGGCAGTGCCCAGGCTGCCAGGCCTGCCCCGCCTCAGCAGGCCTGTGACCCAGGCCAGGTTGCTCAGGACCTCAAGGGGAGACACGCCCCCCCGCCCCCAACTGCCTCACGGGGCCCAAATGCAGCCCACCCCGCCTGGGAGTGGATATCCCTGGCTGGGCCACCCAGCATTCATGGGGTGCCAGGGGTGGCCCAGGACAGGGCAGGACTACAGGGCTTCAGAACAGAGCAGGCCTGGGCTGGAATCTCCTATTCATGGGGACGTGTGACCTTGGCAAGTGTCTCAACTCTGAGCCTCAGTTTCCCTCTGCATAAAACGGGGACAATAAAAGAACAGGCTCCCATAGTCAGTGGGAGGACAGTGAGGGGTGAGGCATGTGGACCCCGGCCGGCTCGGCTCGCAGCTAGGGCTATGGTCACTGCAAGTGCTATGGCTGCTGTCACCCTGCCTCCCACATTCCCCAAACAAACCCTGACCCCACAGACTGGTGCGGCTTCCCCTCCCCAGCTCCCCCATGGAGCCTAAATGCTGAGCTGTGCGGGAGAGAGGCCTGGACTTGGGGTCCCACCCCTCCTTCCCAGCTGGGGGCCTTGGGCAAGTTGCCTTGCTTCTCTGGGCCTCCAAAGAATAGGGGTGCCAGTCACCAACCCTGTCTGGTTCTCAGGGCTACGTGCGCATCCCGTGAGCTGTCATGGAGACCCTTTATTGAGCACCTACTATGTGCTAGGCACAGTCTCCCACGCCCACTAAGGCTCGCCACCCTCTCACAGATTTCACTGCCCATCACACCCTCCCATGGCTAGCAACACCGAGCCTCAGGGTGCTTCCAGGTCTCGGGGTGCTGTGCAAGCTGGCGTGCTCACTCCTGCTCCAGAGTTAGGGTTCAGAGTCTCTGGAGGGGACAGTGACACTCCGGCCCTGTGGAGCTCGGCCCCCAGGGAAGGGCCCTGGGGCGGGTGCTAGCAGATCCAGGCCCCCTAGCTCCCCCCAAAGTGATCTGTATTAGCCAGAGGGGCAAGATCCCCCTGGAACCACGAACAAAGAACCAGAGACACAGAGACCGCTGCCCCTCCCAGCCCCCCAAAGATCCAGGTTCCCCACCTGAACCCCCGGGCTCTTAGCTTCCAGGCCCTTTCCTCGGCCTCTCGCTCACCCTCCCTCTCTCCTTGCCCCTGGGCACGTGCTGAGGCACACGCTCTCCTGTCTGAGGGTCCACGTTCCGGGGGACCCCTCCCGGGGCCTTTTCTCAGCCTGGATCAAATGAAGAATAGCATCATGCACTGCCTGGCACTGTTCAGGTGGGAAACTGAGGGGCCATGTGACTCGCCCAAGGTCACGCAGGGAGATGACAGCAGCAGCCAGGACCCGACCCTGGTGTCCTGACCCGCCCCCCCACCCAGTGTCCCCTCCCTGCAGAGGGCTCTGCCCCACCCCCACCAGGAAACGGATGAGGGGAAGGAAGGGAGGTGGAGGAAAGGAAAGCAGGCTCGGTTCTGGAGAAACCCTTTGGTCTCCCCCGAACCCTGCTCCTACCAGGCCTGCTGGCTTCCTCCCGCCCCCTGCTCCACAGCCCCAGGCGCCCCCACCCCCACCCCCGGCACTTTTCAGAGCCAGTTAGAGGGAGGCCGGTTAAATGGGGAGTCCGCTATGGAAAACAGTGTGGCGGGTCCTTAAACAACTAAACAGAGGACCCTATGGCCCAGCAATACCCCTCTGGGTGTGTATGCGCCCGAAAGCATTGACAGCAGTTTGGCTCAGTGATTAGAGCATTGGCCTGAGGACTGAAGGGTCACAGGTTCGATTCCGGTCAAGGGCACCCACCTCGGTTGCAGGCTCAATCCCTGGCCCCGGTCCGGGTGCCTGCAGGAGGCATCCAATCGATGTGTCTCTCTCACATCAATGTTTCTCTCTCTCTCCCCCTTCCTCCTCCCTCCCACTTCCTCTAAAAATCAATGGGAAAATATCCTCGGGTGAGAATTTCTTAAGAAATGATAACTCTTAATTTAACTCTATTTTACCACTGTAAAAACTCAAACAACAGAAGGCAAGTTTCCTGGTCTCTGGAACCCAATGTCCCTCCGGGTCCAACACTCATCGACAGACACTTGGCCCTGCCACCCATCGCTGGCACGGGGAAGGGGCAGGTCTCCACCCCAAACAGGCCGAGGCTCCGGGAGCAAGTCCTCAAAGGGATCCGCCTGAGGCTCCCCCACGCCCTGCTCGGCTTGTGCCCTCAGTCTCGAGCACCAGCATCCCGAATCTTCGGGAGTCGGACCTGCTGGGCCCTGAGCTTTTCCGGAACAGGTACCAGGCCTCCTCCCGGGCTGGGGCCTCCCCCGGCCCCCAGGCTTTGTTTATTTTCACAGTGTGTCTGCATCTCTGTTTCCGCCCTGCCCACAGGAGGGAATGCTTTCAAGAAAATCTCAGTTATTAATGTGGTTTCTTTTGTTGTAAGTCACTGCAAAGGCAGCGAAGGAGGGTTTATTTTCCTAACGTGCTTGGCATAGCTCAGCGCCCCGGCGCAGACCTCAGCGTTTGACTTGGGAGGAACCCGAGACCCCGGATTGCTCTGAGTCACCGGCGAAGCCACAGCCTTCCACGCCAGTTCCGGGGGAGCCGAGTCTGGGAAAACCATTGGCAAGAAGACGCTGTATCTACTGGGGGCTTTGTAAAAACAAAGGAGTAAAAGCTCTGTTTAAACCTGGCAGGTTGAAAATAGATCAAGTTTCTAACTCATTCGCTTCCCTAGGAATCCTTATTTTCTCATGGGGCACCCCATCTCTTGGGGGGCGGTCCCTTTCTTTGGACCAGAAACAGCTGCAGAAGCCGCAGGAAAACCCACTTGCAAGCCTGTCTGAATCCTCAGTGAGACACCGCGCTCCCTGCGGCTTCAGGGCCGGAGGACCAGGCCACAGCCCGGGGCCCACGCCGGCGGGTGCCTGGGGGTTGGGTGCCAGCTTGGGGTCCAGGGATGCGGGTTGGGCTGTCCGGATGAAGAGAGGAGAGGGCCCTTCTCCCCCACCTCTGGAGACATCGGACCTGGGAGTTCATAGTCAGTGGCAGTGTGTGCGGGGGGGCGGGGAAGGGGAGGCGCACCTGCCAGAGGAGCCAGCCAGACTGTCACAGGCCTGGGGGCAGCCACAGGGCACCCCACCGCTGCTCCAGAGTCTCTCCTGGCAGCGGGCACCCCTGGAACATGCCAGCTGGCCTGGGGAGGTGCTTGACTGTACATGAAACATTTGGATTTCACGGGCTAGTGATTTGTTTTCCATCTGATGCATGCGTATAGAATTACCCCCTTTGAATTTTGCCAAGTCAAGACTCGAATAAAAAACAATCTCCAGTTTTTATCCCCATTTCATAAAAAAATAAAAAAAAATGGTGTTTGAGCACCAAAAATGAGTAGGGAAGACGTACTGCCAGATAGGAGAGCATCCTTGAAACTGGGCTCTCGGCCTCCTGAACAGCCCTCAGGTTGTCTGCGTTGCTTCCATGTGCAGAGGCCTGAGCTAACCGCTGTGGTGCAGGGGTCCCCAGCGGGACCCGAGTGCCCAGGGCGGGCCAGGCCGTACAGGGCACCTGGAGGCAGCTGACTGCTGCCCTTGGGTCCCTCCCACCTGACCCCACCCCAGTGTGTCCGCTGTCCCCCACACCTGGGTGTTCCCAGGGTGCCGAAGCCCCCCCTTAGGAAAAGGCCCCAAGCCTCCCTGGCTCTTACGGAGAGTGGCCGGGCTGCCGGGGCTGCCGGGGAGGCCCGCTACCCACCCTGGTACCCGGGGCTGCCATGGCCCTGTCCACGCGCCTAGTCCCTCACTCCCCTCCTCTCCTCTCCTTCCTTTTCTCCCCTCCTTCCTCGCTTTAGCTTCCGTTTGCTCCTCCTCTCCACACCCCCGGAGGGTCCCCCACTCATCAGGGTGAAATCAGAGACCAGCTGCTCCTCCCAGGAGGCCCGAGATCCCGGAACCAACTGAAGATGGCAGGGCTCCCCCTTCCGCACCAGAGGGCACCCCACTTTACCCCTGGCCCAAACCAGACACCTTCCTTTCGCTTTTCCATCAGGGACACCCCAGCTCCCAGGGGTGGGTCTGCCCGCTTCACCTTTACTCCGGAGGGTGAGGAGAGGTGAGTCCGCTGTGGCTGACGGGCGGGAGCCAGCGGCACGGGGCTCAGCTGGGCACCCGCTGAGCTGCAGGCATGTGTCAGGTGGCCCCCCATACACACACGCTCCCCACAAGGTTCCAAATGAGGCTGCAGGCCCTCAACTTTCACGGCACCTCCTCTCCTGCAGAAGCAGGGCGTGCAACCAGTAGGGGCTCCCCTGAGACCTGGAGGCTGGTGCAGGAAGTGGGGGTCCCCCGGGGCAGGTGGGAAGGTTGCTGGAATCAGGTGGGTGGCCCCTAGGGGCCCAGCGCCTTCAGAAGGCCCGCCTGTGCCCCAGAGAGAAAGGACCAGTCAGTGGTCCCAGACCATTCCCCCTCTTCAGGGTGTGGGTGAGCTGTAGGGACTTGGGGACTCCCTGGTGAAACTGCCTAGGGCTGGACTTTTGCCTTATCCTTCTCTTCTGCTCTTGCTGCCCCGCCTGCTTCTCACCAAGCGCTCAGGACCCTCCCATCCAGTGTGACTTTTTTAAAAAGCCACTTGGGTGGGTTGTTTGTTTTTAAAGTTCCTTCCTGATGACCTTTAACCTTATCAGGAGCAGAGGCTTAGCTGGCTCTGTGGGGCTGGGACATTCCAGCTAGGAAGCTGTGCTGGTGGGGCAGCAGGAGGGGGAAGGGGGACGGCGGCCCCGGACCCCAGCCGAGGCACCCAAGTCTTTATATATATATATATATATATATATATATATATATATATATATATATTTATTTATTTATTATTCATTTCAGAGATGAAGGGAGAGAGATTGAGAGAGAAACATCCGTGATGGGAGAGAATCATTGATCAGCTGCCTCCTGCACCCGCCACACTGGGGATCGAGCCCGCAACCCCGGCATGTGCCCTGCCTGGGAATCGAACCCTGACCTCCTCCTGGTTCCTAGGTCGAGGCTCAACCACCGAGCCACGCCGGCCGGCCGGGCAGAGCCCAAGTCTTAGGAAGATCTAGGAGTGGCTGGGGTGGCATCTCAGAGGGAGGGGGCAGAGTTTGAGACCCAGTGTGTGACTTAGCGGCCGTGCTCCCCGGAAGCCGGTTTCCCCAGCTGTGTAATCACACCCACTTTCCCAGGCTGCTGGGGAGCACCCCCTCCCCAGCCCCCCTGCGCCTTGAGATGGCTATGGCCCCAAGACGGCCCTCTCCGCGGCGGAGAGCTCGGGTCACCGCAGCCCGCTCCATCACCAAAGACACCTCCACTGTGCCCGCGGGGCAGCCAGTCCCCCCGGCGCCCGGGCGCCGGCACCCAGGGAAGTCCTGCCACGCGCCGCGGCTCCGCCAGCGCCCCGCTCCTCCCCAGTCCGGGACGCGGCAGCCCAGCGCCCCGGGCGCATCTTTGCCTGCCCCGCGCGCGCCCCTTGGGCCACGCGAGCCCCCAGCCTCCGCCCCCGCGAGCCCGGGACCCCCGTTCCGTTCCCACGCCCCCGGGCGCGCCAGCCAGACCCGCACTCACCGTCCTGCGGCGCCGCCTCGCTGCCGCTGCTGCCCCCGGACGGCTCCCGCGCCGCGCCCTCCCGCGCCTCGGCCCCCGCGGGGCGCGCCGCCAGCCGCCCGGCCGCCGCCACCTCCTCCAGGTCCAGGAGGTGGCTCACCGAGAAGTTCTTGCGCGCCTGGGCGCAGTCGCCGGGCCCCAGCGCGGAGGGCGGCGGCGGGCCCGGGCCCAGCGCCGGCTTGTCCAGGGCGAAGGCGGCGGCCGCGCTGTCCATGTCCGCGAGCCGCCCCGGGGTCCCGGGCC
The DNA here is from genome assembly GCF_963455305.1 of Plecotus auritus. Taxonomy (NCBI): domain Eukaryota; kingdom Metazoa; phylum Chordata; class Mammalia; order Chiroptera; family Vespertilionidae; genus Plecotus; species Plecotus auritus. The sequence continues at coordinate 181,534,524 of NC_137776.1, read as the reverse complement.
GCGTCGCCGGCGGGGTCGCAGCCAGCGCGCCCCGCCGCCGCGCGCTCCCCCCGCTCCGACCGCCTCTGGCTCCGCGGCCGCCCGGCCCGCCCGGCGCTGACGTCGGGGGACCAGCTTTGCTCCCTCCCCTGCTCTGCTCCTCGCTCGCTCCCAAGTTGCTAAAACCCGAGCCGCTCCGGCCACACGCCCCTCTTGATGCAAACCTCGCCCGGCCTCTCCTCCTCCCCCTCCCCGCCCCTCGGGCCGCGGGCAGGGCGGGGGTCCCGCGCGGGTCCGGCTGGCGGCTGGGGGCGGGGAGAGGGGGCAGGAGCGAGGGTGTCGCCCTCCGCACCCACACTTTAAGGAGTGGGAAACTTAAGTGTTTTGTGTTTTTTTCTTTTAATCCCCCAACACGTATCTGGGGAGGTGGTAGAGGAGGGGTTAGCAGCCGCCCCCCTCCACTTACAAATTCCCCCGCAGGGGTGGGGGAGCGACTCGGAGACAGTTGACAGGAGAGATCTGGACCCTCTAGCTCCCCCCTCACTCCCCCTGCGCCTCCACGCGGTCCCTGTCCTGACAGAGAGACTCGGAGGTTCGCCTTGTCTGTGCCGCTGGCCCTCGGTCTTCCCCAGAGAGCCCCACGGTCTCCAGCTTATGGGATGTATGCACCCCCCCACACACACACACATGCACCCCCACACCCCCACACACGCACTCCCCACCCCACGCACCCCACACGCATGCACATACACCCCTGGCGCCCACCTGCAGGGCGCTCCAGGCCCTCCCCAAGGAAAACCAAGCTGGGAGGAGAGTGTCCCTCCAGAATTCCTAGATAGACAGCCAGACGACAGCCAGACTGACAGATGGGTGACAGGGAGAGAGAGGCAGGCCCAGTCTCCGCTCCTGTTTTTGTTTTGAAAGGGAAGCACAGAAAGGGGGCCGCTGGTGGGGGCTGACTCGCAGCCCTCCGATGCCACAGGTCCTTCCCCAGGGGGGGGCGCTTGCTGGCCCGGCCTGTCCTCCCTGCCATGGCGGCAGAGCCCTGATGTCACAGCGACAAAGACAAGGCGGCGGGAGAAGGCCTCAGAATGTCCCTTCTGGGCTCCGGCCACAAAGCCCACTCTGCACGCACCCCAAGATCGGCAGGCCAGCGGCCTAGGTTCTGCACAAGCTGGTTTTCCTCTTGGGGTTCCGTGCAGACCTTGCACCTCCTAGCTGTGGGCCTTAGCAGTCTCCTTAGCTCCTTCCTGTCTCGCTGCCGCATCTTCTGCAGTGGGCTGGTAGGATTGAGTAAGTTGATCCGTGTGGCCACTGGGTACTTAGCACTCAGTACGCGTTACTTATTATTTTTGTAAACATCTATTCCCAAGAAGCAGTGCAGGGCAGTGATGGCAAATTGGGACTTCGGAGCTGGTGAGATGGATTTGAATGAGTTCACTGCCATTTGCCCGCGGTGAGGCCTTGGAGCTGTGTGAGGGGATAACAAAGGGACCAACCCAGAGGATTCACGTGAGTTTGGCATTATTGCTGCTGCTGTTGAGTTGTTAATGCCCTTACCAATCCCGGCAGGGGGCTGGGGTGGTAGAGGGAAGGCAGAGGGGGACAAGAAGCCGGGGCCAGAGCCAGGCCTGTCGCAGCCTGGAAATGCAAGGGAGTGCCCGTTACCCCAATGAGGTCACAACTCATAACTCCAAAGGGAGACGGCTAAGAAACACATACCGTTCTTGGTGATTTCGATAAACCCTACGATGCTAACCCCAAGTGGGGGGGTGAAGGGAAAATAGGATCCCAGTTTGGAACCTCTCAGTTCAACAGATGTTTATTGAACCAAGCTCTGCGCCAGGCAGGGGGGACGAGGAGGGACGGAGGGAACAGAGCGGGCCCCTGTTCTCCAGAGAGACCTTCCGCCGAGGAGGAGCGGGCCCTTGATGGTGGCTCCCGGGGAGACTGGGTCCTGGGGCTGACCAGGAGTGCAAGTGCGTGTTTGCCCCAGTCTCAAACGACCACGTGCTAAAAAATAAAATAAATAAAACAAAAAGTGGACCTTATTGTGGATATTTTAGAAAACACAGTAAAATTATGAAAATGAAAATCCGATATATCCTACTCCCAGGGACCTCTGACACACAATAAGCATTCCATACATTTTTTATCCTCACCCCAGAAGTGAGGATAGTTTTTCCATGGGTTTTCAGAGAGAGTGGAAGGGAGGGAGGGAGAGAGAGAGAGAGAGAGAAAGAGAGAGAGAGAGAGAGACACGTCGTTGCACAGGCTGACCATGCTTTAACCACTGAGCAACACTGGCCAGGGCTCCATACACTTTTTAAAGTTGGTTTAATGACAGAGATTGGAGGTAATCATTTATTCAGTATCGAATTGGAGACCTAGAAAAAGCAATAACACAAGAAAAGGGACTTGTAGGCTCTGTCATTCCATTTTAGAGTAATCTTTCTAGCTTATATCTATATTCTAGATAGATGGAGACAGACAGACAGCCACATAATTATGAAAGCTGAACCGTGTTGCATCAGCGTTTTGATAATCGCTTACCGTGTCATCAGCTGTGTCCACCACTGCGTTTTGTTTGGTTGGTTTTGGTGTGATTTTTTGTTGTTTTTGTTTTTTGTTTTGTTTTGTGTTTTTTTTTAGATTTTAAAATTGATTTTTAGAGAGTGAGGAAAGAAGAGGGAGAGAGAGAAACATCCATGTGCAAGGGAAACATCTATGGGCTGTCTCCCACACGCCCCCTACTGGATCGCGCTGGCAACCCCTGGCATGTGCCCTGTGCATGTGGGATGACGCTCGACTGACCGCGTCCTGGCCAGGGCCACCACCGTTCTCCGTGAAGGCCTCGCGATACGTTACTCACTATCATACACCCATCGTTGTTTTCTTTCTAATAAATACCTAGAAATAGGGCATTTGAGACCTCCCAACAGTGTCCACGGCCTACGCCCCGGAACTCGGGGATGTGGCCAGGCAGAAGTTAGGGAGCGGAGGGAATTGAGGCCGCCTGTCAGGTGAGCGTAAGAACGGGAGATCATCTTACACGACCTGAGTGGCCCGATGTCATCACAGGGGCCCTGAAAAGCGGGAGAGAGGCGGGCATGGCAGCGTCGGCGTGAGGCACGGTGAGGAAGACCGGCCATTGCTGGCCTTCACGGCGGAGGGAGGCAGCCCCCGAACTAAGGGATGTGGGGGGCTCCTGCCAGTAGAAGCTGGGAAAGGCGAGGAGGCAGGTTCATTCCGGAGCCTCCAGAGGACAGGCAGCCTCCGGGACCCTGAGACCACGCGTTGGGGTAGCTTGGTGAGAAGATGGTAACAGCAGCAGCAGAAACAAACACACCAGCTCACAGATTCCGCAAAAATGTGGGGGACTCCCGATGCCAGTGCCACAGAGCCCCGGAAACCGTCCGTGTCTCCTGCGGGGAGTGCCTGCTCGCTCGCCGGCGTGAGCTCTTTTGTTGGGGTGTTTATTTCTGACAGCGTTTTTATGGTTTTGTGTAACACAAATCAAAGGGCACTTGTTAGCCCTGGCCGGTTTGGCTCAGGGGATAGAGCGGCAGCCTGTGGACTGAAGGGTCCCAGGTTCGATTCCATTCCGGTCAAGGGCACATGCCTGGGTTGCAGGCTTGATCCCCAGTAGGGGGCGTGCAGGAGGCAGCCGATCCATGATTCCCTCTCATCCTGGATGTTTCTCTCTCTCCCTCTCCCTTCCTCTCTGAAATCAATATATATATTAAAAGTGCATTTGGAAGTCTCTTCCCCTGCGTCAGCAGCCTGGCGCTGGGACGGGTGATGCTGATGGCTGGCTGGCTGCTCCTTCCGCCGCAGCTCTGCGGTTCGCAGAGGAAGCATCGTGGAAACAGCCCCACAGCACGATCTGTCGCACACCAGCGGCGTTGTCACTTCCTGCGCCTTGACACTGTGCACGGGAACTTCCGGAAGCCAGTGCGAGCATGTGCTTCGTTTTCTTGCCGTTCCCATCACTGCCGTCAGGCATCGCCAACAGGCCCTTGGATCTTCCCGCATCCTGCTGTCAGTGCCTCCGACTTCCTGCCAGTTACGCTTCATTTTGAACTTGGTTCTCTTTGTGGCGACCTGAGTGTTCACCGGGGGGGGGGCCTGAGGGTGATGCCAGGAGGAGAGGTCATAACAGTTGGTTTTTAATTTCAGAAGGCACGTCCTTGTTTTAATCTGCAAGCCTTGAATCATTTCTGAAGGTAATTTTTGTTGTTGCTGTTAATCCTCTCCTGAGGATATTGTTCCACTGGTTTTTAGGGAGCGTAGAAGGAAATGGGGGAGAGAGAGAGAAACATCGATGTGAGAGAGACACATCGATCGGTTGCCTCCTGAATGAGCCCCAACCAGGGCCGGAGATGCAACCTGCAACCCAGGTACGAGCCCTTGACCAGGAATCCAACCTGCAACCCTTCTAACCACCGACCAGCACTGGCCGGGGCTGACGGTAAATTTTTTTTGGTATTTTTTTTTTTTAATATATTTTACTGATTTTTTACAGAGAGGAAGGGAGAGGGATAGAGAGTTAGAAACATCGATGAGAAAGAAACATCCATCAGCCGCCTCCTGCACACTCCCCACTGGGGATGTGCTCACAACCAAGGTACATGCCCTTGACCGGAATCGAACCTGGGATCCCCCAGTCCGTAGGCCGACGCTCTATCCACTGAGCCAAACCGGCTTCGGCTTTTTTGGTATTTAATAGCCACTTGAATTTTTTATTTGTACTAGTCTATATATATTCACTACCCATTTTCTACTGAAATGGTTCTCTTTATTTATTTTTGATCCTCACCCGAGGATATGTTTTCATTGATTTTTTTTTTTAGAGAGAGAGAGGAAGGAAGGGGGAGAGAGAGAGAGAGAAACATTGATCAGTTGCTTCCTGTATGCACCCTGACCGGGGATCAAACCTGAAACCTAGCAATGTGCCTTGACTGGGAATCGAACGCACAACGTTTTGGGGTACAGGACAACACTCCAACCAACTGAGCCACTCAGCCAGGGGGGTTCTCTCTATTTTTTATGGAGTTATATTAGGGTCATTCTTTACCAAACAACTCCTGTAAGACACTTGACTGTCAATCATTCAATGGCCGGGCCCATTTCACAGGTGGGAAAACAGAGGCCAAGCGCAGTGTGGAATCCTGCCACTCCCCTGGCTCCCTGGTCACCACCGTGGCCACACACCCAAGAGCCTCCTCTGAAGGAGACCATGGAGCAGGAGCAGCACACGGAGGCACACAGGCCAAATCGTGTCCTGGGGCGTTACAAGCACGGAGGCCGAGGTGACTCAGACGTGACCAGGCAGGACCGCGGCAGAGCCCGGGGTTCTGTAAATATTGTGTCAGGCCGTGATCACGGCAGGGCTCCCTGCTCCTCCCAGACCCCGGTCCACCCCGTGGGAAGCGGAGATGAGCGAGCACAACGGGTTAGGACAGCTGGCTGTCTCCTTCGGCTCTCCGCCCAAACATCTCCCAGCCTCAGTTTCCTTCCTGAGGGTCTCCTGCTGAGGGACTGGTTCTCAGCCCTTGGCGAGGCGTGGACTATCAGACCCCTTTGAAACATGTTTACTAGCAGGGGCTCACCTTTCATGAGCCTTACTGCAAGCCAGGCGATGTACGGAACCACGTGACCTCACAACCTCCTCCCGGTGACGTGCAAGGAGGGGACGCCGGCGCAGAGAGCTTCCGCTCTGGGTCCCGGTAGGTTTGTCAGCCTCCTACCCCTCACACCACGTGGTTCCGTGAGACTGAGGGCCGGCAACGTCTTTGTTTCTCTGGGAAAAAAACCAACCAACGAACAAACACAAAATAATGACACGTGAGCAACCCATGGCATTTCCCTTTTTGCCATGGCTACCAGGAACCCCGTGGCTGATGCGAAGACATAAAATCAGCCCTAACCGGTTTGGCTCAGTGGATAGAGCGTCGGCCTGTGGACTGAAAGGTCCCAGGTTCGATTCCGGTCAAGGGCACGTAACTTGGCTGCGGGCACATCTCCAGTAGGGGGTGTGCAAGAGGCAGCTGATCGATGTTTCTCTCTCATCGATGTTTCTAACTCTCTATCCCTCTCCCTTCCTCTCTGTAAAAAATCAATAAAATATATTTTTAAAAAAAAAGACATAAAATCACAGCGACTCTGTCAGTCCAGGTGGCAAGTCTGTGTCTTAGCGTCTCTGTTCTTCTCCTGTCACGTGATCTTGCTGTTTTCCCAGTTTTGGTCTTAGATCTTTTTGACGCAGTGGCTCTATGTTGGACACTTCTCAGCAGCACGACATTGATTGGGTCGCCTCACCTCTCTGGGTTTCCTCATCGGTACCTTGGAGGTGACAATAGCACCTGCCTCGCAGGGTTGTTGCGGGAATCCAGCGAAGTAACCTGTGTGAACAAAAAGCCACGCACAAGCTCAGAACGTTGGAAATGTTCGATAAATATTAGCGATAGGTGTGAAAAAGGCATTGATAAAGCCAGAGCGGAGAACCCGTCCTCGTGGGAAAGACCTGGCTGGATCGGAGGCTGGCCCGGCTGTGGACCTGCTGCGTGACTGTGGGCCACAAGCTTCCCTCTCTGAGCCGCAGCGTCCCATCTGAAAGCAGCCTGCTCTGTCCTTTCCCTCCCATGTCCCAGAGTCTGCCCAGAAGAAAGGAGCAGGGAGGCAGGCCCTGAGCCAGCACACAGTAGGGCTGCACACATGGTTGTTCTAAGAGTGGATGGCTGGTTGAATGGCTGGTGACCGGATTCCCCTTTGGCCAAATCGCCTAGCCAGTGTGAACTGTGCCTGGGCTGGTGCCAGGGTGGCATTAAGGTGAGTTTGGGGTCCTGAGAACCTGGAGGGCTGGCCCTAGGTCTGGGTCAAACAACAAGCTCCTATTGAGTACCTACTGTGTGCAGGTCTAGACATATGACACCCCCCCCCCTTGCTGTCCTCAGGGGACTTCAGGATTCACAGGAAGATAGATGGTCCTGAACAACTCATTCCACACAATTTACTGAGCACCTACTGAATACGGAGCCATCCTGGGTTAGCACCTGGCCATAACCCTGATAGGATTCTCCAGGGAGACGCTGCCGTCCCGCCATGGTGGCCTGAGCCCCAGAGACTCGAGAGGGCTGGTCACTTTGTTGCATCAAAGACAACTTCCGAGCTGTGGGCTCCTAGGCCTCCTGTTACAGGGGGAGAATCCGAGGCTCAGAGGGAAAGGCCCAAGCCTGGGACCCACCCCACACCTCAGCTCTCCAGAATGTTCTCCTGGGGAATTGCCCTCCCCGCTCCCGCTCCGCCTTCCCTGGGAGTCAGGAAGGATGCTGGGGTGAGGGCACAGGTCAGACCTGGGGGAGGTCAGACCTGGGAGAGCTTCGAGGCGCTGCCCTCTCCCCTCCCCTCCCCCCCAAGGGCCCGCAACGTCTTCCCGCAGGGAGAGGCCTGGGCGCCTGCACACAGCATGGGGGGGCCCTCAGGCTGACGGGCGGGTGGAGGCTTTCAGCTCACCGGCCTAATTGGGGGTGTAATCATTATGATTACCTGTAACTCGCTCTTGAACCCGCGCCAGGAGCGTGTTCGCAGCCTGCGCGATCCAGGCAGGCGTTAAATAATTAAACCGCGGTCCTAATCGGGCGCCGAAACTCCCCCTGGGCTCCCACTTCCTACGTTCGCTGATTGCTGATATTTTGGGGGTGAAATATGACCATTTTTACGATCAAAGAGATCAGAGCTCCAAAGGAAAGAAACGGGCAAAAAAAAGGAGGGGGGCGGGGGGCTCCCCCAGGTTCCCTTCCCTCTGACTTCGCGGTCTGGTAAAGTTTCCTTAGACACGCAAAGATTTACACACCGACCTGCAGGGAGCCTTGAATTACCCCTCACCGCCCGGCCCAGGAACAGTAAGTCATTGAGGAACGAGCAGGCCTCCTCCTAATCGCTCGGCGGCCTTTGAGAGGGGATGTCTAATGACTTTTTTTGAAGTGGAGGTCAAGGTTTTTTTAAATAAAACAATCTGTGTTCGTGCAATTTCCTTTGGAGCCCGAGCGTTGGATCTTATTTGATTTTGCTTTTTGGGGAACGGGAGGCAGAGGTGGGAGGCGCGTCGTTTTTTTCTCCCTCCAGACAACGCGTCCCTAATGAGATACATTTATTTAAAACTCCGTATATCATCACCCTGTCAGGGCCTCCGAGGGAGACCCGGCGCCCTCCTGATTTGTTTGGGGTTAGCAGCGGCGTGAGCTCACGGAGGGCCCCGCAGCCTGGCTGGCCCTCACTGCCCCCCGTCTGCCCGCTGGCCCCTCAGTGAAGCCTTGACCACGCAAGTGCATGCTGTGCCCAGCCCCACCCGATCGCCCAGATCTTAGCACAGACCTTTGGCTTCCGGTCCTCACCTTCCCACCTGCCTTACCTGCCCCCTGGCTGAGTGCACCCCTAGCATCTGCCTGGCCCGGCCCACAGCGCAAGTCCACTTCCAGGAGTGGCCACCGGCACCGTCATCACTGCGTCCTCAGGCCCAGAGCAGGGCAGAGGGCAGGCCTTCCATTTTATTTTGTATTTATTTTAGTCCTCACCCGAGTTTATTTTCCCACTGATTTTTAGAGACAATGGAAGAGAGAGGGAGAGACAGAGAGCAACATCGATGTGAGAGAAACACATCCATCGGTTGTCTCCTGCACATGCCCCAACCAGGGCCCAGGGCAGAACCTGCAACCAAGGTACGTGCCCTTGATCAGAATCGAACCCAGGACCCTTTAGTCCGCAGGCCGACGCTCTATCCACTGAGCCAAACCGGCTAGGGCTGGTTCCCCTCCTTTCTCCAGCTCAGTACCTCTACCAACGCGTTGCTGGGTCCGGGCTGGGTGCTGGGGATAGAGCGCCGCCCCATCCTGCAGAGAAGTCAACAAGCCAATCTCCAGGGAGAAGTAGCAGCAAGATCAGGGGCCCCCGGGGGTCAGCAGGTGACGGACGGGCAGCCAGGCAGGAGGCCCTGCAATGCTCCGAGGACCCACAGAGCCCCAAGCTCATCTGTTCCCAGCGGCCAGGGCCCCGCAGCAGCCTCCTTGTTGATCTCTCTGTGCCTCACCTCCCCCTCCATGCCAAGAGCTTGAGTTGCATTTTTAAACCGCCTTGAGGTCATGAGACTTCCACCCCACAAACATGTATGTACCTGGTCCTTCCTGGGCCGGCTCTGGCCGGGCCTGGGCTCCACAGGGGCTCACAGAGGAAGAATGAAAATGGATATTCAACGCAGGCTGGACTTCAGCCATGCCGGGCAGGGGGTGCCAAGGAGGGCCCCTCGGCTGTGCAGGGTGGAGGGCAGGAGTTGGGTGTAGGGGAGGACGGGAAGCACCCCAGAGGTTGTCTGTCCAGAGTGGAGGCCATGTTCTCCCCTGGCTGGTAGGACTCGGGAGCCGGCTGGGCCTGGGGGGTCCTGGGGCCTGGAGCGGCCTGTACCACAGAGCAAGAGAGACCCCAAGGCCTCTGCCCCCCCACTCCTCTCTCGGCCAATGGCTGCCCAGGTGGGGGACCCACTTCAACCACTGCTGGCTGCCTGGTCGAGGCCAGCTTGTCCGGCTCCTGCTAGCACTCGGCACTTCCCGGGCCCGCTGGGAGCTGGCTGCCTGCCTGCCTTCCTCACTGCTGCCCCTGAGAGCCGGCCTGGTGCCTGGCACACGGAGCAGGAAGTCCATAGCAGCCCACGGAGTGATGGCCATGACTGGCCCGGCAGCGCGTCCAGGCGGAAGGGAACCCTCACACCGCCTCTCAGGGGCTCTGTGACCTTGGGCAAGTCATTTTGCCTCTGGCCTGTACGTGGAGCCGATCACAGCCTCTGGCCCATAGGGTGTGAGAGCATCCGCCCGGGATGTGATGCGCTGGGGCTGAGTCAAAGCTGGCTACCCGGGGACTCTGGGCGGGGGTCCCCGTTTCTGGACCCCTCTGAAACGGACCCTTGTTCTGTGAGGTGGGCCCTTACCTCCTGTCACAGCTAAAGCCCGCACAGCCAATCCCAGGGCACAGCCCGGCCACGCCCCTCCTGTCCTCGGCCTCTGTCTGTCTCCAGCAGGGTCCCGTGTCGGGTGTCCCTCTGTCTGTCTGCCAGGAATTCCGCCCCAGAGGAGCCAGTACCCCAGGGTCTACTGTGTTCCCCTGCACCGTGAGCTGGGGGAGGCGGGCAGGGAGGGAGAGAGGGGAGAGAGGAAGTCAAAGCCCACATATTGGTTCCAGATGTGGCCCTCTCTCCCCGCCCTCCGCAGCAATTTAATTAAATTCCCCCAGACAGCCAGGAGGGCTTCTTAATGATCAAATTTCCCGGCTCCCTCCTCGCACAGCCCACTCCGTCTCCCTGACGGATGGCCGACGGGCTCTTCCTGCCGTCAGCTTTGCCAAGCAGGCCAGTGGGGATGGAGGGGGGCACAAAGGCCCTGCCCTGCACCCGCCTGCCCTCCCTCCTTCCCCAGGGCATCTGAGTCCTTCTGGTCCTCCCTTGGCAGAGCCAACTGGGCCTCGCTGCAGCGACTGGAGGGGGCCCAGTGGGCGCCTCCCTGGCTCTGCCTCCCTGGCCCGCCAGGGACTGATGCCAAGCGGGGGCCGGAGGAAGGTAGATGGGTCTCTGGGATCAGGGCTCTGGGCTCACAGAGCAGCCAGCGAGGAGGCAGGCTCAGACCTTCTCACCCCCTCCCCCTCCCATTCGGCAGCAGAGAGACCCAGGCTGGGGAGGGCAAGGCCTGGGCCCGGATGACACAGCCCTGCTGGCCAGGAACCGGAGAGGCGGGGCCCTGACCAGCCCCGAGGAGGAGGGGACCTGCCAGGGGAAAATGGGCATTAATTCTGGGGCCGGTTCCCCCAGGTGAAGCCAAGGGTCCCTCTCAGTAGCCCCCCGACTTCTGGAGGAGCCTGGAAAGCACCATCTCCTTGTGCGGCTGGTGCAGCGAGGTTGAGAGAGCACCGGCTGAGACCAGGCCCCCTTCCCTGCCATCTTGGGGTGAGGGGTCTGAGGGGCTCTGTAAGGACTGAATATTTGTGTCCCCCAAATTCAGATGCTGAACCCCTGCCCTCAATGTGATGGGATGAGGAGGTGGGCCTTTGGGAGAGGATTGTGTTAGATGACGCCATGGGCGGGCGGCCAGGATGAGATTGGTGCCCTCATAAGAAGAGGAGTCTGCAGAGCGCCCCTCTGTGGTGTGCACAAGGAGAGGCCACGGGTCACGTGAGCACACAGGCAGAAGGCGGCTGCCTGTAAGCCCAGAGGGGAGGCCTCCACATGAAACCTGCCTGTGGCACCGTGCTCCTGACGTCCCAGCCTCCAGATCTGTGAGAAAGAAATGTCTGCTGCGGAAGCCGCCCGTCTGTGATCATCTGTTGTGGCTGACTAAGGCTCTCAGCGCCTTCCCACCCTGTTCTCTGGGCTTCGGGGGGCCCTGAGGACTCACCCCACCTGGAAGAGGCTGAGGGTCAGGCAGGGCCTCTGATGCGGGCGCACAGGGATGGGGGCGCACAGGGATGGGGCGCACAGGGATGGGGGCGCACAGGGAAGGCTGAGAAAGGGAGATCCCTCAGTGACCTACCGAGGAGCTACACCAGGCCCAGCCCAGCTCATACCTGGCTCTCACAGGCCCCATCCCATGGCCTGGCCCGGGGGCCAGCTGGCACTGCCTGGGTGTGGGGGGGGGAGAGGGAGGGGGAGGGAGCTGCCCTCGGAGCAGGAGGCTCTGGCCAGCAGGGGCAGTTTTTCTGGAGGGGGCAGATGGCGTGGGAGGCCTGGGGCAGGGCACTGGGAACACAGAGGCTTGTCTCCCCAAGTGTGGGGATCCCCGAAATGGTCCTGAGTGCTCCTTAGGGGGCAGATGGGATGAGGGAGAAGAAGGGAGAGTCTGTCCCTGGTCCAGCCCATGCCCTGCCCTGCTCCTGCCCCCAGCCTCCTGGTCCCTCAGTTCCCCGCCCCCTGCCGCCCCGCCTGCCCCCCAGCCCACAGAGGGCTGGGCCCCAGCAGTGAGGAGTGGGTTCCTGCCCTTCCGCGCGGGGACTGGCCACACGGGGCCAAGCAGACGGGCCTCCTGGTCAGTGACACGCTGGGTCATGAGGGTGGGAGGTCCGGGTGGGGTCAGGGGGAGGGGAATGGCAGGAAGGGAAAGGGAGCTGGGCCCGAGGAGTAGAGCACAGTGACAGGAAGAAGCCCGGGGCCAGGGGCCAGGGGCCAGGGGCCAGGACCACTGGAGAAGTGGGCGCAGCCCCGCCTCCGCCTCGGCGCCTGGGGCCTGCCTGAAGCTGCAGCTGTCCCCCAGAGGAGGAGGGTACTCCTTGGGGCCGGGTCACTGCGCTCCCCAAAGATCCCGCTTTATGGAAACCCCGCCGAAGCACAAAAGGAGAAGTGGGGGCCTTTCACCCAGTTCGCCCTCGGGGGTCTTATAAAGGACAGACCTGGTGCTGACGGCCCCTCCTGGGCAGAGGGGCCTGGGGAAGGTGTGTGCATGTGTGTGAGTGTATGTGTGAGCGTGTGTGAGTGTATGTGTGTGTGAGTGTATATGTGAGAGTGTGTGAGTGTATGTGTGTGTGAGTGTATATGTGAGAGTGTGTGTGAGTGTATATGTGAGAGTGTGTATGAGTGTATATGTGAGTGGGAATGTATATATGTAAGTGTGTGTATATTTGAGTGTGTGTACACATGTGAGTGTATGTATATGTGAGTGTGAGTGTATATGTGAGTGTGTGCGTGTGTGTGAGTGCGAGTGTATATGTGAGTGTGTGTGTGCATGTGTGTGTGAGTGTATATGTGTGTGTGCGTGTATATGTGAGTGTACATGTGAGTGTATGTGTGTGCGTGTGTGAATGTGAGTGTATATGTGAGAGTGTGTTTGAGTGTATATGTGAGTGTATGTGTGAGAGAGTGTGTGTGAGTGTGAGTGTGTATGTGAGTATGTGTGTATATGTGAGTGTGTGTATATGTGTGTGCGTGTGAGTGTATGTGAGTGTGAGTGTATATGTGAGTGTGTGTGTATATGTGAGTGTGTGAGTGTATATGTGTGTGAGTGTGTGTGAGTATAAGTGTATGTGTGTGTGCATGTGAGTGTATGTGTGCATGTGAGTGTGAGTGTATATGTGAGTGTGTGTGAGTGTATATGTGAGTGTGTGTGTGCATGTGTGCGCGTGTATGAATGTATGTGTGTGTGCGTGTGTATGAGTGTATGTGTGAGTGTGTGCACATATGAGTGTGTGCACGTGTGAGTGTGTATGTGAGTGTGTGTGAGTGTATATGTGTGTGTATGTGTGTGCATGTGAGTGTGTGTGCGTGAGTGTGCGTGAGTGTGTATATGTATGTGTATATGTATGTGTGTGTGAGTGTGAGTGTATATGTGAGTGTGTGTGTGTGTGTGTGTGTGTGAGTGAGCACCCCCCACTTTCCTGGCTGGATCACACAGGCCCTCTCTCTGCACCTGGCTCAGTGGAGCTGCTGGGGGCAGGGCCCAGCAGGCGGCAAGCCCTGCGCATAGCTGGTGGCCGTTGGTGTGGAGAGCTGCTGAGGCGGCACTTCTCTCCTTACGCTCGTGGGCAGGTTTTCATCCTTTGTGACGCGCCTACGCATGTCCTCTGCCATTTTTCTCTTAGTGTTTTTGTCTTCTTCTTGTTGATGTGTGACAGTATTTTATATATCAAGGCCTCTGTACTTTGGATAGTCAGAGAGACTCCCAAGCTCCCCGGAGAGGAGGAAACAGGGAGAGACGGCACCAGGGCCTGAGCACCGGGGCCGGCCCAGGGCCCGACCTGCGGAGGAAGCTGGAGCTGGAGCTGGGCAGCAGGAGGGGGCGAGGCTGGCAGGCAGGGAGGGACGGTGGCAAAGGAAAAACAGAGACGGTTCAGAGCTGAAGTCAGCAGCTCTGAGGGACGGAGGTTAATGGGAGGCAGATGGAGGAAACAGGCCGCCCTTGATGACAGGAGGGAGGTCAGGGGGCGCGGAGCTTTCTGAAGAGAGGAGCCTGGGCGCCAGGCAGGCGGCAGGGCTGGCTCCGCAGCGTGGTGCCCAGGGGCTGTGACAGAGCAGGGGTCAGCTCCTCCCTCCCGCATGTCCAGAGCCTCTTGGACCCAGAGCCGGAGGAGCTGCAGACCACTCGGCTCCCAGAGGCCAGACCTGGTTGTGCAACGTTGGACAAGCACCCAAACCCCTCTGCGCCTCAGTTTCCTTGTTGGTAAAGTGACATAATACCATCATCTACTTAATAGGACTGAAGGACTGATAGAGGTTAGGGTGCCAAGCAGTCAGCACAGGGCCTGGCACATCGGGAGGGCTCTGTAACTCACACTGTCACGCTACCGGTCACAGATAATTACAGTTTGCTTGTTGGCAGAGCCCTTCATTGGCTCCAAGACGGACAGAGCGGAGGGCCTCCAGCTTACAGGCGAGGAAGCTGAGGCCCAGAGGCCACAGGGGTCATGCCTGGCATCATCCATGACAACGGCTTTAATGGTGTCCTCCAGAGAGATGTGTCCCAGTTCTAGCCCCTGGGACCTATGGCCGGGACCTTATTTGGGAAAAGGGGTTTTGTCAGTGTAATCAAGTTAAGAAGAGGTCGCACTGGGCTCGGGGGGGCCCTAAATCCGATGGCTGGCGTCGTTTAGAAAGGAGCAGACTTGGACAGAGACACAGACGCGCGGAAGAGGGCCGTGTGAGGAGGGAGGTCGGCAGAGGCGGGAAGGGTGCTGCCACAAGCCCAGGAATGCGTGGGGCAGCCAGGAGCTGAAGAGGCGAGACAGGAGCCTTCCCTGGAGGGAGCGTGGCCCTGCCGACACCTTGACCTCCGACTTCTGGCTTCCTGAACTGGAAGAGGACACATTTCTGTTATTCTGAGCCATCTGGTTTGTGGTACTTTGTTCCAATGACCTTAAGGAACTAATGGAGCCAGGGAAGAAGTGGGGCTCAGACCAGGCTGCCCCCCAGCTCTGCCTGGACCCCCTTCTCGATGGCCTTCTCCTCTTGCTCCCTGCGTGCTCTTGGGCAGATCGGGCGCTTTGGTCCCCTCCCTCTGCTATGGAGCACCTGACCCTGGATCAAATGAAGGGCCGGGTCACCTGTTGTCTGCTTCGCCACTCAGAACCTTGGGACCAATGAAGCGGCGGGGTGTGGACCCTGAACACAGGGGCGGACATTCCCACCTCCCCAGGGTAACACGTGGGGAGACGGAGGCAATCAGGGGCTAGTGCTCCACTCAGATGCTCATGGTTGCCAGACAGGAACTTGGGCCCAGGGGCCTGACCTTCTGATTTACAGACAAGCTGGACATCTCCATTTCTGTGTGAGCAGAACTTCCCAGTTGCAGTCAAGGAGCAAGGACCAAGGCCGAAGTGTGCTGGGAGCCAGGGACCCTGCGGTCCCACGCTGGCCGGCCCTAAAGGGGCTTCAGCCTGGCACCCACGCCATCCCTCTTGCTCTTCTAGGCAATGGACGGGGAGGGAACGAGGCGTGTGCAGTGCTTGACGAGGGTTCATAGCTTGGCTGATGATCTGCACAGCAACCTCGGAAATGGAACAGCAACAGCAGCGAACAGCTGTCCAGCCCGCTGCCTGCGCGCCCCCACTGTCCCCAGAGCTGCACTGGGCATGCTCTGGACGGGGTTTTCTTGTGAACTCTGTTTTCCTCTTGGAGGAGGCTTATTCTGCCCATTTTAAATGTTTAATCATAAAGCACATCGGATTAAATGTGACTCTAAACAGATTTTCCTCCCCTCGACGACTCTTGCCTCTGGCAGGTGCCGGGCGGGAGACTCCCAAGCCCTCCAGGTGGCGGTGCGAGGTAAGGGGGCGGTGCGAGGCCAAGGCTGGGGCCGCGCACACCTCTTCATAGCAGATATTCCAGAATCATGAAGACAGCAGGGCCCCACGGTGGGGCTCGAGGTTGGGGAGGTTCAAACACTTGGCCCAAAGGAAGATGCCTAAACCCTAGCACAGTGGTCCTAGGCTTGGGGGCGCCAGGCTCGAGTCACTGCATTGATCGGGCCGTGCAATGGGCGGAGCTCGGACGGCGCCCAGCTGCAGCGAGCGGGATCGCGGGGCGGAGCAGGGATTCGGCCGGGCCGGGGCGGGAGCCGGCGGGCCGGCCTCGGGCTGGGATGAGGCTTGGCGGCAGGTCCTCGCCCTTGAGCACCCGGGTGGGTCCGCCAGGCACCTCCGGCTGGTGCTCCGGGAGGCGCTGTTCTCCTCCGAGCCCGCAGGGGGCGCTGTCGCCACCACGCATTTCCGGGGCCGACGCGGACCGGAAGTCAGTCAGTCACTTCCGACGCGGAGCAGCGGGAGTGGCGGCGGACCCGGCGGGCGCGGGGTCTGGACCGGCACAGGCAAGGCCAGGCCCACGGCCGCTCTTCGCGCCCATTCGGCGTCCCGGCCTCGGCGGGAGGTGTGGCCGCCCGGCCGCCGCGATGCCCTTCCTGCACGGCTTCCGGAGGATCATCTTCGAGTACCAGCCGCTGGTGGATGCGATTCTGGGCTCCCTGGGCATCCAGGACCCCGAGCGCCAGGAGCCCCTGGATGGGTGAGTCCTCCCTTCCCGCCGGCCGGAACGCTCCGACGTGGCGCTGCTTCTTTCTGGCGCTACAAGTGGGGCGGAGCGGGTATCTGTCCCCGCCTTACCCAGAAGAGACCGAGGCCTCCGAGCGCCGGCTCCTGCCCTGCCTGTGCAGGGTGCGGGGTGCAGGGTGCCCAGGCCGCGCAGGGAGGGCTGGAGGGCGGGTGTCGGCAGCGCCTCTGCCTCACTGCCCACCTGTGCCCTGTCCAGTGCCCTCCACCTGGAGTTGCAAAGGAGCAGGGCGGCATCTGTGAGGGCCTCGTTTTCACCCCAGAGCAGCGCGAAAGGAACGTTATAGCCGAGTTAGCTTTCTATGTGGACAGGCGTGGTCTCTCCTTGAACCCGTGGCAGAAAGTGAGTCCGGGCTTCCACAGTGAGCTAAACGGCCACCAGCCTTCCTGATGCTTACGCGCCAGAGGAGAGAGGCTGGCAGTCATGTAAACATAGCTAGTGTCGGAGGAAAGGGGGGTCGCGTGTGTTCGGGGGGCCAGTTGGAATGTCCCTGTGGGGGAGCCGGGCCTTCTTCGCGCTGTGGGGTCACGGAGGCTTGTTCTGAAAACCAGTGCGAGGTGTGGTCTTAACGGAGGCTGCTCTGGGCGGGTGGGTAGGGCAGCTCCAGGAGGCTGCTTGGCACCCATGGGGCACTGGCACTCTCTCGGGCTGTTGGGATCCTGCCCAGGCAGTAAGGATCGAACCTTGATCCCAACAATTGAAGGGGTGCAGATGGTGAGACTAAGGGGAAGTGGGGAGCGCCTGTGGGGGAGGGAAGCCTCGCCAAGAGGAGGAGATGGCGGCCTGTGAAGGAGTTCCCTGAGGGAGCGTCCCCGGGTCTGGCCTTCTGGGGAACGTCATGGTGGTTCTTAGTGGTCAGTGGGTGCACCCGCCTCGGGAAGACCGGGAGACGGATGGTCCCGAGGGTGAGCAGGGAGGGAGGGCTGCCGCCTGCCCTGGCGGGGGGGCTGCCTGGTTTGCTGCTTTCCTCTCAGCTCAGGGACAGGCAGTGTCTGAGGAAGGAGGGTCAGTGTCTGGCTCTTGCTCCTGGCCACAGGGGTTCCCCTCCGCCCCCAACAGCCCGGGGCTTCGTACCCAAGGCAGGAACCAGGTTCTCTGCAACTTGGAAGGAGGCTGGAGACATCCGGTCCTTTCTCGGCAAACCTGCGGAGGCTGCTCGTTAGAAACCTGGCGTGACCCACAGATCGTCCCCAAAGAAAAATTCTGCCCACCGAGCCAGGGCCCTGCCTCGAGGCGAAAAGGGAGGTGTCCGGACACAGGCCACCAACGCTCTGCTCTCCCACCCTCACCTGGCCCACCTCTCTCCTGCCCAGGCCCCGTTATGTGCCCAGCGAGGAGAGCCGGCTCCTTGTGCTCACGGAGCTTCTGGAGAGAAAGGCCCACTCTCCATTCTACCAGGAAGGTGTGAGCAATGCGCTGCTGAAGATGGCTGAGCTGGGCCTGACCCAGGCGGCCGATGTTCTCCTGCGAAACGGGGCCAACCTCAACTTTGAAGGTCAGGGGAGCCCGTGGGGCTGGGCGGATAGGCGGCTTCATAGGCAGCTTCAGTGCGGCGCTGGGGGGGGGGAGGGGGGGCCGCGGCCAGGCCTCTGGGCTCTGCCTGACTGTTCTCTTAGCAGCTCCTTCGCTTGCTTGTTTCGAGGGTGATGGCTACGGCACCCACACTGGGTGGCCTCCCACCCCGCGGGCGTCAGAGGGCCCTTAGCACCTCTGGCCCAGGAGCAGGCTTGTTGCTCTGCTACCGTGTGATTGATTTAGCAAACCCTCCCAGCCCCGGCTAATTCCCTGCTTCCATTAAGGTGAAATGCAGCTGCTGGCACTGTGCCCAGAGCTAAGGGAAGGTTATTTCCTGCCACTTGTTCTGAGCCATCTTGCATTTTCGTTCATCCCACGGAAGAGGGGGGACACTGGGCCTCAATCACAGCAGGACTGTGTAGGCCTCTAGCTTGTAGGGGTGGGGGCGGGGGCAGGTGATGGAGCCCTTTTCCTTTCCTCTCTGGCTTTTCACCCGGGAGGCCAGGGTCAGCCAGGAGACGTGTGGGGCCGGCTCCTGACCAAATGGCGGTCTTTGCTCTCACATGGACATGGCCAGGCATGGCTCCTGTCCCCTCTGAGGACGGGCTCAGAGGCCGCAGGCTCCTGGAGGGTCAAGGAGCTGGTGGGGAGGGGCGTGTTCTGAAGTCAGGCGCTTGCAGACCCGGCTTTGAGAACGTGGCTGCCATCGCCAAGCTTGAGGAGCGGGCACTGTGGGTGCCCTCCCAGTAACCCGAGAGCAGATGCCCTGCTGTGTGGTCCCATTTTACAGAAGAGACACCGAAGCCCAAACAGATTAAGTGCGTGCCGCACCCACTACAACACCCAGGACCCAACCTAGGTCTCCCCAGAGCCTGTGGCACCCAGTGAGGACAGCTGTGTTCTGACCCCTCCGGGTGACAGCAGCCCGGGCCCATTGGGGAAGGGAGGGCGCTGGGAGGCCAGGTCCTGGGATTCTGGGAGAATGTGCCGGCAGGCAGGACTGACGAGCTGGCTGTGCCCTCAGACCCGGTCACCTACTACACGGCCCTGCACATCGCTGTCCTGCGAAACCAGCCTGACATGGTGGAGCTGCTGGTGCGCCACGGGGCCGACATTAACCGGAGGGACCGGGTAAGAGCCGGTGCAGCCTGCTCTGAGGGAGGGAGTGCCGTAGGGGCGTGCGCAGCTCCCGGCCGACCGGCTGTGCTTCCTTGGCTCAGATCCACGAGAGCAGCCCCCTGGACCTGGCCAGCGAGGAGCCGGAGCGCCTGCCCTGCCTGCAGCGCCTCCTGGACCTTGGGGCAGACGTCAATGCAGCCGACAAGCATGGTGGGTGCCTCCTCTGGGGTGCCCCAGGGTGACAGGCGGGCAGGCTGGTGCAGCCCACGTGCTGGCCCGGTGCGCACAGGTGCACTTGCAGAAGCTTGGGGGAGTGCAGTCGGCCCACGCCAGCCCCTTGACGGCTGTCTGAGGGAGGACCTCGGCGTACGCGCTCAGCTTCTCAGGGAACTGTCTTCCTGTTGGGAGAGACCCAGCCGGGTCTCGGGTAGCATCCCAGGGTCCAGAAAAACCCTACCTCCCTCGGCCCTTCTGCTCTCGTGTGTGGCTGGAAAGAATGGCCAGAAAGCGGTCACCCTCAGCCCTAGCTGAGAGGTCAGTCCTTTTCCAAGGTCATTTTCTGATCTGAGCGTCTATCTCCTCCTCCTCTGGGGCTGCCCTCCCTCGGCTCCATGGCCTCCTCCCCCACTCTCCCTCCTCAGGGAAGACTGCTCTGCTCCACGCTCTGGCCAGCAGCGACGGCGTGCAGATCCACAACACCGAGAACATCCGGCTGCTGCTGGAGGGAGGTGAGGCTCTTCCCCGGGCTGCCCCTGCCTCCCCCTTCCCCCGGGGCTGCAGGTCCTGCTGGCTCTCCCCGCCCCGAAGCTTACTTAGGGCTTAAGGACTCCTCCCACCTTCTGTCCTCCCTGCTGGCTCTTCCAGGGGCAGACGTGAAGTCGACCACCAAAGACGGGGACACCGTGTTCACCTGCATCATCTTCCTGCTCGGGGAGACGGTGGGAGGGGACAAAGAGGAAGCCCAGATGATCAACCGCTTCTGCTTCCAAGTCACGCAGCTGCTGCTGGCTCACGGGGCCGACCCCAGCGAGTGCCCAGCCCACGAGTCGCTCACGCACATCTGCCTCAAGAGCTTCCAAGTGCACTTCCCTCTCCTGCGCTTCCTGCTCGAGTCCGGAGCCGCCTATAACTGTTCCCTCCACGGAGCGTCCTGCTGGTCTGGCTTCCACGTCGTCTTCGACAGGCTCTGCTCCCACCCAGGCTGCGCCGAAGACGAGAGCCATGTGGACCTCCTGCGCAAAGCCGAGACCGTCCTGGATCTCATGGTGACTAATTCCCAAAAGCTGCAGCTGCCGGAAAACTTTGACATCCATCCTGTGGGCAGCCTGGCAGAGAAGATCCGGGCCCTTCACTCCTCCCTGAGGCAGCTGGAGCGCTACCCCCCGCCCCTCAAGCACCTGTGTCGCGTGTACATCCGGCTCTACCTGCAGCCGTGGCCCGTGGATGCGAAGGTCCAAGCCCTGCCTCTCCCCGACAGGCTGAAGTGGTACCTCCTCAGTGAGCACAGCAGCCCCGTGGAGGCTGACATCTGACCGCTCCAGACCGAAGGGACAGGGTCTGGGCCCCTCAGTCAGCCCGTTGGTGGATTGAAGTCCCGGTGCGTCCGTGGGGGAACCTTCGGTCCTGCCTATCAGAAGGCGCAGGCTGGTACAAGGAGAGCCGGCAGCTGAGGTCATTCCTGTGGGAAAGGCTGTGTCTTTCAGGGAGACGGCCCCCATCCCTTTGACAGTGACCCAGTTCTCGACCCACATGGGAAAAATGACAGGGCTTTGATTTGGGACAAGCGTGAAAGGACCGGTGGGCATTCCTGAGCGCAGGACTCCTGTGAGCTGCGTGGACGGAGCTGAAGCCAGGAGGAACTGGGTGGGCCTTTGCGGGTGCAGCCCAGGCGAGGCCCTTTACTCCACAGAAGGGCTTTGGTGGGCTGGGGAGAAAGCTGAGCTGCTTCCTGCTGGCGGCCAGGCCTCCTGCCGCCCCGCCCACCTGGGCACAGGGCTGTGCCAAACCCAGGTCTTGGGGACAATGCCCTCTGCTAAAAAGCAATCATGCATGACCGGGGACATTCTAAAATGTCTCACCTGAGGGTGAAAGCTACCAGGACTGAAGGCTGACTGTCCCGCCTAGTGCCGAGCCTCACTGAGCTGTCACGTGGGTCCTTGTGAATTGTGTAAATGCCTCAGAAACAAGCTAAGGCAACTGAATGGCATATTTATATTACCCGATTAAACTGACTTCTCTTGGCCTTCAAAGGCCCTTGATAACATTTCTGCCCCCCCATTTCAGGGTGACGGACCCCACAGCGTCCTGGAAGAAGAGGGGGTCAGCACGAGCAGACACTGCATTAGGGCTCAAGTAACAACACTTGTCCCAGAAAAAAAGCACTCCAGACCCGTGGGGCCTTCCGACACAAGGGTTCACCCTTTTTATTTGTGACTGAACACGTCTGCCAAGGAGGAACCGCGAGGCAAGAGTGAGCTGCGGGCCTCTCCCGGCTGCGGGCTGCTGTGACACCACGTTAGGGACACCAGGGCCCATCACCAAAGAGGACTCGGAACGTGAACTGCCACCCGCTGCGGATACCGCGGCCGCGCCTCTCCCCTGTGGCTGCGCCTCTTCCTGGAGGTCGGGTCCGCAGCCACGGTCAGGGTCCTCTTCCTCTTAAGTCAGCCAGGCCTGTGGCTGGTGATGGAGATCAGGGAATCTCTGCTTCTGATGGGTCACCACACCCCACAGACCCGCACTGCTCAGTCCCCACCCGAGGGCAGCGGATCCAGGCACCTGCCTCACTGCCCCTTGGATGGCACTCCTCCCCGTGGGTCCTACTGTCGAAAAGAGCCTGGATGGCAGGGGATGGCAGGCAGGTACATTTACTGGCCTCACTCAACTCCTGTGACCCGCCGCACGAGCCTCTCCTGGCACCTGGCTGCCGGCTCCCCGCCCGCCGGTCCCTCTGTCCCTGGCGGCCCTGCTCATCTCAGGGCCAAGCTGTAGACGTGGTAGATCTCGTCGGGGAGGTTCTCCTGCCGCTCCTGGGCCAGGAGGCTGAGGCCGGCGCTGCGGACAATGCCGTGGACCACCTCGAGGTCGCGGCACACGCTGCTGTCCACATCGTCCAGGATCACGCCCTCCTGGGCCATGTTGTCTTTGATGACGATGATGCCGTTGGGGCGCAGGCCCCGCTTGCAGCGCCGCAGGAACTCGGCCAGGTGCTGATCGGTCAGGTGGCCTGGAAGGCAGAGGCGTGGGAACGGGATGGTGCGGGCACACTCTCCTCTGGCTGCTCCTCTCAGCCACTGCTTACTCCACTTTGCACTTACCCTGTGATTGACACACAGGGCCACGCTGCCCTCAGCAGTCCTGGGGGGTTACTGCAGCCCATTTTGTGAGAGAGGAGACTGGGTCAAAGTCACCGAGCCACGGGCTGCCATGAAATGTGCAGCTGGGATTCCACCCTGACCAGTGACTTCAGGCCATGCCTGACACCTCCCTCCACGTGCCACCCACCCTCCTAGGCCTGGACCAGGGCAGTGTACCAAAGAGCTCCTTCCCTACATTAAAACTCCAGACAGGCTTTTTGGGACCACAAAATGCAGGGCCGGACGCAGTAGGTCCCAGCAGGGCGGTGCTGCCTGCCTGGGAGGATGGCTGACCGCTGGGACAGTGGCCTGCTCGAGGCCAGCAGCCTGGGGGAGTTCCCTGGGGGTGCCGGTAGGCCGAGAGGGCCAATAGCAGGGACAGCCAAAGCTTCAACTTGTCTTATTAAAAAAACCCTTTTATAAAAACTACCCATGTTCTTTCCAAGTCAGTTAACTGGACATTTAAATTTTTTCAACAAAAAAACTGCCTCCCCAGTGGGTCACAACAGGTGCCGAGTTAAATAAAACATGGAACGAGATGCACCTTTAAGGTAGCGTGCCCACGGCCCTGGGGCGCAGGGAGGCTGGAGAAACGCCCGCTGCCCGCCTGGTGCTGCAGGAGCAGCGGCTCCAGGCCACGGGGACTCCAGTCTGGGAAGCGGGGCGCGCAGGACAGGACAGCAGCAGGATGCTCACCTATCACCCACTGGATCCAGATGACGTCGTAGGAGTTGGGCTCCGGGCTGAAGTCCTGGAGGCCACAGCAGAAGTAGTTCCTCACCCGCTTGCCCTCCTCACCCAGGTAGGTCTTCGCTTTAGCCAGAAAGTCCTCCGTCACGTCCACCATGTCCACCGCTCGGAAGAGTGGCAGGAGCAGCCGCTTGGTGATCCTGCCGATGCCGGCGCCGCAGTCCAGGGCGCAGGAGGTCCCCGTCGGGTTGGGGCCTTCCTAAAACAGGACAGGCGTCAGGAAGGCTCGGAAAGCCGGAGGGACCCCGTCACTGCCCAGGGCCCTTCCTCACGAGCCCGGGGGACTCCTCTAGCCTGGACAGTGGGTGTGAGCATGAGTGTTCTGGGTCAGGTCTCTAACGTGAAAGCCAGCTTCCACTTTGAGGTGCTGACTTGAGTAGGGGCATGCATTTCACTCCCGAGACCCCGTTAAAATGACAGCACAGGGAATAGGAAGAATTCAGTCAGTGAAAGACCAGAAGAGGCCAATCAGTGACATGGGACTGAACAAACTTGGGACGATGGCAAGTGGGTGGAGAGAGAACCAGAGCGGCCTCGGCTCTCGCTAACAGACAAGAGGGTCAGCGGTGGCCGTGGGGGAGTGACCAGGAGCTTGCCTTCTGCAGAACAGCCAACACCCACAGCCCAAATGCCCAAAAACATGACCAGAGAGCCAAGGTATTGTCCTTGGGAAAATGAGACATTTTAAAGGGAGACTCCTCAGTTCTGGGACCAGGGAACACCCCCAGCGTAACAGCCAGCGCCTGTCGGGTCACCTTGAGGCACAGTCCACAAGCCGCCCGCTGCCCTTCGGGCCTGCGTGGTAGACTTGGCACACCGCAGGCCCTGCAGCGGCAGAGCAAGAGGTGGCGCCAGCACATGCTCCGGAGAGCACCCCAGACCTGCCTACCCTCAGAAACCTCTGCAGGAACTTCCGGGAGCTGCTGATGTCGATGCTGGAGATGTGGCCGTACCCCCCGAGCATGCCGTCCACCGTCGGCGGGATGTCCTTCCAGTACGTCTTGGCCTTGGAGTAGAATTGCTTCTCGTCTTCTATCACCTCGCTCGTCATGCTGTCTCCAACCGCGTCTGCTCAGACTCCGCAGTGGCACCTCCTGCGTAAATACGGAGTGAATCAGCCAGGTGGAGGGCTCGTCTCACGTGCTTGGCTGGTCACAGTCCCGCCTGACGCAGGGGAATGTCCAGTGTCCCCATCTGCTGCTGCCTTCGGAGGACAGTGCCTTCCGTCTCTTGCATTCAGGTCATTTTACAAAGCTAACTTCACGTCAGGGGAGACCCACAGTCTGGCTTCCAGTGCTTCCCTCACCCTGCCTGACACCGGGCTCCATGGCTTCTGACCCCAGGGGACAGAGAATCTGAGCTAAGAGAGAGGTGTGCGGGCCCTGGCCAGTGTTGCTAATGGTTAGAGCACTGGCCCTCACAATGGAAGGCGGCGGGTTTGATTCCCGGTCAAGGGCATGTACCTGGGTTGCAGGTTTGCTCCCAGCCTGTCAGGGCGCATGCAGGAGGCAAATGCAACTAGTCAATGTGTGTCTCTCACATCGATGTTTCTCTCTCTCTTCCCCCCCTCCCTCCCTTCCTTCCACTCTCTCTGAAAAGCAATGGAAAAAAATATATCCTTGGGTGAAGCAAGGAGCCAAGCCTGCTACAGTGTATGCTGTGGGGATGGGGGTAGAGGGGGAGGGCTTAGCAGTCCCCATGACCTCCTCTCTCGCTGGTCATCCCAGAAGCAAGCTCACTTCCGGGTCCAGTCCTTCATCAACAGTCAGCCAGGAGTCTGCCAGGCATCGTGCTGTGAACGGGGAGACAGAAGACAGCTTGACTCAATCACAACTGGGAAGTACAGGGCACACCGTAGTGGGACCTACCTCTGCTGGGGTCACGGAAGGTTCTGGAGAAGTGACCTCAGCTAAGACAAAGGACCAGGAAGAGTTCACCAAGCACACGGGGCAAGGAGACTGCTCCAGGAAGAAGAGCGGGCACAGAGCCCTCGCAACTGGCAACTCCAGGTCCTACAGGTCACATTTAGTAGTTTAGATTTCACCCTAAAGAGCAATGAGCTTGACCTAGCCTGGGTTCCGCAGGGAGCGACATGAGAAAATGGTTCTGGAAGACTTGGCAGCCGTGTGAACTGCAGGGGCAAGAGCAAAAGCAGACACCGATAGCGTTACCACCGACAGGAGCATTACCAGGTGGACGAAGGATCACAAAGCAACAGCGGGCCCACACGCCGCTCAGGGACGGAAGGCCGGATCGCAGCCCCACACTCAGCCAGCGGGCCGCCTCCTGCCCCGGAGGGGCATTAGGGTCCCATCCCTACCCGGAGGCCCTGGCCCTCGTCAACCAACATTCCCCCAGGCAGGCGTTCTAGTTGCTGAGGCTTGTCACCATCAAGCCTGCCCCCGAGAGAGCTGGCAGCCCCGCAGGAGACGGGGCAGAAGGAAGCCCACACACAGGGAGAGACCAGGAGGATCTCACCGAGCCAGAAAGTGCCGTGGGATCTCAAGGCTGGAGGAACCCTTTCCGAATGGCGGACAGGGCGGCAGCCGAGAGGTGACAGCCAGGGGCGTCACTGGATTCTCTGGCACCCCACGTGGTATTCAGCAAAACACACCCTTCCGTTAAGTGAACAGAATAAATCGGAGACCGAACACTCGCCTGGCTCTCCTCTGTCTGCCGCGCAGGCCCTCCGGGGCTTTAGCTTCCCAGGGCAGGGTCATTCCTTTCAACACCATTAGCCCAGCACCTGATACAAGGTGGGTGTCTGCCAATTGGTTGTTGAATGAATCCAAGAGTGAGCTTTGTGTGGCTGCAGCCACTTTCCACTTTTAAGAAAACCCCACGTAAAAATCCAACCATTCAAAACTAATAACACTGAAGGCCATTACCGACAATATAACCGTTTGCTTTACCAAAAGCCTTACAGCATGATTCCTTTAAATGTCAAGGTCCCCTGAATAATCTAATTTACAAGAATTCCACTTACAGGCAAATCCTAGGAACAAGCCAGGGGAGACCCATCTAGGCCAGGAAACGGCAACTATAACTTTGACATTTGTTCTAAGAGCTGATTCATTAGTAAACGAGCCTCACGCTGTGGGCGGGGGGGGGGGGGGGGGGGGGGTCCCTAGGAGTCAGAGGGAGCGGGGTTGTCAATCAAACAGCAGGAAGCCCTCCCACACTCTGCCCAGGTCACAGTGAGGAGCTTTGGGCTGGGGACAACCCGGCTGTGTGTGCTCTAAACTCACTTGGAGGGCAGAGAGAAATCCTCTGCTCATAGTGAACTTGTGCTCCTCGGCGGGGCATGTACCTGCCCAGCCTTCACGGTCATCGGGCCACCTTCTCCCCCTCCAAGGTGTTTAGGGCAACACCTGGATAGCTGCCCCAGCTACTTCTCTTTCCGGGAGCCGTGGAAGAGAGTGCTGTTTGAACTGTCACTGGCAGTGCAGGGCAGAGCCGTCTCAACCTCTAAGTCATCGGTCTCTAGGAGAAGCAGGAGGCCAGAGCCCCTCTCAATTACCTCCTCCTCCGCGCAGCCTGCGGGACAGGGCCTGTTCTCCCCGGATCTGTGTGTCTGCAGTTGGACATATGAGAATGGCAGGATGCTCTATGAAAAAGCAGGGGAAGGAGGGAGGAAGGAAGAAAAGAAAATTAGGGGGAAATGTTAAAAACCAACAAAGGCTCTGATGAAATCAAGTGAACCAGGCCTGAATCCTGGCTCTGCCGCTCATCGGCTGTGTAAGCTCAGCTCAGACACTTAACCTGTCGCCGAAGTTTCTTCATCTATAAAATGGGAGCAGCAATACTGACCGCAAAAGCATGAAGTGGCCCGGCAGTGTGGCGCAGCTGGTCAGAGTTGTCCCGTACACTGAAAGGTAGCGGGGACTCTTCCCGAGCCAGAAAGTGCCGTGGAATCTCAAGGCTGGAGGAACCCTCTCTGAATGGTGGACAGGGCAGCACCCAGGGGTTCAATTCCCGGTCAGGGCACGTATCTGGGTTGTGGGTTCGTTCGCTGCTCAGGGCACACACGGGGGGGTGGAGGGGGGGGCAGCTGAGTGATGTTTCTCTCTCTCCCTCAAATCAATAAATTTTTAAAAAATGGATCAAGTGACCCACACAGTGCCGGGCACATGTTATCTTCAGGTTCCAAATCTCTGTCAAATGAGATTCCCGTCAGTTTTCTGCCAATCGTGACGATCAGAGAGAAGAATGCACTTAAGTGCCCTATACACTAGTGTTGGACACACCTAGGGGTTATTGTTATGCTGGGTGGTTGGTCATTCAGCAGCCTCAGCTGAGTCTGGGGGGGAGGGGGAGAGGAAGGAGGGGGCTCCCCATCCCCGCAAGCACAGAAAGCTGCAAAGATACTGGAGATGCTATCTTTGAGACTGGCTTCTGGCCTCCATTCTAAAGCATTCCGCATGTACCTCCAACCCTGCCACAGCCCCCAGTTCAGACAGAAAACCTGTCCCACTAAAGGAGTGATGTGCCTTAAAACACAGCAAACCAGGAACAGGAAGAGGGAACCCAAACGTCTTACCCAGAGGCCTAGTCCTCCCAGCGCCTCATCCCATCGCCCCGGGCAGTGATCCTACACGTCCAGACCTCCTGCACCCTGGCCCAGGGCCTCGGACACCAGCGTTTCTTTCTGCCCCTTACTACACAGCCAGTTCTCTGGCCCTAGGCTCCCAGTGTACAGGCAGCAGAGCCTGGCCTTCTGACACGACAGCCTCTCCTCAAACAGGCTGACCTTGGCTCCTCCAAGGTCTCTTGGCAGCGAGCCTGTCCGGCCAGATCTGGGGCTGCGTCCGAGGTGAAATGTGACCGCAACTCCCATGTAAGGGGCATGCCGGTGCCGGCTCCGAACTGAGCACGGTACTGAAGCCTGGCACCCACCCTCCTTACCCCGGTTTCTCGCGGGGGGAACTGACACTCAGAAGGAAAGGGACTTGCTAGGGACCGGCGTGGGGGAGTGCCCGGCCCGGCTTTGGGGACCCCGGTCGAACCTTTACCCCCCACCCGTGGCCCGGTCCGGCCCGCAGACCTTCCCGGAGCGCGCACGTGGGGCCGGGGCCGGGACCGGGACCGGGGCCGTCGCACGCGGGTCATGTGACGAGCCGGGACCTTGGGGTGCTGAGACAGTTGGGGGTCGGGGCCTCCCCTCTCCCGGTGGCCGCCGTCCCCGCTCCGTCTCGTGCTACTCACCCCGGGGGCGGCTCCCGGGACCCGAAAGAAGAGGGAAGAGAAAGAGAGGGCGGCGGCAGCAGAAGACCCAGAGGCACACAACCGCCCTGATCAGACCAAACCAGACACGACACCTCGCTGCACGCGCTGCCTTTGTCCGCTCACGTCACTTCCGGGTGCCAGGAGGGCGGGGGCGGGCTGGCTCCGCCCCGCCATCGGTGTGCCCCGCCCCGCGGGCTCCTGACCTCACCCGACTGCTGTGTCCCAGACTCCGAAGAGCCGCAGTGTTGACCCTCTCCCGCCCACCAGTCCCTTTGGAGGGTGTAAGGCTGGACTTTGAAAAGCGAGTATGCTGTGGCTTTTCCACTGGGTTGAAGAGGGGGCATAGAAGCCTTATTCCTCAGATCCCACCCATAACAATTCGCATCTTAAAATAATATACAGATCCAAAAGGGAAAGAAGAAAAAAAAGAAGCACCCTTGGCAGTGCCAAGGGGCTGCCACCCCCCCCCCCCAAAATAAGCAGAATAAGTCCATGAAGCTTCCATTCCAAAACGATTGCCCGCCCCTAGGTCCCCCCCATAAAACAGAAATGCTTCCAGCGCTCTGGGGCTTAGATTAGTGGGATAGTGCACCTCAAGCCTTCCGTTTTGCGCTTGCAGCTGTTACAGTGACAATATTCATCCTAAGTTCATTTTCCTAAACTGACCTTCCGGCCTTAAGCTGCCAGTTCCTTCCTCCAGGTGTTGCACACGGGAGTTGCTTCAAGTGTGTTTACTCTAATGAAGTGAAAACGATATGGGGGTGCTGAAAACACCCCGGCGGAGCCCCCCACATATGTTTATGTCCGTATTATTTGACATCCTCTCTAGAGTACCCCAGGTCAGACGTGGGTCCCCTCCCAAGCTTCATTTTCCATGTCTCTAAGGGAAGGGGATACACCCTGGGTAATGCCAATCTTATTTGGGGACAGCTCTGAGGTTAGCTCTTTTAGGGGTGCCTAGAAATCCTACCTTTACTTCCTGTCAACAGAACAGGAAGTCCTTACCCTACACCCGGACTCCAGGTCTGGCCAGCCCCCTGACCTCAAAGCCTCTTGCATTTCTGAATTCCCAAACCTGGAAGCAATGTGTACAGCATGCAACGGCTGGAGGGCTCCTTAGACATCATCTAGTCCGCCTGATGTTCCTCACCCATTTTTAAAAAACTCACATACCATGCCCTGGCCGGTTTGGCTCAGTGGATAGAGCATCGGCCTGCAGATTGAAAGGTCCCAGGTTCGATTCCGGTCAAGGGCATGTACCTTGGTTGCGGGAACATCCCCAGTAGGGGGTGTGCAGGAGGCAGCTGATCGATGTTTCTAACTCTCTCCCTCTCCCTTCTCTCTGTAAAAAATCAATAAAATATATTTTAAAAAAAACAAACAACCTCACATACCATTAAAATAAGTAAAAAATATATATATTACTTTCCCTCCTCAATATTCTACCTTCCCAAGGAGGTGTGCCCTTCCATCCGTGGCTGAGGAGTATTTGCAGAAACAGAATACATAGTCTGTGATGCTTCCTCCAGGCAGACACCTGGTAATTTATTACAAAGTTGTTTTCATTTTCAAGTTGTAAGTTAACACCATGCCAGTGAAATGACTGGTCCAAATTACCCTTGTCCCACACTCAAATTTCCCAAATCGAGCTTTTACCCGACAGTCCACTTTACCAGGGAGCCCTGACCAAGGAGACTGGTCCAGCAGCGCGCAGCACGCAGAGGCAGAGCATGGCTCCAGCTGAGTCTCCGGGCTTCCAGGCCGCTGCACTGGTGCTGCCAGCCTTCGGCCGGAAGTTCTGCTGAGCCACCAGCCCCAACATGACCCACCTGGGTCTCCCGGACCTGGAGGGGGGCAGCTGAACCCTGGGCCCTCCGTCCCTGGCTGGGGCCTGGCTGCCCTGGTCAGGAGTTCCACGAACCCTCCCCCGCCCCTTGTGACTGCAGCCTCGGCAGCCGGAACACAACAGCCCCGCCCTCCGTCCCAGGCCTCGGCGCCCACTGCTCCGCCCTGGCCGTGGGTGAGGGGCGGATCACAATGGCCCGGAAGAAGCCCTGGAGGCAGCGGGGAGAGGCCAACGGAGCGGCCGGGGAAGATGGGCTCTCGCAAGCACCCGCCACCTGTAGGGGGCGCTAAGCTCCCTGGGACCTTCTCTGGCTCCGGCCCGAAGCCCCACTAGGGTGCGCGCGCCTCTAGGAGCCAGCTCAGAGCTGACAGCATCTGGGAGGGCGGTGGGGTAAGGAGGAGGCAGGCTGGGAGAACCCCCGGGGTCATCCATCAGCTGGGGGCGGGTCTGGGCGTCTGTCTCCCGAAGGGAGAGTGTGTTAACTTGTCTGGGCCCCCCCACAAACCTGCTCAATCAGAACCCGGGGCATCTGTGTTTTCAACAAGCTCCCCAGCCCGGGGCGGGGTGGCTGGGGGCCCCAGCAGGAGACGAGCTGGCTCCAGGTTTCCTGATTCCCAGCAGGGCGGGTGCTGAGAACGGCCACAGCCTCCAGGCTGCGGGCTGCCCAGCCCGGCGCTGTCCCCCCATTCCACAGCTGAGGCCCCTGAGCAAGCAGCGGGCGCTCCAGGTTAAGCCCCATCGGTACCTTCCGAGGCTGAGACTAAATCCTAAAGAATAATCCCCTTTAAATAGTCATCATCATCCCAACGAGTGTGTGCTGAGCACCGACGCCGGCCCGGCGCTACTCTGAGTCCCGTGCGTGCGTCGCGCATGTGAACGTCACAGCACCCCAAACCCGGCGGGTGCCCGCGCCGTCACCCTCTTCCAGGTGAGGAAACAGAGGCCGGGCGAGCTCCAGCCTGAAGCCGCTCAGTGTCCGGCGGGCCCGCGCGATGTTCCCCCCAAACCACGCCGGGTGCCATGGCCTGGGGGCCGGTCTCTGCCCTCCGCTCCGCTTCACGAGGCAACCCCCGCCCCCCCCTGGTGTGAGGATGCCCTGAGCTGACCGCAGGGCCAGACATGCCCCGGCCGCACCCCGACTCCCGAGCCCAGCAGGTGGCGCCCAAGAGGTTCCCGGGCGAAGGCGCTCGGCGACGGGCGGACCCGCTGCTGCCCGGCTGGCCTCTGTGCGAGCTGCCACCGGCCGTGGGCGCGGGGCGGCCCGAGGCCTGGAGGTCGCAGGGCGGCTCCGAGTGGTGGCAGGCCTCCAGCGACGAGTCCGGGCCCGCAGCGCGGGGGGTGCCCCTCCGCAACCCCCCGCCGCACATGCCGCCTCTGCCCGCCGCGGCCCAGAGGGCGGCGCGGAGGTCAGGGCTGAGGTCGCTGCTGCTGCCGCCCCGGTTCCTGGACAGAGCGCCCTGGACACGGGTACTCCAGTGCCCCGAGCCTGGAGAATACGGGAAGGACAGGAGGGGCTTGGCCAGGGAGGCCAAGGACCCCAAGGACTCCTTGGGCGCCCTGCTAGGCCAGTTCCTCCCCAGCAGGTTCCAGAAGTTCCTGCGCCAGCTCGGAACCCAGTGGGTGGAGCAGCTGGAGCCACAGAGTGAGGCCCGCCGGGTCCCAGGGCGCTGGGCAAGGGCTGAGTCGTTTCCGGTGGGGAGGGCCCACCGCCTTTCTAAGACCTGGTCATGTTAGTTGGCTTCCAGGCCGAGTTCTGGCAACCACCCCTGGAGGGCGGGTCTACCACGGCCCCTCTTGCGGGAAGGAGGAAACAGGCCCCGGGGCCATAGAACTGAGAAGACCTTGGGAATGGCTGTCCCCAAGCAAAGCTCATAACTATTCCCCCCCCTGGCTCCCAGCAGCCTCAGAATCGCGTCATCAGCGGGGTGTGTCAGAGCACTGGTGGGGGCAATCTCCTTCCTGTCCCAGCCGCTCCTCCCTTCCCGACCTGCGGTGAGTGTCAGTGACCCACGGGTGGGGACAGGGTTGCCAGTGATGCTCCGAGGGGTAGGGGACCCTGACCACTTATGCCAGGGGTGGCCTGTTTGTCTTCAAGGTGCCAGTCATCGAACTTTCAGAATAATCTCAAGAAGGTTTCAAGCCATCGGATACCTACCCTGGGGCCGCTAAGGAGAGATCACACACAATTCACCGAGGCCAAAAAGGCCAACAAGTGAGCTGTGGGAGGATGAGGGAAGGGGAGGAAGGGCATCTTTCTTTTCTTTCCTCTGCCCTTCGCCCATGAATTTACCTATCTATCCATCTATTCATCCATCCATGTGTCCATCCACGAATCGGGTCTTCCACCAAAGCATTCCTTATCCATCTGAGTCCACCCATCCATCCATCCATCCATCCACCATCCACTCATTCATCATTACATAGGTCTGTCCACAAATCCGGTTTTCTCCCAACACATTCAAGACTCATCCATCAACATCTATGAATCCATCTACCCATTAATCTGGTCTTCTACCAACACATTCATAATTCATCCATGAATCCATTCATATATTCATTCTCCCATTCACCCATCCATCCTTGTATACATCTTATCTATGAGCCAGGTCTTCTACAACCTATTCATTAATCCATCCATCCATGTATCCACCCATCTAGTCAGTCATTCATCTATTCACAAAATCCCACAGTTCTATCCACGAATCCGACTTATAGATTAATTATGTAGAAATCCTTCTGTCCACTTATAAATCCAGGATACCATCCACCTCTAATCTAGTCATGAAGCCATGTACAAGTCTATGTGCCCATCTACATAATTATTCATCAGTCCATCCATCCACCCACCCGCTCACCAGTCTTCCATCCTTTTGCACAGTCCACTATTCATTCATCCATTTCGTCTTCTACCATTTACTAGGTTTTATTATACGTTGAGTATTGGGGGAAATTAAATAAGGGATGGAGGGAGAAGGGCCCTGGCATGTGAGCTCCCTGGGACTTAGAAACCATAGCTCGAATGGAGGGGGAAAGAATGCAGAAACCTTCCTCCAGCTTAAACAGGCTTAAACGGGTAAAAGGTGCCCATGAATGTAAAGACCCGGGGAGAGTAAATACATGACTTACATACCATCCTTCTCACCTGGACCCATGGCAGACAGTACTAATGGATCACAGCACTTTTCCCCACTGGGCCTCAGAACCCTTCCCGACACCACACTCCTTGCAGACACCCCTGATGGATCAGAGTAGGTGCCAGAAATGAAACACACTGGCCAACCCAGGAACTTTACATCACTCAGGCCAGGTAGACACCCCGCTTCTCATAAGATATAATAAATAAGAGTATGGCACTCATGATCTGCAACGTGAGAGCAGCAGGGACGGACGCATTCAAAGAGTCCCGTATTCAGGAGCTAATTAATCCCCAAGCACCTTCCAGTGGGTGGGGCTCTGGTGGGCCCTGGGGTGGGGGGAACGCCAGGGTGCATTAGAACAGGAGAGGAGAAGCTGAGGGTTCAGAGGAGAAGCTGAGGGTGCTGATATGCCGCAACTATTGGCTACAGTAGGTCCAATGCCTGCAGCCAGGCACCGCCTTGGACTTCGCCGCCTGGCTCTTTAGTGGGCTGATGAGAAGCATCCGATATGGTCAGATAAATGGATGCAGGGATATCAATATGTACGTACTTGAGGTCGAACATGGCGTTTCTGAATAACAGAGCCATGGATGGCTCGGGCAGGCCCTCTGACGGCCTTGGCCTTGAGGACAAAATTAATAGCAATACATGTAACAAGAACAGATCCCCTCTACTGAGCATTGAGCCTGGACTAGATGCCTCACCCGAGCTATTTGGAACTCACCAAACTCCTGTAAGGATGCTATTATCGTGTCTATAACATGTAATACATCATTTAAAGGGGAAAGCTGCAAGTGGAGACCCGGGAACGGTCTCCCCAAGATCGCACTGCCGGGAGGGGTATGGCTGAGCTGACTGGTAATACGAACAGTTCCCAGTTAGAGATATTGACCTCCGGCCCTGCAGACCCTCGGCAGGTGCCTGAAGTCCAGTCCACGTCTTCACAGCCCCGCGTGATGGGCGTGACCGGGATTCCCTTTACAGATGAAAAACCGGAGCTCACGCGGGACCCGGCATGGCTCAGTGGTTGAACATAGACCTATGAGCCAGGAGGTTGAGGTTCAATTCCTGGGGGGCGTACAGGAGGCAGCCGATCCATGATTCTCCCTCATCATAGATGTTTCTATCTTTCTCTCCCTCTCCCTTCCTCTCTGAAATCAATACAAAAAAATTAAAAAACAACCACACGTACTTCAAGAGTTCCCATTGAAACCCAGGACTGCCCTGACTCCCACATTCACATCCGTATTCTCGGTGCTGAAATGCCCTGTGTAGGAGGATTCAAATCCTGCTGCCATCCCTTACTGGCTGTGTGACCTTGGGCGAGTTGCAGGACACCTCTGTGCCTTGGTTTTCTCATCTGTAAAATGGGACTAGCCATTGTGTGTCACGGAGGTATGTGGGCTCGGTGGGTGCCGCCCGCCACATGCTTGGCCCAGAGCCTGCAGGCAGGAAGCGCTCAGAGAGGCCGACCCCTGTGACTAGCAGCTGGGGGCGTGTTGTTGGGATGGCGTGGGGCTCAGGCCTCAGCCCTCCCCTTGTGCTCTTGCCTCCTTCCGCAGTCCCTGCGGTCTGCAGGCCCCCAAGCTCAAGGCCGCGCTCACCCACAGCTCCTCGGAGGAAGCCTCGGGGTCCTACAGGCGGTGTAGCCCCTTCCGAGTGCGATTCGCTGACGAGACGCTACAGGACACGGCGTTTCGCTACTGGGAGCGAAGATGTGCACGTAAGCAGATGGGATGGGGAGCCCCCGGGACTCCAGAAAGTTCCAGCCTGGCCCTGGGGGAGCAGGGGCCGTGACCCTGGGTGTGGGAGAGAGGTGCCAGCTGCAAAGGTCCGGAGGCCACCGGCCCTGCAGAGGAGGTTCCAGAGCTGGCGGAGCGGTCAGGTGACCTTCAGGGACCAAGTCTGAGGTCCCGGAGAAGTGTCCCAAGCAGGCGGTCCGGGCAGAGCCGCAGTGCTGGAGCAGGAGTCACTGGCTGCCCAGGCCTCGCCACCCCCGAAGGACTGCTGCTGCCAAGGGTCCCACACGCCGCACCTGCCCCCCTCGGAACCAGCACCCACGGCCTCCCGACCCTGCGTCTGGCCCCCCACAAGGCCTACGGCGGCTGGAGATGGTGGGGAGGCACCGGACCATCTCCTTCCTTTACTCGTGAAAGCAGACCGCCCAGAAAGGTCCAGAAGATCCAACTCTCTGCTGGGAAGACTGGCCCCACCTGGTCTGGCCAAGAAGCGGGGCGCCAGCAGCCCCGGGTCCGGCAGAAGTTTGCTCAGCCCCTCAGGGATGAACGTGACAGGCTGTCGGTCTGGCCTCGTTTCCGGTGTTTTCTGGTGTCAGGAGGCGGGAGGAACTGAGTCCTTGCCCTGGTAGACCCTTCACCAAAGCCCCCTTCTCCAGCCGCCGGCCTCTTCTCTTCTCAGGATCTGTTTTTGTGAGCACCTACTGTGTGCAGTCTCAGGACACAGCTGGGTGGCCCAAGCCTAGCTTAGGGAGAGCCCTAAAAATCAGGACCTTCGCCAGTTCAAGGCGGGACCCTCCCCGGCTCCCCGAGGGCCACAGGGAGCTGCAGATAGAAGCTGTGATTCTGCCCAACCTCTGGTGGTTTGATGGGGGAGGCCAAAGCCCCCCAAACAGATGACACAGCAGCCGAGAAGAGAAGCCGGAGGGGGCCGGCCACTGTGGGAGTCCAGGGAAAGGAGGCTCCCGGAGAAACGGTTCCGTGTAAATGGCAGTTGCCTGGCACGGGAGAGCTTCCTGGCCAGCCACCAGCCACAGCCACGGGAGCTGGGGCCGCACCCAGGGCGCCCCGAGTGGGGCTCTGCGCTGCCTCCTGGCCCCTTCCATCCTCGGGGTCCCTGACCAATGGGAAGGGCTGCTTCTGGCAGGAAGCACTAATGAGAGAATGTCGCCCTCTCTCAGGTGTCCACAGCGGGGTGACTGGCCTTCCCACCGTAGAAAAGGGGGGCTGTTTCGGGCTGGAGCAGGAGTGGGTGTGGGGGCACGGATTGGGTACTAAAGGCAGAAACAGTCACACGAGGTAGTTTTAAAACGCGAGCGAGCGTCCTCTGGAGGCAGCCGGAGAGGGAGCCTTGGGTTTCCATGGAGACGGGATCTGCCCTCCCTGCCTGTCAGAGGGAGCAGGGGAGAGCTGGGGCGGGGGGGAGTGCCCCTCCGGGTAGAGCTCTCATGGTGCCCTCTCTCCTCTAGTCCAGCAGGGCATCACCAGGCACCGGCCCCCCCGGCCAGCCCCCTCGTCGGCGACCTTGGAGCCTGTGTTTGGGAGCATCAGGAAGTGGCTGGAGAGTTTGCCCAAGACCCTGGACTCCAGGCCCCGGGAGCAGGCCACGGCCAGCCGGGACTGCCCTGGCCTGTGAGGCTCCAGGGAAGGGCGGGGTTCAAGTGCACTGCCAGGGCCGTCCCTCCTCACCCTGTGGACCGCCCTGTCAGCCGTGGGCAGGCCCAGGGTCTGGGCCCGTGAGGGCTCCGCCAGCCATGGGTGGCCCTGGGACTTGGGGTCCATTCGGCTCACAGGCCA
This sequence comes from Plecotus auritus, assembly GCF_963455305.1. Classification (NCBI taxonomy): domain Eukaryota; kingdom Metazoa; phylum Chordata; class Mammalia; order Chiroptera; family Vespertilionidae; genus Plecotus; species Plecotus auritus. The sequence continues at coordinate 181,497,496 of NC_137776.1, read as the reverse complement.
CTGTGCCCCACAGGCCCATCCTGGGGCGGCAGAGCCACCTCTCTAAGGACACCTTCTCGAGCAGCACCCAGAGGTGGCAGAGAGACCACAAAGCCTTCCTGGGCACCCACAACATCCTCAACCAGGTGGGCAAATCGCCCTGCTCCTGGAGCCAGCAACTGGTGAGTGCCTGCGGCGGCCGGCCACCCGGAGCCCCTTGCCTGGTGGGCGGCCGGGGGGGTACAGCCTCCCTACACGCTTGGCCAAGGGGTGTCTCCCGAGCTGGGCTGCCTGGTTCAGATCCCAGCTCCACATGTTCCCTCATCTGTAACGTGGGGTGAGTGTCTGCCCCCAGCGCTGAGCATAGCATCCCCCCTGGGTCCCCGGAGCCCTGTCTCCTGCCCAGAGCCCCCACCTGCATCCCGGCGCACCCAGCTGGTCCACCCTCTCCCTCTAGGAGTCCTTCCTGCCCCACCTGGAGCTGAAGCGAGGCCGTCCTAAGGGGTACCAGCTTCTCCTGCCTTCCCCTCTGCAGTAGCAGGCTCGGTGATGCATGGCCCCTGGACCCCAACCCAGCCATGGACATGGGCCTGGGGTGCGGACAGGCCTGCCGTGCCCTACAAATAAATGTCCATCCCAGGGGGCTGGGACCTGCCGCCAGGTCTCACCCTACAAGTCTCTCCGGTGCCTGGTGGCTGGGCTCCGGGTTCTTGGACCAGGGGCGTGAGGGGTCACAGCTAAGATGAGGCTGATGGGTGGGGAGGCCAGGCAGCCCCAAGGGTCGGGGTTTGTTCCAAGTGAACCCCTCTTCTGGAAGGTGGGAGACCCTGCCACACACCTCACACCTGGGACCAAGCCTCTTCTGTCTGGATCAGCCCATACCTGGAGCAGACACCCGCCCTGACCTCTGCCCCCAGCTGCCTCCTTTGATGGAACCAAAGGCTGCTTGCTGACCTCCCGCTCTGGGGTGAGGGCGCCCGGACTCAGGCTGAGGGGAAAGAGCCCTGTGTGTGTGCACAGACGTGTGTCTTCCTAGTCCCTGGCCCCTGGTCACAGCATCTGGGTGGGCGGGGGCCAGATGTTTCTCTCCTAGTGGGGGAGGGGTGGGCAGCGTCCAAGCCAGGGTCAGGAGGTGGTGAAGGATTAGGTGGCAGGTACTGCCTGGCCTTGATCTGCCCGCGGCACTGACCGGCAGTGCCCCCCACACGCCTCCCTGCCAGGCGTGGCCCTGCCACACTGTGTTCCAAACCCGGAGCCCCCTCCGCCTCTCGTAGCCTGGATTTGGCCCCAACCCCTGGCCCGGCCCAGGATCCCGGTCTTTATCGCCACTTGCTGGCCAGTAAGTAAACTGCCGGGGAACGCGCACCCAGGCACCCTGCTGAGTAGGAAAAGGGTGAAATCTGAGCTGGACACGCGGTGGGGAGCTTAGGGCCAGCATAGCTTGTGGATGGGGGAGCCCTGGTTTGAAGGGGTGCCCTGGCTCCAGAAGAAAGGCGACAGGTCTAGGCACAGTTTGGACACACCGTGTGGGGGATGGGCTGGGGCAGTGCTCCTACCCCCTTGGGGTGGGGAGGTGGGGCTGGAGTGGGGTTCCACCCCCTGGGGTGACCTCTCCCCCTCCACACCATTTCTGGACTTTCATCCCCCCGCCCCCCCACACACAGTATTTCTATTTCCTGGGGAGTCTGCGGGTCTCAGGGGAGGCCTGTCCCACCGCATCTCTTCCGGGTCACCTTGCTTGCCCCTCTTGCCCGCTCCAGCCTCAGTTTCCCCCGCGCGGCCGTCGGCTGCAGCGCCGCGCCGCGCCCACGCGGGGGCAGTGTTGGCCTGGCTTTGGCGCCGCCCGCCCGGCGCGGCCGGGACTTGGCCTGGCGCTGGCGGGTCGGAAACTTTCCCCTCGCGCCCACTCGCGTCTCCGCCCCCGCGCCGCCTCCCGCCAAGCGCCGCGCTGCGGGCCCGCGGGGCCTCCTGCCACCTGCCCGGCGGCGGGAGCGGGTGGCCGCCAGCCTGCAACTGCCCTTTCTCGCCTTTGGTTGATAAGCTGAAAGCTGGCCACGGCGCTGTCAGCAGCGAGCACTGGAAACTGAGGCCCGCTGCTGCGGGCGGGGGTGCGGGTGCGAAATCCCCGCCGGCGCCTGGGGCCCCCAAAGCCGCGCACTTGCCCCGCTGGCGGCAGGGGCAGAGGGAGGGAGCGCGGGCAGGGACCTGCTGAAGGGGGGGGTGCTGGCCAGATGCGGGGTCTGAACCCCGGCACGCGGAGCGAGGACCCCCTTCCCCTCCCCGCCTCTCTCCGCCTCGCTCCCCTGCCAACCCCCTCTGTCCCCAGCCCTTCATTTCTCTCTCCCTCTCCGCCGCCCTCCTCTCCTCCCTCCTCTCCCTCTCTTCTCTTGGACAAACGTGGATGCTGTGTCAAGAGGACCTTGAGCATCAGCTCCGAGCCTCACATCCCACTCAGCACAAACACACAGGGGACACCGCGCACACATGCACACACACAGCAAACACAAGCTGAGACGCCAGACTAACACACAGACACCACAGGCAGCAGACACACACTCACTCACACACACACACACACACACACACACAGAGGCATCACACTCACACACTCTCACACACACACACACTCACACACACACACACTCACACACACACACTCAGAGGCATCACACTCACACACACTCACACACTCACACACACACACACTCACACACTCACACACACACACACATTCAGAGGCATCACACTCACACACACACACACTCACACACATTCAGAGGCATCACACACACACACACACACACTCACACACACATTCAGAGACATCACACACACACACTCACACACACACTTGCACACACACACACACACACACTCACACACACACATTCAGAGGCATCACACACACACTCACACACACACACATTCAGAGGCATCACACACACACACACACACACACTCACACACTCACACACACATTCAGAGGCATCACACACACATTCACACTCACACACACACTCAGGCATCACACACACACGCACTCACACACACACACACACACATTCAGAGGCATCACACACACACATTCACACTCACACACACTCAGGCATCACACACACACTCACACACACTCACACACACACTCACACACACACACACACATTCAGAGGCATCACACACACACACACTCACACTCACACACACATTCAGAGGCATCACACACACACACTCACACACACACACACTCACACACACACTCACACACACTCACACACACACACACACACACAGAGGCATCACACTCGGACCCACACCGCGCACACTAGAAACACGGCAGATGGCACAGTTAGGGTCTCCCAGGGACCAGCCCCCACATTCCGGCTCCACCTAATGCCTGGGAGGCCACAGATGCACCCCCTAGGGCCTCCCTCTCCCCAACATTTCTGCCTCCGTCCCTCCCCATATGCCCTAAATGACAGATGGTCCGGGGGCTCTTGTCAAAAGCCATCAAGTCCCTCTAGGGTAACAATATATGCTGCCACCTCCAGGCAGCCCTACCAGCCTCTGCCTTTCCCTCAGCAGGCTCAGGAAGGGGTGGCACTGGTGATGTCATTGTGCCAGCTGGGCCCATCAGCCCAGCTTTGGGCAGAGTCTGAGCTGGAAGCAGGCATGGGACCCACGAGGTCGGGCTCTGGATCCCTCCTGAATGGTGGCACTTGGACCCCAACAGCACCGGTTCTATTTCTTCGCCTTCATTCATTCACAAAACGTATTTACTGAGCACCTACTGTGTACCAGGCTCTGCTGGGCCCTGTGAACAAGACAGCATGCCTGACTCGGGGAGCCCAGTTCTTGGGGAGGCGGGGGTGGGGGTGGGGCTGGCTTCACAGGTGTGTGGCCCTGCCTGGAAGGCCCTGCCGAGGGTTTAAGGCTCTGCTGGCGTCACCTTGAAATTCATAATTGATTTTGAACAAGGGCCCTATGTTTCCATTTTACCCGGAGCCTTGCAAATTGTGTAGCTGCTCCTGGACACAGACGTTAAACTGTGCAAATGGAGGCTGGCAGGCGGGTCCAGGAGGGGTTCTTGGAGGCAGTAACGCACTTGCCGAGGTGCGTGCGGGCTTTGTCCTGACCCCAAGTCCCGGGCATGGGGTCCCCCGTCCCTCAAGGCCGTTCCCTGGGAGCTGGGTGGGTGTCCGCAGGAGGGCAGGACCGGCAAAGCTCCAACAGGACTTTGAAATCCCCTCGCAGGTGGCTAGCTGGGAGGCACAGCCGGAAATCGGAGGAAGGAAGCCCCCCGGCCGCCTGCACCGGCCCGGCCCCTCCCAGTAGGCACCCCGTTTCTAGGCACATTCCAGAGAGATTTTGCGCACATATGAGCAAGTATGCACACACGTGCATTTTACATTGCAATGTCGATTTTGCATGCATTCTGCATTGCACTCACTTCTCTGCACGTAGTATCCTCACTTCACAATCTAACTGGCGGTCGTAGAGGGCTTTTCCCAGGTCATCCATGCATCGTGCAGGGTCCCTCCGGGCGCTCGCCACCTACTCAGGCCCCACAGCCTCTCTCCTGCCCCACTGCTAAGACTGCTGTGGAGGGAGCCAAAGCTCCATCCCCTGAGGGAGGTACTGTGATGGCCTCCAGTTCCACATGAGGCTCAGAGAGGCACAGCCACCATCCTGGGGTCACACAGCAGAGCCAAGATTGCAACCGGCCAAGGAGCTGCACTGCCTCTCAGGAGCAGGCTCGTCTTCCCGGCCGGGGTTGGGGGTGTCGCTCCCCTTGCAATATACTCACCACCTCCCGCTGCCAGAGGGGGAAGCAGGTGAGAACTGGGCAAAGAGCCCTCCAGCCTGACAGCCACCAGGATGGAGCTGGCAGGAGTCCCAGCGAGGCCTGGAGGGCGGGGCTGGACCAGGTGGCCTGCGGGGGGCGGGGCAGGTGTGTGTGTGGGGGGGGGGGCCACCCAGGCCCCAGCTGCACCGAGGTCCCGGCCCGCCCCTAGGTGGCCCATGCCTGTCGCCAGGGAGAGCTGGCGTCAGCTGGTTGCATGCGCCTGGGGCTGCGATTCAGCATTTGGGTTCAAGGCGTGATTTTTATTGGGTTTTGCTTATTCAAAGCTCTGCCTTTGAAATCTGTTTTCGCGCCTCCCATCCCCGAGAAGAGCTGGTTTGGATACAACTGTGTGGTGTCATCTCGGCCTTAAAAATACTTCCCTCGAGTTGGGACTCATTGTCCCTGAGCCCACATGGCCCCCCACATAGGTGTCTGTGGAGGGTCCTCAGGGCTGCCACTCCGCCCTGTCCTGGCCTAGCCTGCGTGGAGATGGGCCCTCCAGTGCGGGCTCCATCACGGGGGCTCAAGGAGGCTCAGCGTTGGGGGGTTAAGAAGCCCTCTGACAAAAGCTAAGGGCCTTCTCTGTTCAGAGACGTTCTAGGGGCGTCGAGGACTTCTGAGGCCCACCCCCAGGCTCCTCCCTCCAATGCAGAGCCCCTGCCGGAGGGAACCCCGCAGCCAGCTTCTCTGGATGACAATCCTAGCAGCTAACGGAGCACTTACCCCCGTTCCAGGGGCTGTCCTGTGCCGTTTCCGGGAGGCACTCATTTACGCCTCATAACTGAGGCACAGGGATGTCAGGTTGCTCACCCCAGGCCACACAGCCAGGATCTCAGCCCAGCCATTTTGCTCAGTCCACACTCCTAACCTAACATATGCACACGCGTACACACGCACGCACGCACCTGCCCGGCGCCTGGCCCCCGCGTAAACCTGTGGGTTAGGCCCAGGGAGAGCCCAGGTGGAAAGGCACACACAGGTTAAGTGCCGGGGTGTGGGGTCCGGCTGAGTGGGATAACTGGGGACCAGTCCTTTGTGGGGGGCAGATGAGACCTGGGGATTTTCTGGTCCAAGGCCAGCACAAGGCCTCCCCCATCAGGGGAGCTGATATTATCGTAGGGGATGGAACAGAGCGTGGGGGTCCCACAGCGTAGACACCCCTTACGGTGCCTGCCATCAGCACACAGACTCCTCCTTCCCTTCTTCCTACCCCCTAACTTCCTTCTCCTCTCCTTCTTACCCTTCTCCTCCCCCCTTCCCTTCCCTCCCTTCCTACCATCTCTCTCTTCCATCCTCCTCCCTCCCTCCTGTCTGTCTCTCCCCCTCCCCATCGCTCCCCTCCTCCACAGGTAAGGACAAGGCCTGCTGAGCCTCCTATGGTAGACACAGCCTAGCCCCTGGTACACCGCACACATCTGAGGGCCCGAACCCCCGACGGGGAGCCACTGGTTCCACGTCTCCTGTGTGCATGTTGGCTGAGCCCACAGACCAGGCCCGGCAGCCCAGTCCCCGGCCTCTGGTGCAGGGAGGACAGAGTGCGAAAGTGCGAAGCCCCGGGGAGCCTTCCAGGCTGAGATTTCCGGCATTTGTGGAATTAAGACCCTAATGCTAGTTTCCAACAGCTTTTGATGGTTTAATAGAATGGAGGGTAAATCTAACTTGCAAATGTTCCTTTTGATCACACTTTTTTTTTTTTTTTTTTTTTAGTTCAACAGGACAGGGTTTAGAAGAGGACAGGAGCTCCCCGCCCCCCTCCTCCTGTTTCCAGCCAGGGGCTCCTGAAGTCCTGGGATGCCTGGCTTCCTGGCTGCCAGCCTTGACCCCTTCCTGCTTGCCTCCTCTCCCCCAACCCAGCACCGATCTGGCCTAGGCAGGCTCTTGGCCTGGCATCCCCAAGGTCCTGTCCCCTCTGCCCCCTCCATGCTCCCCCTCACTCTGCAGTGGGCTTCTCACTTCTTTATTTTTTTAAAAATATATTTGATTGATTTTTTTATAGAGAGGAAGAGAGAGGGATAGAGAGTCAGAAACATCGATGAGAGAGAAACATCGATCAGCTGCCTCCTGCACACCTCCTACTGGGGATGTGCCCGCAACCAAGGTACATGCCCTTGACCGGAATCGAACCTGGGACCTTTCAGTCCGCAGGCCGACACGCTATCCACTGAGCCACACCGGTCAGGGCAACTTCTGGCTTCTTTAATCTTCTGAGCCAAACTCCTTCGTGCCCCAGGGCCTTTGCATCTGCTCTCCCCCCTGCCTGAAATGCTCTTCCCACCAGCTTCAGTGACTCCTACTTAATCTCAGGTCTCAGCTTAGATGTCCCCTCCTCAGAGAAGCCCTCCAGAATCAGAACCGAGCAATGGTGACATCACTGCGCACAGAGGACCACTGTCAGCAAACCCTGAACTCACGGTGCACAGGGACTGAACAGGCCCCACACCGCCTGCCACAGGAGGCCTCAGGAAATGCTGGCCAAGGGGGCAGGATACTCTCTGTGCGAACCCCGCTGCAGAGTTCTGTACCTCAATTTCCCTGCCTGGGAGACGGGGTGGGTGGCGTGCCCACACTTGCCATGTGATGTTTCTTGGTGCTCCCTCTGGGTTTCTGGCAAGGATCACACTCATTTCACGCTATTTGACTTCCTTGATTATGTGATGTTCCAGGGAGGAATTTTAAATCTCTGGGTTGGGGTGGCATCTGCCTGAGACCCAGGCCCCCATCCCATCCCACCAGCCTGAGTGCACCTGGCATCCTGGGGAGACCCATTAAAACGGCCCCCCTCTAAGTAGATGCACCCACACAGAGAACCCTGCCCGGGCTCCGCAGCTGGGCGCTGGCGGCAGCGGTACCGCTCTCGGCGGCCAAAGCTATCGAGTCGGCCACGGGGGCTCAGGACAGATGGGCTGGGCTCACTTCCGGGGAGACAGGCCCGCCCTCACTGCCTGAGCCTCAGCCTCGGCTGTGGAAGAGGCACAGTAGCAGCTGGGGCTCCTGTGTTAACGGCCCTGGCTCCCTGCCTGGGCTCTGGGGTCGGAGGCCTGCCCTTCTCCCCACAGGGGCACTGGCTGAGCCTCAGGCCTCGGGCCTCGGGAGCCCCAAGTAACCCAAGTCAATACGTAGCTCTGCTCTTTAGCTGGTTGCGTGACCTCCTAGTGCCTCAGTTTCCCCATCTATAACGTGGGGGTGATAGGTACGCCTGCTCTCAGTGGCCGCCCACACTCAGTGCCTCATCAGTGTCTGCTCTCACTGTTCCCAGCCTGGCCTCCCGCACGTCACCCGTGACTGTCTTCTGATTGATGTGGGGCAGCGGCGTGAGCAAGGAGGAGAGAGCCCCCAGGAACCCCGGGTGTCTCTGGGCCCACTCTCCCAGCTGTGTGACCTGGGGCGGGTCCCCGCTCTGGGCCTCAGGCTGTGGCCTGAGAAAGGATGTTCAGATGGGACCACGGAGGGCACTGGGAGGCTTGTGTGGAGCAGACAGTGTGTGGCCATTGTCATCACTACTGTCTTCTGTCAGAAATTTCCCTCCACGCCCAGGCTGCTGATGGGAAACAGACAGGAGGGACCTTCAGCGTCTTCCCCCTCAAGCTTCTAAGCCGCTGGGGCCGAAGGGGAGGGCTGGCCGGTGGGTCTCAGGGGGCGAGGGGACACTGAGACACACGGGGTTTCTTAGACGCCCCTCGGGTGGGCGGGAAGGGTGCGGTGGGTGTGGTTGGAGCAGGTACCAGCCCTGGCTCCCTGCTCGGGTCTCAGGGGTCCATACCCGCAGGTCCCTCCCACAGAAGGCTCCAACCAGGGCTTCCTGGGCAGGCAGCAGGGCAGCCAGAGCACAGAGACAGACATGGACTGGCCTGAGGTCACACAGCCCCTGCCTTCCCTGCTTCCGGAGGTCTGAGCGGGAGGAGGCCCAGGATAAAAGGGAGACCCACCTCCCTCGTGACTCGCTGGCCCCTTCCACTGGGGATCGGGCTGGGGGTGCGGGCTTTGATGTCTGTGCAGTGGCCAGTCCCCATCCCTGCCACCCCTCCCCCTCGGGAGCCTCACGGAGACTTGAAAGGGCAACGGCTGGGCCCTCCAGCCTCCCTGAGACCTGCCTGGAGGAGGGAGGCTGCGGGAGGAGTGCACGGGGTTGCAGGGGGGGGCCTCCCCCCAAGGAGCGAGGAAGCGAGGTGTCCTCGGGTTCCATGCCCGGCGCTGGGTGCCTGTCTCTGCCACCCGTTGCCCCTGGGCCCCTGGGCCACACAGAACAATTGCGGTTCCCAGGGACTGGAGTCCACAACGCGGGCCCTCGCACCTGCTGTTCCTCCTGCCAGGACCGCCCTTCCATGTTCTTCTCTGGCTGAGCCAGCTCCTTCGCTGGCTTCCTGTCTTCCTGGGGGCCTTCCTGAAGCCCGCCCTCAGCCTCCTCCCCCGCGCCCACCTACCTGCCCCTGCAGCTAGGACGACACTGGGACCCTAGGCCCCCGGCCCCCAGGCCTCTGGCTCCAGGAGGGCATCCTTGCACCCCCAGCCTGGACCGCTCTGCAAACAGGGAGAACCTCAGTAACAGCCACAATGAGGGCAGCCAGTGGGGCGAGCCAGCCTGAGGGGTTCCAGGCTCCCAGAGTACACCACGGGTCCTGGGGCGCCGTAGCCCCAGATCACAAAGCTGGGGGACCCTTCTCCGGCCTCCAGCCAGGCCTGCCCTCACTGTGCTGCATTCCGCCACCCCCATGCTGCTGCCCCAGCCGGGGCTCAACCACTGACATCCAGGGAGCCCAGCCTCGGGTTTTAGCCCCAGAGTCCCATGATGCTCGGCCTCCTTGAACCCCTCCTCTGGGACTGGCTGATTCCCAGCCTCTCCCAGCACCCGGAGCAGCAGCCGGGACAGGGGTTCAGCTCTGAGCTGCAGTTGGGGACACTGAGGCCCACAGAGCTCCAGGCTGGTGGGACAGAGCGGGCTTCATTTGGCCTCAGGAAAGAGAGCTCACCCCCCAGGCTAGATTCCAACCGCGGACTCTATGCAGCCAAGGCCCCCTGAGAGGTTGAGGGGCCCAGGCACCATCCTTTTGGGGGGCTTCCGTATATTAAACACGGGAGCAAATTGGCCACAAGCCTCAAGGCGGGTTCCAGTGTTAGATCTCAGGAACGATGCCCCTGGGGTGAGAGGGAGAGAGAGAGAGAGTAACATCAATGATGAAAGCTAATCATTGATCGGCTGCCTCCTGCACTCCCCCTACTGGGGATGGAGCCCACAACCCGGGCGTGTGTCCTTGGCTGGAACTGAACCCAGGATGCTTCAGTCCACAGGCCGACACTCTATCCACTGAACCAAACCAGCCAGGGCAGGAAGATGTTTTGATGCGCACGCAGCACCATGTAACTGGCCAGTGCAGGAGCAGCCGTGGGCCGGGCCCCTCCTGCCCCACCAGGAGGGAAAGGGTCGGGGGGGCGGGGCTGGAGGGGGGGCTGCCTGTGTGGCCCAAACCAGTTGTGAGCTTTGCCCCCCCACCCCCCACCCCGGCTCCAGCTTCCCTGCGGCTGCCTCCCCCCCTCCCCCGCCACCTGGGTATTCTGTGTACAGCTCCCTACACCACCCCCACTGCCCCACCCCACTCTCTGCTCTGCTGGGTTCAGGAGACAGGGAGGGGAGGGGAGAGGGAATGGAGGGATCGCCCTGGGACAGCAGCCCCACCCCCAGGCCAAGCTTCTCCGCCTGTTTTCTCATCTATCCTGGAGGGCTGGACTCATTCTCCTCCTTTTCTTTAACAAATGTTTATTGGCACCTGCTATGCGGCTACCCTGTGCTAAGCCTGTGGGTGCCGCTTGGACAGGACAGTCATCATTTAGTGGGGGGAACGGACACAAATCAAACAGACCCACAAACTGGGGCTCTCACAGTGGGTCTCCTGGCAGCTCAGAGAAAAGCCTCTACCCCAACCCAGACCCAGGGAAGGGCTCCTGGAGGGAGTGGCATGGAAGAAGGGATAGCAATGGCAGGGTGAGGTGAGTGAGTGGTGGGAGGGGAAGCAGAGGAGTGAGTGGGCTGGGTGGGGTGAGTGGGAAAGAGGGAGAAGAGCGGTTGGTGTGGTGGAGGCCTGGGGGCAGCGAGGCGTCTGGGGAGGGCCCTGGTTGAGCAGGGCCTTGCAGCAGCTGGGAACCCACAGAATGCCAGGCCAAGAAGTCCCCACTCCCAGGGAACTCAATGGGTGGGACCCAGAGAAGCAGGAGGGTTAAGTTGGGGTTAGAAGAAAATCCCAGCCTGGATTTCAGACCCCACCTGGAATGGACTGGCCAGAGGCTGCAGAAAGACAAGCTGGTCTCTGAGGGGTGTGAAGGAGGGGGCGGGGGCTGGCCCAAAGGGGATAGTGGGTAGAAAGGGCCTGTGACCCACTCTCCTAGACTACCCTTTCTTACCTGAGTCAAACTCCCAGGTCCCTCAGGGCCCAGTCTCAATGCTCACACTGCTGGGAAGAGCCAGACAGCCCAGGCTCCGTTTCCTCTATGATTTCAAAACCTTTACAAAGATCTTCTCAAACAACCATCTTCATGGGACACCTACCATGTGTCAGGTACTTGCTGAGAATTTTGCCTCAGAGACAGAAATGGCTCCCACAGCTGGGAAGAGGCAGGGCCAGGCTGGGGGCCCAGGACCACCTACTCCACCCCCACCTCGCTCGCTCGTACTCCCGTGGGATGGGGCCCTTCTTCCCTCCCTGCTCCTCCCATCTGTCAGATCTCAGCTCAACTGTCCCTCCTCCCGGTTCCTCCACTTCCCATCCTGCTCTCCACCCCCTCATCCCGGTTCCTTCCGATCTCCTGTCACAACCGCAGTCACTTCCTCCTTCATTTCCGTGGGATACGCTCTCTCCAAGTAGCTGGAGGCTCCCGAAAGGCAGGGTCCGTGCATGTTACGCACAGCTGTGTTCCTGTGTTAAAATGGGTCTGGTTGTGCTTCAGACACCAGTGATTTAAACAAGGGCGAGGTTTCTTTCTTTTGCAGGAAATACAGGCAGGCAGGGCTGGGATGGGGCTCGCCGACGGGGACCTGAGCTCCTAATGCCTCGTTGCTCTGCCATCCCCAACACGCAGCCTCAACCTCACAGTGCACGTGGCTGCTCCAGCTCCCGCCTCCACGCTCACATTCTGGGCTGTAGAAGGGAGATAAAAGAAGAAAGTATCAGATCCTGTCCTTTAAAGAAACTCGCAGGAAGTGATACTAGCCAACTGTCTATTGGCCGGAACTTGGTCACATGGCCATATGTAGCTGCAAGGGAAGCTGGGAAATGTAGTCTCGAAGCCAGACTACCATGTGCCCAGCTAAGGGCTGGGGGTTGCTTGTCTTAAGAAGAGGAGAGAAGAGACCTAGCAGACCATAGCCTCCATCTCCAGCTCCTCATCATTGTCATAAGGAGTAGTACTAAAAATATAGCAATAATGACAGCTGACATGTATTCAGTACTTTACTTGGTAGGCGTCATTTAATCCTCACAATAACCCTCCAGGTAGGGAAACTGAGGGACAGTATTGGCTGACTCACCTGCCCAAGGCCATCCAGCTGGTAAGTAGCAGAGCTGGGATTTGGACCACGGCCTGTGGGCTCCAGAGTAGACATGTCTCTGCTTCTCTGCAGAGCCCGCTAACTTGCTGTGGAATGAACCACTCACTCACTGAGTGTGCTCGTCTCCCTATAAATCAGGGGTCCTCAAACTTTTTAAACAGGGGGCCAGTTCACTGTCCCTCAGACCGTTGGAGGGCCGGACTATAGTTTAAAAAAAAAACTATGAACTAATTCCTATGCGCACTGCGGGCCCGGGACGCGTCGGCTGCTAAGCAGGACAGGCAGCGGCACCCGGCGGGCTGGATAAATGTCCTCGGCGGGCCGCATGTGGCCCGCGGGCCGTAGTTTGAGGACCCCTTCGAAATGGACTGCTGCCCCTCGATGTGGGCTCCTCCCTGCTCCTTGGGCTGGCTCAGGGCTGGGCTGTGGCCTCCAGGACTGAGCCTGGCCTGATGCAAGGGACTCCGAGAGTCCCCTCCTGGGTGGGGTCAGGGGTTTTGCCACTGGGCAGAGAGGGGAGCGCAGGGGCAGCTCTGATGGAGGATTCCAGAGAAGGCAGATGGTGGGGTTGGACATGGATGTAGCCTCCGGCTCCCTTCAAAAACTGGGACTGGATTCGTTTGAAAGAAGACCTTTCCAGGGCAGTGTGGAGCCTGGGGTGGCTCTGCTCACGTTTCTGGCTGCTGGGGTGTTCCGATCCGGTTGGGGGGTGGGTAAGCTCTTGCCTGGCCCTGGGGGAGCCCAGGGGTGGCTGGCAAGCCTGAGTCCAGTGTTCCCCGGGAAGGCGGCTTCCCTCCCCAGGGTATCTCTGCCCAGGAGCTCTTCCTGGGACATTCTCCTCCACCACCCACCTGGATTCGGTGCAGAGACGAGGCCTCGCTTTGGGCCAGCATCCCTCCAGGAGAGAGACCCAGAGGGTGCGGTTATCTCCCCACCGGGGCCCCCTGTCACCTGTCACTCACCCGCCAGGCTGCCGGGTTCCCTGCAGCTTCCCAGCTGTTCTCCAGGCCCTGCCTCTCACCCACGTATCCAAGGGCCCAGTTCCTTTCCCTGGGCGGGGATGGGGTCAGGACGTTTTCCGTGCCAGGGACCCCATGGCATTGGGTGACACCTTCATACCCTGCCTTCTTTGTAAATGCATAACAAATGCCTCGAGTTACACGGGGAGCCAATTAATTTGAAATACAGCAAACAAGATTTTTTTAAGCCCCATTGGTGACGTCATCATAGCAGGTCTGAAACGGAGGCGCCGTGAGCGGGATGCTGAGGAATCCGCATCCACTTGGATGGGATCCGCAGAGATGGGTGATTTCTGCTGGGAACAGCCGCAGGCCTAGCCCACCGCAGGGGGTGCTGGGTGCGTTCACCCCCGGAGGAAATGCTAAACCGTGGTTAAAGGGGAAGCAAAACCAAGATGCCATTTCTTTTCCCATCCAAGTTCAGGAACGCCCTGAATTCTATCCATGCCACGTCCCAGGTCAAGGACACATTCTCTGCTCCAACAACTGGGGTGCCGGCAACATTACCCACCAAGCGTGGAGCTCTGGGAGGGCAAGGAAGGGAGGTTGGGGCGGGACTAGGGAGGGGGAGTAGGTGAGAGGCGGGCGTCCTGGACACCAGGGAGAATCACCCGGCCCCAGTAACCAATGAAATGTGGATCTTGCCGAAACCGGTTTGGCTCAGTGGATAGAGCATCGGCCTGCGGACTGAAGGGTCCCGGGTTCGATTCCGGTCAAGGGCATGTACCTTGGTTACGGGCACATCCCCAGTGGGGAGTGTGCAGGAGGCAGCTGATCGATGTTTCTCTCTCATGGATGTTTCTAGCTCTCTATCCCTCTCCCTTCCTCTCTGTAAAATAACAATAAAATATATTTTTTTTTAAAAAAGAAATGTGGATCTTGAGGAAGGCCGAGGAGCCAGTTTGCTGGGGTCCTGGCCTCTAAGGCCCCTGATAGAAGAGGGGGGGCAGGAAGAGGGCGGAGGAGGAGTGTATCAGCCCGAGCTGGATCCAGCTGGGGGAGAGTGCGGAGCACTCAGCTCTTGATTGGTTATGCTGAGGTAACAACCAGCCTCCACATCACGTGTCTCAAAACCAGAAAATAAGATCTACTTCCTGCTCGGGTCAGAGGTCAGCTGGGCTACCGGACAGCGGCTCCCCTTTCCCGTCATCTTCCCTCTGGGATGAGGCCCAGGCGTAGCTGATGTCACGGTAGGGTGAAGGCTCCGCGAAGGCCCGCATCTGGCCATCTCACAGGTGTGTCCCCATGTCCCGGACCTTCCTAACGCGCAGTGTGTGCTCAGCCACTTGCACTGAGTGTCCACACAACCCCGGCGTGGGGCCCCTGAGCACCCCGAAGGGAGGAGTGAGTGAATGCACGTGTCTGGATGCTTGAGCGAGGAGGCTGCCATCACGTGCCCCTGCGTGCTTATTCAGTGCAGGAGGCTACGCAGTGCGTGTGATCCCAAAGTTAGCGATGGGGGGCAGTGATCTGGCCAAGGCTGTGCCTTGGAAGGGGACTAGAGCGGGGAGGGGGCAGAGCACCCCCCAGCCCCCCTCTCCTCTCCTCTGCCCAGGCAGCGGACTTACTGAGCTTGCTCTGTTGTTGGAGGGGCGGGGAGAGGCCCCGCAGCCCAGCTCGAAGCCTTTGGTGCTGACACATTCTGCTCCTTCCTTCCTCCCTGACCTCCCTGTGACCTCCTCGCCCAGCCCGGGCCCCTCCACTGAATGGGGGTGGGGCAGGGACCTCCCCGCGTCATCAGGGCATGTCCAGCCCAGCTGGGCTTCTGCCCCCCACCCCAGTGCACCATCCCCCCAGCTCCCGCCTGGGCCCTGGGAGGAACCTGGTCAGGCCAGCCTGGCATGGCTCCAGGAGGGCGGGACAGGGCCGGGCCAGAGGTGCCCAGATTGCCTGCCCGGTCCCTCACTCCTGCCTGCGGAGGTGGGTCACTCCACTCCCTGACCCTTTACCCTGTTGTCTGTGACGGGGCCCCACCGCACTTCCACGCAGCCAGAGCCTGTAGCGGTTCGTGAGATCCGTTTACAGAAGGCTTGCCGCCGCGTCTGGCAATGGAAAGTGCTCGGTTAGTATAATTTTGTCATCCGTGTTCTCGCTTCCCTCCCTCCCTCCTTCCCTCCCTCCCTCCCTATCTGCCTTCTCGCACTGGGGCCTTGCAGGCTTGGCCCCCAACCCCGGTCCATCTGCTCGGCTCTAAGCCCCAGCCTCCAGCATGGCACCTGGCATCCCTGGGCGCTCACAAGTGTCTGGTGTATGGATGAAGCGGCAGCGCTACTCGGGGCAAAGCCCTTCCTCTCTCTGGCCTCAGGTCCTCGTGTGAAATGTGTCCACAGACTGGGACTCTCCGAGGCCCCCCTGCTCTGAAACCGGGGCTGGGTGCTGCCATTGCTGTGCTGAGTCTGGTGTGTGTGTGTGTGCGTGTGTGTGGTGTGTGTGTGGTGTGCGTGTGCGTGTGCGTGTGTGCATACGTGTGTGTGGTGTGTGCGTGTGTGTGTGGTGTGTGCGCGCGTGTGTGGTGTGTGTGGTGTGTGTGCGCGCACGTGTGTGGTGTGTGTGGTGTGTGTGCGTGCATGTGTGGTGTGTGTGCGTGTGGTGTGTGTGTGTGGTGTGTGTGGTGTGTGTGTGGTGTGTGTGGTGTGTGTGTGTGGGGTGTGTGTGTGTGGTGCATGTGGTGTGTGTGTGTGGTGTGTGTGTGTGGTGTGTGTGTGTGTGGTGCGTGTGGTGCGTGTGTGATGTGTGTGTGGTGTGTGTGGTGCGTGTGTGTGTACGTGTGTGTACGTGTGTGTACGTGTGTGTGATGTGCATGTGTGTGCGTGTGCGTGTGGTGTGCATGTGTGTGCGTGTGTGCGTGCGTGCGTGTGTGTGCGTACGTGTGTGTGCGTGCGTACGTGTGTGTGTGCGCATGTGTGTGTTTTCAACAATATTAATGCCATAACACATCCCAAGTCCTCTTTCCTGGGCACAAGCCAGCCTCTTGCTTTCCTCCCCACTTCTGAGCTTCGACCTTATTCTCCATCACACAGAGCCGGTGCCGGGTCTTTAACACGCCCAGCTCCTCAGGGTAAAGACCAGCGTCTAACGTGGCCCACAGGCCCTGCTCGGGCCCCGCCCTCGGGAGCCTTTCCAGCTTCTTCCAAAAGCCTCCACCAACGCCAGTGCACAGGCCTTCTCTCTGCCCCTCTCACCCCTGTACAGGCCCTTTGCACATGCTGTTCCCTCACGCTCTAATGCTGTTCCCTCCCTCTATAGGTCACCCCCTCTGGGAAGCCTTCCTCAGCCTCTCCTGAGACTGGGTCAGATCGCCCCATTACTGACAGCCAGAGCCCGGGCCTCGGTCTTCCTATATGGAATGGAGACAATACTGGTCCCCACTGCAGGGCGGGGAGCCAGCGAGACCTTCTGTGCACAGTTCACGGCCTGGTGCTCAGCACAGCGCCTTGCGGGGGCCGGAGGGCACTCACCTGGGCCATGGGGCACAGGAAGGGGTGGGGCACAGCCTTCAGGGGGCGTCCCCAAAGCCACTGCAGCTGGCCTGCAGCAGGCGTTAGGAGAGGCGGTAGAGAGCCTCAGAGTAGCTGCCAAAAAGGGTGCGGGCTGAGGGTGTGTGCGCGTGGCTGGCAGGGAAGGGCCTGTGGAGGAGGGGAGACGGGGAATGAGCTGAAAAGCCCAGCACTGCAGCCAGAGGCCCAGAGGTGGGGATCTGGAGGGGACAGGAGAAGGGCAAGTGGGCCTGGATGGAGGGAGGGGCTTCCCAGGCCTGGGAGAGGGACTGCGGAATTCCCGACCCTGGGGCCTGAAGACTCCCTTGGTCCCCTAGCCTTCCAGGACCCCTGTTTGAATCTGGGCTCTGCCACTGATGAGCTGTGTGACCTGGGTGAGTCCTTTGTTCCTTGAAGCCTCAGTTTCTTTGGTTGTAAAATGGGTTTGATAACATATGGGCTCCGATGCTGCCATAACAAAGTACCACAGACCCAGTGGATTCAGCAGCAAAGGTTTATTTCCTCCCCGTTCTGGAGGCTGGAAGTCCAAGAACAAGGTGTTGGCAGGTGAGGTTTCTTCTGAGGCCTCTCTCCTTGGCTTGCAGATGGCCGTCTCCGCCCTGTGTCCGCATGTGGTCCGTCCTCTGTGTGTATCTATGTCTTAATTTCCTCCTCTTAAAAGGACCCCTGTCTTACTGGGTTAGGGGCCCCCTAATGACCTCATTTCACCTTAATTACCTCTTTAAAGACCTTATGTCCGAATTCAGTCGCACTCTGAGGCACTGGGGTTAGGACTCCACATATTTGGGGAAAACAGGACAGCCCATGACACCTGTTTTGCTTTCCCCGAAGGAGGCAAAACTGAAGGCTGATGTGTGCAGTTTGGGGGGTATGTTCTCAGGGCAGAGTGAGGGGTGAGGTGGTTTGGGGGTATGTTCTCAGGGCAGAGTGAGGGGTGAGGTGGTTGGGTTGGGGGTATATTCTCAGGGCAGAGTGAGGGTGGAGGTGGTTGGGTTGGGGGTATATTCTCAGGGCAGAGTGAGGGTGGAGGTGGTTGGGTTGGGGGTATATTCTCAGGGCAGAGTGAGGGGTGAGGTGGTTGGGTTGGGGGTATAGTCTCAGGGCAGAGTGAGGGGTGAGGTGGTTGGGTTGGGGGTATATTCTCAGGGCAGAGTGAGGGTGGAGGAGGGAGGAGAGCAAACCTGGAGAAGAAAGAGCCAGCACAAACAGGAATCATGGAGCTCACCCTGATGGAGGTCTGGGTGCCCAACCCCCCGGGGTTGTCTGAGATTCCTTATTAAATGCGTCTCAGGACCACCTGCCTGTGGCTCCATCTCCCCGGGATCAAGGGTTGGCTTATAGGGTGTCATAGCTGAGCATGGTGACTGGTGGGTGGGTTCCTGGGCAGGGAGGGGCGTCACAGAAGCCCAGGCGGTCACTGTGGCTGGCCCTCTAGTAAGAGGCAAGGCTGCGAGGTTTGAAAGCGTGCCCGAGAGTGTTCAGTACAGTCCGCCCCTTGCAGCGCTCAGCCCGGTCCCAGCCCTCCACCGGGTCCAGTCCCTTAGCGTCCTTCAGGGCTGGCCATCCGCGATCCTTGAGAGGATCTTACAGGAGATGGTTACCTACTGACGAGCTAGAGCGCCTGCAGCCACATCTGGGTCCATCACCACAGTCACTGAACAGTCACTCCTTTCTCTGTCTCCTGGTCGCTGGCATAAGGACCCCATGCGGTCAGATGGCAGGCCCAGCCCTGAGTTCAGTGGGACCCGTGCCATCCAGGTAACCGGGGCTCTTATCTGACAAAACCTAAGGGTGGGTGCGGGGATGAGAAACACAGATTCACGGGAAGTGGTTGGGGGTGGGGGCCTATTCCCACCACTTGTTCCGGCTGTGTCCCAGCTGCTTGGCGCTCAGCACCATGCACTGGCCGCGAGCTCTGCACTCAGGGCATTGGCGTAGGGTGTCAGATCACACAGCAGGGAGAGGACAGAGGACCTGCCGAGGCCACTCGATGGGCCTGCGGCCAGCCTTGACTCCCAGCCCAGTGCTCCTTTGAGCAAACCTCCAGAGGAAATGTGGGCATCGTGGGGAGAAGGGGCTGGGAGCGGTGGGGCCTCAGGCCCAGCCCCTCAGGGCGCCTCCCACAGAGCGGGCATTTACTAGGATGTCTGAGTGGTGGATGGACAGACAAATGGACGAGCAGGCAGGTGAGACCTAGCTCTGGATTGCTCCAAACCCCAGCCACCCAATCCCGTCCTTCCTGCCTCATTTGGTTGCTGGCCATCCATCTCACTCTCATTTCTGCCAAGTCACTGCTCTGGCGGGCGATGAGGCCAGCTGGGGGTGCCAGGACTTTGGAGGGAAAGCAGACAGACAGAACCTCAGAGCCACCGCCAGCTCCATTTTCCAGATGAGAAAACAGAAGCAGGGGAGATGCTGAGGTTTGCTCAGCCCAGAAAGCCCCCCTCCCCCTCCCCCTCCTGGGCAGCCTTGGGCTCCTGGCAATGCCTGGCTCACCAGCCACGTGGTCAGATGTTGGTAAATTTGTGTGTGGTGGGGGGGGCAGGGGCGGGGGGAGTCTGGTCAGCAGATTGGATTTCCTAAGTCCCACCTGTCACTCTGAGTCCCCCTGAAAGTGTACTAACACAACCCATGAAGCTCCAAGGAAATTCCAGCTGGCCTCTGAGAGGCACCCCAGGGCTCCCCGGGGCCCCTCACCCAGTGAGTGGGCACCCCCCCCCAACGTGATTCTCTCCTCTTTTCTCTTCCTTCCTCTCTGGTGCCTCTCACTCTTCCCCAGGATCCCACCTCTGCCCCCCACATGTCCTGGGAAGGCCTCTGCCCACTCTGAGCCCAGCTGCCTGAGTCCCTTCTGACCCTGACCCTCCAGGACGCTGTGACCAGCAGAGGCCAGCCCTCCCTTCTCCCTCTGTCTGCACCCTTTCTCTCCAGACCCCCTCCAGCCCCCATCTGGCCTCTTTCTCTGGCCCCCTATGGACTCCCTCTGCCCCACACCTCCCCTTCTCCTCTGGCTCCCCCTCCTCCTGCCCACCCTCCTCAGAGATGCCAAGTCTGCAGGTTTCCCGCGACCTTGAGCCGCCAGCAGGTTGGAAGCAGAGCTGGCAGCTCAGAGCGGTTGCAAAGGGGCCTCTGGAGAGGACGTCCTGGGGGCTGCACTGCCTCTGCACCCCCTCTCTCCCCACGCCTGTCCCCTGCCTGCTTTATTTCTCTCCCTGGCATTTCTCATCTTCTCACCACTTCCATCCCCTCATTAGAATGTCTGTTCCACCAGGGTAGGCCTTTCTGCTGCGATCACTGCTCTGTCCCCCACCTGGACCAGTGCCTGGGCCGGAGGCGCTCAGTGAGGAACTGATGGATGGCGATTTCCTCGCTCTCTAACCACAACCACCATTTCCCAGCGCCTGCGTGCGCCCCGCCTCACGGGCCTCACTGGCCCGATCAACAGGTCGGCCTGCCCGGGACTATGCTAGGCCCCTTTGGAAAGATGGGGAGACTGAGGCTCGGATCGAGCCCGAAGAGAAGAGCGAGTCCAAGGTCACGCATGGGTAATTGGAGGCGGGATTCGAACCCACGCGTCCCGACCTGGGCGCCTGCGCTCTAAGCCCTTCCTCCCCCAGCCGAGGGTGGACACGCCCATCTCTGGCCCGAGAGGGAAAACTGGGGGCGCGGCCACGCCCCTACTGGTGGACTGGAGAAACTGAGGCACCCCGTTTCCTCGCGGTCCCCGGACACCTCCTGCCTAGACCCGAGCCAGCCCTGGAGCCGCCCGCACTGGCTCCCGGGCCCCGCCCCTCGCAGCCCGGCCCAGGCGGAGCTCCGCCCGCGCCCACCGGGAGCCGGGGCGGGAGAGAAAAATGAGTTTTCCTGCCGCCCCGGTGGCGGTGTCAATTGATCGCGCGAGGGCGGGGGCCGCGCGCCGGGCTGGGGGCCTCGCTCGCAGCTGCCGGCGCACAATTATCGGGAAAAAACTGGGGCGGCTGCTGCGGTGAAATTAGTTATCGATCCCTCGGCGGGGCCGCGGGGCCGCGCTCGGCGCTGACGGCAGCAGACCCGGGCCGGGCCCCGCCGGGCGGAGGAGGAGGTGGAGGGGGGGAGGGGCCTCTCACTCCTCCCCCCTCCCCGCCGCTCGCCTCCTTCCTTTCCCATTCATCCTGCCGCTATCGACCCACGGCTGACCCCGCGCACCCGTGCCCTCCCACTCCCCCTCCTCTCCCCTGCGCGGGCCCTTGCGCTGGTCGCCTTGCCCGGGGGTCCTGGCAGCGGGCGCCCCGAGCGGCGGGGGATGCCCGGGGGAACCCACGAGCTGGTGGGGGTGGGCAGCGGGTGCGGTGGGACCAGGTTTGGAGCCCGGCTGCCTGGGAAAGTGAGCGGCCTGCCTCAGTTTCCTCATCTGTAAACCCGGTTGTTCCTATGTCTTGCTTGTGGAAAGGATAACATGAAAGGGTTAATGAGAAGTCCCTTCTCCAGTCGCCGCCTGGACGCGTATTGGGGGTTTATTTCGTGTTTGTACCACCGATCCCGTCCAGCAGTCCTTAGGAGATGCCATGTCCGCATTTCATAGATGAGTAAGCTACGTTTAGAGAGGGGAGGTGCTTTGTGGCCACGCAGCAGGGGCCTTCTCAGTGGGGTGCTGACATGTCCAGAGCCTGGGTTGCTGTGCTGGTCAGGAAGGGGGGCAGGTCAGGGACCCCCAGCCGGCCTGGCCCAGGGCAGCCTGGCTCTGTCTGCAGCCTGCAGGAAGGAGGAGGGAGGGCCTCTCCTTTCCCAGCACTGACTGGGGTAGAGGTGGGGTCCAGGCCTGAGAGCAGGGATCTGAGAGCCATCACCAGCCTGTGACCTGGGGCAAGTCCCTCCCCTTCTACAAGAAGGACCTTATGTCCTCCAAGACGCCTTAGGCTCACCCACTTTCTCTCTGCTCCCCAACCTGCCTGCCAGCCGCAGCTGCATTCATCTCTCCGGCACCTCCCCACAGGGCACCTACTGTGTGCCAGAAACTGTGCTAGGAGCAGGGGACACAGCCGAGAACAAGACATCCCCTGTGACTGCCCTCTTGGGGCAGGATGGGGGTTGAGCAAATCATTACACAGCATGTAGGATACCCGGCTGGGCCTGGGGTGGGGATGGTCTGCTGGAGAAGAGGATGGGGAGCAGATGACCTTTGAGCTGAAACTGAAGGAGTGGGAGGGGTCAGAGGCAGGAGAGACCAGCCAATGCAGGGGGACAGCATGGGCCAAGGCTGGAGTCCCAAAGGAAGTTGGAAGGGAGAGAAACTGGGAATGGCCATTGTTCTGGGGGCAGGAGAGGCGGTGAGGTCAGCAAGGTCAGGCCAGGGAGGGCACGGGAGCTGTGAAGGTTCGTCCCTGTGGAGGGTTGCAGCAAGGGTTTATGCAGGGAATGGCAGGTGTACCTGGGCCTGGCAGCTGGAAGCCTGGCCTGGCTCTGTTCTTCGCCTCCCTGAACCTCAGTTTCCTCATCTGTGAAATGGGGACGTTTATGTCCACTGCTGTAGGAGCTGTGGGCTTTGGAGGGAGTCAGTCCTGAGTTTGAGTCTTCCCTTAAAGTTGGGGGACCTTAGGTGGTGTCAGCAAAGACTTGATCAAAATGGTGGACCAGCCCGGTCGGCATGGCTTAGTGGTTGGTTGAGCATCGACCTATGAACCCAGGACATTACGGTTTGGTTCCCAGTCAGGGCACAGGCCCAGATTGCGAGCTCTATCCCCAGTGGGGGGCGTGCGGGAGGCAGCGGATCAATGATTCTCCCTCATCATTGATGTTTCTAACCCTCTCCCTCTCCCCTCCTCTCTGAAATAAATAAACACACACACACACACACACACACACACACATATATATATATTTTTAAAGGGGCGGGCCAGCATGAATCTTGGGGTCTCTGTGCGCCCCCTCCATGGCTTCCATGGCTCCCCAAGTGGGACTCCAGAGGTGGTGCCCGAGATCGAGAGCAGCCTTGTGTACATGGCACGGGTGCATGTATTGCTGAGTCTGCACATGCATGTATGAGTAGCTCTGTACATGCATGCATAACTGTACGTGTTCATATGCACGTGCATCTTTGGTGCGTTTTTGTGCGTATCTGTAGGTGCACCTCGCCTGGGCCGCTGTGGATCTGTGTTTGGTTTTCAGCGCACACCTGCGGGTGGGTGGCCATCCCTGTGAGAGCTTAGCAGCACATGGAACTGGCATCTCTGGGTGCACGGAGCTGCATGGATGTGTGTGAAATGGCCGTGTGTGTGTGTGTACACCTGCTATGTATTTGCATTCTGGGTGCATAGTGTGTGCACGCTGGCATACATGGGTGCGAGTGCACATGTTGAACGGACACACCTTTGTGTGTGCACCCGCCGTGTCTGATTTCTTGCACACCCGCACACCAGCACATTCCCAGGGGCATGCCCGTTTCTGAGGCTGCTTGTTTGTGCCTATGCCTGTGTTTGACTCCACACACCTTCTGAGCACGCATGCGGCCGCCCGTGTGTGCAAGCCCACACTCGGGGAGCACAGCATGCCGCCTGGGGAGGAGGGTGCTCCCCATGTCTCAGCAGAGTGCAGAGGACAGAGACAGGCGGGGGCTCGGCTGCCGCTTCTCTGCAGAGGATGCTGAAGAGGGAGGCAGAAGCCGGCCAGGACCACCCAGCTGCCCCCTGCACCCAGCTGGGATCCAGGGACATGGCCCTTCCCCCACGCCCCCCAGGCCTCCAGGCTGGCTGGGGGGCAGGGGGGGCAGGGAGAGCAGGTGGCCTTGCTGAGCAGGCAGAGCCGCCCCGGGCCCCTTGCCAAGGGAGGCTCTCCTGAGCCGCTGAGCTCACGGGGCATGCCGCTGCCTGCCGTGGCCACCGCGGGCCTCACACCTGCGCCCGCCCGCCTCTGCCCAGTGTGTGCTCCGGCTGCAGGCTGTGGGCTTGGCTGCTCTCCACTTCTCTCCCTGCAGCCCCGCTTCCAGGCCCAGGCTGGGGCCGGGCCAGGGCTCGCCTAGGGCTGCCTGGGAAGGCAGGGTGCAGCGGGACATCTTCCACAGCTGCCCCGGGTGGTAGCAGGGAGCCCAGAGTGTGGGAAAGCCACCCTCTCTGTCTCTGTCCCTCTGTCTGTCTGTCTTTCCCGTGATTCCTCACCAAGCCTGTGATACCCTTCCATCCACCACGACTTGCCGCTCCCTGACCCCCACCAGCTCCCTCAACCCCCCTGTGCTTGGGGTTCACTTGTGGTTCTGGCACCCCAGATCCTGGGGTCACCTACTCACCCCTGGCACAACTTTTCTGTCTAGGACTTCGGGGCCTCCAAGAGTCCGCCTCTCCCCATTTAGAGTGCCCCTCGGGGCACCCCAGGGCCCCCGGCCGACATGCTGGCCTCTTCTCTTCTCTGTCCTGTCATCCTCAGGGACCTGGGCTTGGCCCCTGCCCGTGGTCCACCCTGACCTGGTCATCGCTGCTCTGAGACTCAGCCATCCCTCCAACCCTCACTCCCCTGGGAAGGTCCTGACCTCGCCACCCTCTGCCAGTCCCTTTGTCCCCGTAGGTCCCACCCCTCCCCAGAGCTCCTCATGTCTAGCACTTTCTGCACAATATCCTGAGACAGCCTTACGCTAGGGTCCAGCCATTCTCGCCAGCCTTCCCCTCTGAGTGACAGCATTGCCACATTAGACCCCTTTCCCATCACAGCCTCTCCACCAGATCCTGCACTCCTTCCGTTCCTCTGCTCCCTTCCCGTGTCCTTCTCAGGCTCCGGACTCTGGCTTTGCCTGGGTCTGCCCCTGGCCCTCAGCTCTCCCAGTGCCCACCCCATCCATGGCCTCCAGTCCATGGCCCTTTGAATGCCAGGCCTCTCCTCGCTTTTTAAAAAATGTATTTTTATTGATTTCAGAGAGGAAGGGAGAGGGAGAGAGAGAAACATCAATGATGAGAGAGAATCATTGATTGGCTGCCTCCTGCATACCCCACACTGGGGATTGAGCCCACAACCCTGGGATATGCCCTTGACCCGAATCGAACCCAGGACCCTTCAGTCCGCAGGCTGACACTCTATCCGCTGAGCCAAACCAGCTAGGGCCAGAGACCTCTCACTTTTGCTGCCCTTGGACCCCTCCACGGTGTCCCCACAGTCCACCCCTGCCTCTCCTCCAGGCCTCCCCTCAGAGAATGGTCTCCAGCCATGGTCTCCTGGGACATCACTCTTGCTCCCTCTCCCTCGCCCTCCACAGCCAGTTGCCACCAAGCATCTGTGGTTTCATTAAGTTTGAAATTTTTCAGCCCTTAGTTTTTTCACTAGTTTTTCTGTTCCCTCCCTCCTTTCCTGTGGGACTCCAGTTACCCATATATTATGCTGCTTGGAATTATCTGACAGCTCACTGGTGCTCTTTCCTTAAAAAAAATTTTTTTTTAAATTTTTATATATTGATTGACTTTAGAGAGAGAGGGAGAGAGAGAGAAACATCCATTTGTTGTTCCACTTACTTAGGCATTCATTGGCTCCTTCTCGTATGGGGCCTGCCTGGGACTAGAACCCAAAATCTTGGTGTATCGGGATGACACGCTGACCAACAGAGCTACCCGAGCCCTGGCCAACGTTTCATTTTTGGATAGTTCTTATTGCAGGACCTTCAAGTTCACGAATCCCTTCTCCAGCCTTGTCTAATCTGCTATGAATCCCATTCAGTGTATTTTTCATCTCAGGCGCTATAATTTTCAACCCTTGAAAGTTCATTTTGGATCTTTTTTATATCCTCTGATCTCTTAACATCTTGAAAGTATGGAATACAGTTATAAGAACTGTTTTAGAATCCTTCTCTGCCGGTTCTGACATCTGTGTCAGTTCCAGGTCAGTTTCCACGGAAAGGAATCATTCTTTTCTTTCTGTGTCGAGCTTCCTGCTTCTGTGCATGACTGATAATTTTCGGTGGATGGCAGACATTGTAATTTTTCGATGTTTTTGTGTTCTCATAAATCTGCTGGAGCTTTATTCTGGGAAGCAGTTAAGTTGCCTGGGAAACAATGGATCCTTTTGGGTCCTGTTCTGTGATATGTTGGGTGGGTTTTTAGCAATGCTTAGTCTAGGGTTAATCACCCCCACCTCTGAGGCAAGACCTCCCGAGTCCTGTCCCCCTGCCCTGTGAATGAGTTTTCCAGTCTGGCTGGTAGGGACAGGCACTGTTTCCAACCCTAATTCTTCCAGATGGTTCTCTCTTGCAAACCACTGTTTTGTGAATTTTCCCCCTGAAATATCTGATTGTTCCAAGTGGGATGGTAAATCTGGCCTGTTATTCCGTCTTAGCCAGAAGCTGAAGTCAGTCACCAAGTTTTTAAAAAATATATGTATTTGTAGATTTCAGAGAGGAAGGGAGAGGGAGAGATAGAAACATCAGTGGTGAGAGAGAATCATTGATCGACTGCCTCCTGCATGTCCCCCACCGGGATCGAGCCCGCAATCCAGGCATGTGCCCTGACTGAGAACTGAACCATGACCTCCTGGTTCATAGGTTGATGGCTCAATCACGGAGCCACATCGACTGGACAGTCACCAAGTTTTGATGATTGTACATCCTAATAACGCTTGAATCTATCAGCTTCTCTCCCATCCCTGCCACCAATTCAGACCCCATTACCTCTTGCCTGGGTGACCCATCGCCTCCCAGGGCTATGTCCCTGCGCCATTCAGATCATTTTCCCTGTACAGGGGGTCCCAACTCCGCGGGTCCGGTCCGATGGGCGCGGCCTCGTGGGCAGCTGCGGCCCTCTGGGTTGGGCCAGGGCTTCTCTGTGTCAGAATCCCCAGGATTCAGGACCCACCCACAGGGAGGAGGAGGGGGGTTACTCTGAGGTGGTCACTCAGCTGACGAGGGAGGGGAGGCTCAAGGTCAGCCCGAGGTCAGTCCCTGTCCAGCTTCATTATTCATTAGCTAGGGGAGTCCAGTACTAAGTTAATGACCAGCCCAAGGCTGGGGAGGGGCAAATTCTTCCCCAAAGGGTGGGCATGACCTGCAAGGGCAGGGAAGCTGGTAAAGGAACAGTTGATGGAAAAGCTCATTCATTCATCCACTCACTTCTCTCTCTGCCTGTCTGTGAGCAGAACCCTTGCATATCCGCTGGTGGTCAGTGCTGTGGCAGGGGCAGCCCGGGGTCTGGGGAGCACAGAGGAGACCCCGGGCCAGCTGGGTGACATTGATGAAGCGGCTGGAGAGGGTGAGGCCCCAGAAGAGACCGGCTGGTCTCATGTGGCTGGACCACACCCCACAATTGGGGCGGGGTGGCTGGGGGGGCGGGGAAGTGTCAGGCTTGATAACATTCCTGCCTCCAGGGATGGCGCCATCAAACCAACGTCTGTCCTTGCTTTTCTCCCGCAAGGAGTCCGAGCTGGAGATTTCTCCAGTGGTCCTGCCCCCCATCCCCGGCACCTGGCCCTCAGGCAATCCTCGTGGCCTGATGGGTGAGGAAGGGGCCTCTCCCTGCTCGGGGTCCAGAGGGTGCACAGCTGAGGTGGAGGCCCTGTCGGAGGGGAGGCTCTGTGGACAGAGATGCTCCAGGGACGGATGGTCTTGTCCCTGGCACCAGGGGATGGCGGGGCCCGGGGGCCTTGTGTGCCAGGGCAGGCGTGCAGTTGGAAGGTGAGGGGGATGCAGCCACATGAGAACAGGAGGACAGCGGGAGGGAGAGGAGGGGGTGGATGGGGGTGGGTTCTCAGGGAGGGCGGGGCGGGGGGAGAGAGAAGAAAGGGAGCACGTGGGGGCGGTGGGTAGAGCAGGGTGTGCTGTGGGACACTGGGGTTCATTTTTGGGGACCAGCTTGGAAGATCTCTGGGATGCTGTGTGTGTTCCCATGTGCACACTCATGCACGTGTCACTGTGAGTGTCACTACACGTGTGCTGCTGGTCCCGCACTGTCATACCTGCTTGCTGGCTCCCTCCCGAAGGCCCGTCCTCTGAAGGCCCTGCCTCTGCCTCTCCTGGGACAGTTCGCAGCAGCCCCAGCATCCCCGGGCAGGACCCACGAGAGCAGTCGAAGGGGGGTGGGCAAGGGAGGAGTGAGCAGGTGCAGGTTCCCCCGCGTGGCCATGGCCCCTCATGATTCAGTCTTGGCCTCCTGGGCTGCCTCAACCACAGCCTGGGCCCAATCTGCATGCAAACAAATGTTGTTATTGATTTTTTAGAGAGAGAGGAAGGGAGCGGGGTGGAGAGAGAGAGGGAGAGAGGGAGAGAGAGAAACACCGATGGTCGGCTGCCTCTTGCATGGCCCCCATGGGGGATTGAGTCTGCAACCCTGGCATCAACCCGCTGAGCCAGCTGGCCAGGGCCCGAGCTGCATTCGGACAGGTGGGCCCAACATTAGGGTCCCCATCAGGTTGGGGAGAAGGTGGGCTTCCGGCTGCTGTGGGGCAGCCGGGCCTTGAGGGTGGAAAGCTCAGTGGCCGGAGCCAGCCCTGCCCGGCCCTCCCAACAAAGGCCCAGCCCAGAGGAGGGGGCGTGTTTGTTCAGCTCCGGGGCTGGGGGTGGGGGGCAGGAAGCAGAATTTCAAAGCCGTTTCACCCTTTGTTACCCCTTCCTGGCTCCACCCCTACGCCCAGACTGCATTCCAGAACCAGAGGGGTCCTGCCCAGGAGAAATCCTCTGAACCACAGGCTCCGGTTACAGCCTAGTTGCCCTGGGAGGGGCGGGCCATCCCAGCCTGACCAACCCGTACCACCCTGGGACCCCCTCCAGGCCCTTGGGAGGGAGAGGGAGGGGGAGAAGGACAGAGCTAGTTCAGCAGAGGATTGGGGGTGGGGGGTGGGTCTGCCTTGTTTCTTCCCAGTGGGGGAGGTGTCTCTGGCTTTGTGGACTGAGCTGGCAGGGTGGCTCCTGTTTGTGAAGTGCGCTGGGCGCTGGGTGGGCGCTGGGCGCTGGGCGAGGTGGGTTCTTTTTTTCCAAAAAGGCCAAGCGGTGCTTACCCTGTTTCCGGGACTGCCTTCAGGTGTGTTTTACTTACTATCAAAGGCCCTAGCCTTCCGGTATGACTCTGGGATCTCTTACTGAGCCAGAGATCGGGCGTTGCTGTCACTCCAGCAGCTTCCTCAGCGCGCCTGCCTCACCCCAGAGGAGCCGAGCCTGGCTCCCCCACGGGCGGTTCTGTCCTCCCGCAGATGCAGGTCTGGTGCCCCGGGTCTCACTCCGCATCCCGTCCCACGTGTGCACTCGCTGTCCCTTTTCATCGCTCGGTGTGTTTCTTTGCGCATCCCTGCCCCTGCCAGTGGCCATTCCAGGCCTGGCTGACCTCAGACTCCGTGAATGAAGCGGCTCGGAACGCCCAGGCACCTGTCTTTTGTGGAGAGGGTGGGATTTGATGCGACACTTTTTAAAATATATATATTTTTTATTGATTTTTCACAGAGAGGAAGGGAGAGGGAGAGAGAGTTAGAAACATCGATGAGAGAGAAACATCGATCAGCTGCCTCCTGCACACCTCCCACTGGGGATGTGCCCGCAACCAAGGTACATGCCCTTGACCGGAATCGAACCTGGGACCCTTCAGTCCGCAGGCCAACGCTCTAGCCACTGAGCCACACCGATCAGGCAACGACACTTTTGTTTCTTCCTGGATCTCCACTCGGAGCTCACAGACACAGGGCCTTTGCACGTGCTGCCCCCCCTGCCCAGCACTGTGCTCCGTGCCCTGCGAGACGGCGCCTCCTCATCGCCGCGGCTGCAGCTGAAATGTCACTTTCCCAGAGAACCCCCTCCGCCCCCCCCCCCCCCCCCCGTCTAACTCTGCACCAGCCCTGCAGCTGAAATGTCACTTTCCCAGAGAACCCCCCCCGCCCCCCCCCCCCCCCCCCGGTCTAACTCTGCACCAGCCCTGCCTGCCGGGTGTCGTCTTTGGTTTTATTTGGTGGCACTTTTTCACCATGGGCAGCCGTCTTATCCCTGTCCTTGTTTCTTGGAGGCCAGGCCCCTACTGGAAGGTTCCTGAGCTCTGAAGGCAGCCACTTCGGCCTTGTGATCCCTCAGACATTGTGGGTGTCTGTGGCCCTGGGGGGCGGGGACCCTGCTGGGCTCGGAAGTGCAGCCTCCCCAGGGCCCAGCCGGGGGGGGGGGGGGGGTGGCAGCCTGGGTGGGAGGTGGGGCTCACATTCACACCTTTCTTACCTGTGGCTAAAGGTTTGCCAATGGGCTTGTGCTTCAAGCAGAGTAAGGGTGGAGCTGCTCAGCCGTCACAATGTTCTCGAAATAGAGCTGCAGGGCAGTCTCCCTGCGGAAGAGGGAGGTTTGGAAGCTGCTGTGGGCAACAGGGAGCTGGAGGGTTCGAGGAGGGGAGGGACGGGGGTCGGAGGCCGCCAGCAGTGGCCATGCAGCCACCGCTGTGGAAAGAAGACTCCTCGGGCAGTTTGCCCTGCACCTCCCGGGCCGGAGCCGCAGCCTGGATACACAAGGCCGGAGCCACAGCCTGGATGCACAGGGCCGGAGCCACAGCCTGGATGCACAAGGCCGGAGCCACAGCCTGGATGCACAAGGCCGGAGCCACAGCCTGGATGCACAAGGCCGGAGCCACAGCCTGGATGCACAAGGCCGGAGCCGCAGCCTGGATACACAAGGCCGAAACCGCAGGCTGGATGCACAGGGCTGCTCCAGCAGCGAGTCCTCGGGCTGGCTGGGCCCTGAGAGCAGAGGTGGGGTCACAGTCAGGTGCCTGAGACTCTGCTGTGAACTGGGCAGCGTGTGCCCCCACAAGAGACTTTAGTGCCAA
The DNA here is from genome assembly GCF_963455305.1 of Plecotus auritus. Classification (NCBI taxonomy): domain Eukaryota; kingdom Metazoa; phylum Chordata; class Mammalia; order Chiroptera; family Vespertilionidae; genus Plecotus; species Plecotus auritus. The sequence continues at coordinate 181,466,894 of NC_137776.1, read as the reverse complement.
AAGCAGGCACTTGGGCATCGTGCCTTCCAACAGGATCGGGGTCCCTGGCGTTGAGCCCCGTGGGCAATGCGCAGGGGACCAGGGAGGGAAAGGGGTGTGCCCTGGTCAGGCCCCCAGCTGCCAGAGGCAGGGACAGGTGAGAAGCAGGTGTCGAGTCCACGGTGGAGCTGGCTCCCCTCGCCCTGCCCTTCCTCACATCCGGCCCTGCCAGCCCCGAAGAGCCAGGCCGGAGTGGGCTTCTCTGTGCAGGTCCTCCTCTCTACCCACCGGCAGGCTGCCTGCCCAGGGTGGTGCCCAGGAGAGGCAGGGAGGCGTGGTGGCTTCAGGAAGGCTGGCCTGCTCCTGCAGGAGGGGGCAGGGGGAGGGAGGGGGCAGCCCTGCCCCCTTCCCCACCTCCAGAAGCTCTGGGGGTACAGGGGTCAGCGACATTGTTGGCACAGTCAGTGTTTACTGAGCCCTTAGTGGGTGCCAGGACTCAGGTGGGGGTACCAGGTGGTGAAGACAGCCTGGGCCTGCCCGGTGGCTCCCAGCCCGGAGGGTACAGTCCAGACCTGTGGGCATGGACACGGAGCGTGGGAGCACTAGAGACAGGTGGAGAGCTGAACAAGGAATGAGAGGCCCGACTGGCGTGGCTCAGTGGCTGAGCATCGACCTATAAACCAGGAGGTCAGGAGGTCATGGTCAGGGCACATGCCCAGGTTGTGGACTGGATCCCCAGTGTGGGACGTGCAGGAGGCAGCCGATCCATGATTCTCTCTCATCACTGATGTTTCTCTCCCTCTCTCCCTCTCCCTTCCTCTCTGAAATCAATAAAAACATATATTTTTTTTAATGAGAGGAAGAGGGGGGTGGTGCAGGCCTTGCAGGGTCAACACAGCAGGTGCGAGGCCTCAGGGAGAGCAGTGGGCCAGGCTGGCGGAGACCTGGCCAGTTCCACAGGGCGGGGTCCTCAGGGCCCCAAAGAGGCCGCCATGAGCCGAAGTTCATTGTCGTCAGTATTTTCCCGTGTCCATCAGCCCTGAGTCACATTTCTGCTCCAGGCCAGAGCTTCTCACACTCACTGTGCAGCAGTCCAGCTGGGCGGAGAGGAGAGCTGGCTTCAGACGCAGGTCTCCGGCCCTGCACCCAGGCCTTCTAGCCTGGACGGCTGGTGGATGGAGCCCTGTAATCTGCATGTTAATAACAATCCTGTCTTTGTTTCCTCGGGCCGCTGAGACAAATGGCTACAAACTGGATGGCTTAAAATAGCAAGAGATGTATTCTCTCGCAGTTCTGGAGACTTAGGTCCGGAATGAGACTTACAGGGCTGAAATCAAGGTGTTGGCAGGGTCGAGCCCTCTGGAGGCTGCTGGAGAGAATGCACTTCTTGCAACTTCCAGCTTCGGGGGGCTGCATCCCTTGGCTTGTGGCCCCATCACTCTAATCTCTGCCTCTGTCTTCACATCACCTTTCCTCCTCTGTGTCAGATTCCCTCTGCCTCCCTCTTACAGGACACTCGTGATTACCTTAGGGTCCATCCAGGAAACCCAGGGTCATCTCCCCATCTCAAGATCTTTCATTTCCTCCATCTGCAGCATCCCTTTTGCCATCTAAGGTAACGTTTACAGGTTTCAGGGATTCCAACCTGGATATCCTTAGGGGCAATTATTCAGCCCCCCCGCCACCACCACCCTCCTGTCCCCCTAGTGATTCCAATGTAGAGGGTCCAGATACTCCTCTGAGAAACCCTAGTCTGAAGATTTGTTTATGTAACTGATGCTTCTCTCCCATGATTCTCTGAGCTTAGAGAAATGGGACACCACTCAGCAATCCCTTAACAAGTTTTCATGGAGCGTCCGCTCCATGCCACGCCCCGTGCTGGATGCTGTGGACACCGGGGTGAGGTGGACCCAGCCGGATAGAGGGATTATTTTTTCTGGGGACGGATCCAAAGGTTTCCTGAGTTTTTTCAAAGAAATCAGTGATTCAGAAAAGTTAACCATCAGAGCCGGACAGAGGGAGAATTGGGTTCCTCAAGAAGCCACCACTCCACCGGGCCCACAGGCGGATAGCGCCTGGCTTAGGTCATCCTGAGCCCCGTCACAGGCAATGCTCAGCTCATTCGTTCCCTTCTTTGCTGTCTCTTCTCCACCAGACCGCGAGCACCAGGAAGCCAAGGAGCCTCCCCCGTGGTCCAGCCCCCAGGGCCTGCGATCGCTCGGTCAGTGCTCGCAAACGTGCTTGCTGCAAACCAAACACAGACTCACCGTGTGAACCTGTCTGCATATGGCGTGACCTTTGGGTCAGTCCCTCTTTGAACCCCGTTGCCTTGGAGAGAGCAGAGTGGGGCTATGGTGGGGACCCCGCCCCAGGCAGGCTTTGGATGCTGTTGACCGAGGTTGCGGGAGCAGAAGGGGAAGAGCAGCACTGGCTTGGCACGGGCTGGGAGCAGGAGGCTGGGGTGCAGGCTGATCAAGTCACAGGGGACCTGGGAAGTCCTCAGAGACGCCCCAGCCCAGGTTGGACTCATCTGCCTGTCATTCCGGCTCATTTCTCTCGCCGGTATTGACCTGGTTGTTTGTCTGACGTGAGGATCCCCAGCTAGAGGTCAAGCCTGCCTCCTCCCCTGGACTTAGCACGCACATGGCGCATAGTAGGTCTCAATGCATATTCGTTGAATAGATGAGTTAATAAGATGCATGGGAAGCGTCTCTAGGGCTGTGACTTTTACTGAATTCCTGGCTTTGAAAAACTGATGAAACCTTTGGATCTGTCCCCGGACAAATGCGCCCAAAGTGTGCCTTATAGTTTCGGGGATATCATGGACACGCCCCCTCCCCCGCCCCAGGTCATCCATGAAGCTCAGCTGAAGGTCTTTCTAGGGGCTGGGGGAGGGGGGTGTCCAGAGCTACCTGGGAGGCTGTGGGGAAGATGTTACAAGAGGCACAGCGTGCAGCCCCCACTACAGTCTGGTGTGAAATGGGGTGAAGGAGCCTCTTTTCTTTTACTCTCTGGTCTCCAGGGGAAGGAAAGGAAGCGAGCATAAGGCCATCTGGCAGGAGGGGGGAGAGCGGAAAAACAGGGCCGGGTGGAGAGGGAAGGAGAAGATGCGAGAATCAGAGAGAAGGCGTGATGGAGAAGCTCAGCTCCGCGGAGAGAAGCAGGGCAGCTGGGGAACAAAGAGCGAGCGCGCGGCGAGGGCGCAGAGGCGCCGGGAGGGAACGGGCCTGCGGCCGCCTGGGCATCGGATTCCCTGTCAGCGCGGCTGATGAACGGGCTGCCTTCCAGCTCCGTGCGCCTCCGCGTTCCTGGCAACCCGGCGCGCGGCTTCCCGGCGGGGGCGGGGCCCCAGAAAGGTTACATTTGCACAAAGTGCCTGCGCGGTGGCTTGGGGGCTGCGGGAGGGGGCGAGCCGGGCGAGGAGAGAGAAAAGGCGGCGGCGGTCCGTGCAGCCTGGGTAATGGAAACATTCCTCTGGGGGCCGCGCAGAGAAATGCAGATCAGGTTACCCGCCAGCCGCACCCGGCTTCTCCGAGGGGGCGCCCCTGGTCAGCGCGCCCCAGCCCGTGCACTCAGCCCGTGCACCCCAGCTGGAGCAATAGACTGTGCGCCCAGCCCCTGCACCCCAGCTGGAGCAACTAGACTGTGCGCCCAGCCCTTGCACCCAGCCCCTGCACCCCAGCTGGAGCGTCCTAGCTTGTGCGCTCTAACCCTTGCACGGAGCCGTCGCACCCAGCCCGTGCGCCCCAGCCTGAGCATCTCTTCCGTGCACCCGAGTCACATTCTCTGGGGCCTCCCTCGCCTCGCCTCGCCCCCGCAGCTGCCTGCTCTGCCTCAGAAGGCAGGTGAAAGGGCCCCGCTTTCCCAAATCCCTGTGGTCCGCGCGTCCTCCTCTCTCCAAGAAGGCTGGCGTGTGGCTGGAGCCGAGCCCTGCAGGGAAGGTGACCTGATAGGTCAAGTTCCTGCTGACTTGGGGAGGGGGCTGCCGCTCGAGTCGGCTCCAGCCTTCCTGCATAGCTCGCCGGGTCTGCCCGGCCCTCCAAGGACTGGCTGTTGCCTCTGGCACCCAATTACGTGGTGTAAGCCTGTTCTTCCGCCGCTTTGCGCCGTGTCATTCCCCCGGTCCCAGGCCATCTGCG
>NC_137776.1:181382776-181457776 GCF_963455305.1 Plecotus auritus | reverse complement strand
TTGGCTCCTCAGATCTGCAGAGAAGTGTCTTTCCCCTCCTGCCCAGGTTCCTACAGGCCTGGCTGCCGCGAGGACCTTCCCTCCATTCCTGCTTCACGCGTGTCCCGGCTGGACCTGCCCTGCCCAGTGCAAGCCCGTTCTACCCACTCCAGGCACAAACCATTTGTCTTCTGTTGGGATTGGTTGAGGCAGTCACCTTGGGGGAGGGGATCTTGGTGACTAACTGCTCTTTAAACTGTAGTTCAATCTGCTTTTATCCCTCAATCATCAGCAGTACCTGGTACTCACACCTGAGCCTTTACCCCTCGACCATCAGCAGTACCTGGTACTCACACCTGAGCCCTTTACCCCTCGACCATCAGCAGTACCTGGCACTCACACCTGAGCCTTTCACCCCTCGACCATCAGCAGTACCTGGTACTCACTTGTGAATGACCCACATCCCGCCTGGTTCAGGGTTCAGGGTTCGGGCTCTGGAAGAGGGGCCAAGCGCAAATGACAGAGACGAGACAAGAAACAATAATTTGGAAATACTGGGGGACCAGGCGGGAGCCCAGCTCCAGAGGAAGGACTCCCCTTGGGCTCCAGCCCTGCCATCCCTTTATTTAATTTTGGGACACACCTACAGCCCTTAGGCAGGCCATTCCAGTAACAGACAGACTATCGTATCAGTAAGGACTTACATGACTGCTGGTGGGGAAGTTGCTTCAGCTACCATTGTCTGGACTAAACAGCGGGTACATAGCTCTGACCTTTGCCAGGGCTCAAGGGTCACCAGCATTCCGAGCTCCTTGTCCACACCTCTCTGCTAGTGAAGACAATAGGCCGTTTTTCACACTCACTACCTGAGCCTTTTATCCCTCGACCATCAGCAGTACCTGGTACTCACTACCTGAGCCTTTGGGGGTTCTGTTTGTCCCAGGGGTGGGCAAACTTTTTGACTCGAGGGCCACAATGGGTTCTTAAACTGGACTGGAGGGCAGGAACAAAAGCATGGATGGAGTGTTTGTGTGAACTAATATAAATTCAAAGTAAAGGAGCGGAGGGGAGAGCAAGAGAACCCTCCGCTCTTTCGGCTCCACGGGCCGGATAGAACAGCCGAACGGGCCGGATCCGGCCCGCGGGCCGTAGTTTGCCCACGGCTGTCTAGACGCTCCTCACTGCCAGCTTAGCACTCAGGGTTTTGCACCCTTAAGTTGGTATTCACTCACTGGTCTGCTTTCCAATTTCAATAGAATCCCTTTTTCTTTGCCATTGTAGTATTTTTTAAAAATATATTTTTTTAACTGATTTCAGAGAGGAAGGGAGAGAGAGAGATAGAAACATCAATGATGAGAGAGAATCATTGATTGGCTGCCTTCTGCACACCCCACACTGGGGATCGAGCCCACAACCCGGGCATGTGCCCTGCCCAGGAATTGAACCGTGACCTCTTGGTTCATAGGCCAGCGCTCAACCACTGAGCCACGCTGGCCAGGCTGCCATTATAGTATTTTAAAAATTTCTTCTCTGCCACTTTAAAGGAGTTTCCAGGAGGGAGCAGGGATAAATACCCACGTCTCCTTTGCTGTCTCTAACCAGAAACCCTGACTGTTCTTTTTTCATATTATTTAGTTCTTTTTGATAGTTCCCCAAACTTCTTAGTCATTTTGATCACAGCCACTTTGCGGTCTCTGTCATTTGAAGTTCCTGGGGAAGGGGGGGCCTCCAGTCCTACTGTTGGTTTTGCCACAGACTCTTCTCTTGACTACTTTTGTTTTGTGATTTTTGTCTTTGTGAGCCCATCTGCGGAGACCTTTGTCTGTGGGAACGCTGGACGGCAGGGGGCAGGTCCTGGCCCGCTAATGAGTGTTTGCATTTGCTTCTGCCCCGTGCCGGTGGCACTTCCAGCCGGGCACCCCTTTTTGTGTCAAGTTCTTGCTTTCAGAGTCTCCAGGGCGCACCAGGAAGCAGGTAGTATAAACGTGAATCCCAACCCCCTTGCGGCTGAGTCTGCGGTACAAATTCCCAGAGCCGCCCTGTGTCTCTCCCCCCCCCCCCCCCCCCGCCCCTCCACCCCGCCTCCGCCATTCCCAGGCCTGCAGATGAGCGTCTGAGGGAGCTGTCTGAGCAGAGGTTGGGGTGTTTGTTTCTTATCCTTCTCCACCTTTTCACTGAGAATATGCCTCTGGAGAGTGTGGTTTGGAGACGGGGCTCATTTGTAATTCCTGGCTTTGTGGAGCCCAGGCCTTATTTCTGGTCCCCACGGGGGCTGTGAGCTCCAATCCCCAGGCCACGGAGACCCACAGCACCCTTGCCCAGGCCCGCCCAGCACAGCTCAGGCACCAGCCTCCCGATTCCTGCTCCGGTTTTCAGCTCCGGCTTTGTTTTTCTCCCTGGGGAGCTCCCCTCCTTCCTTGCAAGCTCAGCCATGCATTTAAAAGGATGTTTGTTATATTTTAGCCACCATTTCCAAGCAGTATTTCGGAGCAGCAGGGTTTTCTGCTGGGTAACTTGCAAGACCGCCGGAAATGGAAGCCCGGTGTTCTTTGTGTGTTTCTAACGCCCTCGTAGCGGAGCGTTGGGTACCAGAATCGGATTGCTGTTTTCCACCCAATCCTCGATTTCGCCAAGGGCCACAGCACAGCCAGCCAGGGTTCCTCTGGCCGCCCTGCTGTCTGGAGCGGGAGTCCCAGAGAACGTTCAGGACCCATCCTGGCCTGGACCCAACCTCCCGTGGGTACGCCGGGTACTGTCTGATGTCCAGCCAGCCCTCCTGGGCACCCTGCCCTGCAGCCACACACCTGATCACAGGCTCCCTCTCACCCTTCTTTGAACTTGCTGGTGCCCGCCCCAGCCCTGTGCCGCCCCAGCCTGGAGCTTGCCTGGCTGTTTGCTCAGGACTTGCCCTCCCTCCCGGGGCGAGGCCCCGTGCTGTCCTTCCTCTCTGTAGGTCCAGCATCCTCCCGGGAAGGGCAGTCAGGGCGCAAACACCAGGGCAGAGCTCGCGGTAAGTGTGTGTCTAAGGCGTGAACCAACAGCCAGCACTCCCACAACCAGGCTCTGATTTGGGTTTTACAGAATTAAAGCAGCTGTGAGCGCCTGTTCCCTGAACACCACCTTCCCCTCCCTCCCCCGTGACAGCCCAGTCCTCTAGAGGAGCAGAGTGGACCTCTGGCGTTTTCATCGGGAGGTGGCAGGTCATGTGGGTTAAAATGGACTCTAATTAGCTCTCCCTAGAGCAGCACTTGGGGGGGTGGGTCAGGGGGGGAGAGGAGGGACTTGGTCCAGGATCCTCCACAGCTCCCCCCGCCCCATCTCCCTGGTGGGTGGGGTTCCAAGGGGCCAAGTTTGGGAGCGATCTCTTTCCCAAAGGGAACTAAGTGGGTGTCTCCCCAAAGTTAGGGCTGCTAGCAACTTTGTCTGCCTGGGCTGAGGGGTGAAATGAAGTCACAGTGAACGGCGCAGGGTGAGTTTACAAAGTACTTTCCCTCTGATCCCTCTGAAGAAGCAGCTCTGGGGAGGGAACTCGGCCGAGGGCCGGGGGTGAGGGTGAGCTGTTGGGGCTGCACCGTCCAGTACCGTGGCCACTGGCCATGTGCCACTCCTGAGCAAGCACTGGCGATGAGGCTAGTCTGAATTCAGAGGTGTCGAGTGTAAAATACACACCAGATTGCGAAGACTGGGTAGGAAAAAAGTAAATAGCTCATTAGTCATTTTAAATATTTATGACATGTCAATGGTAATATTTTGGCTTCATTAGATTAAATACCAATATTATTAGAATGAATTCCACCAGGTTTATATTTTTTAACTTTGCCTCCATGGAGCTGCCAGAAAATTTAAAATGACCTGTGTGGCTTGCATTTGTGGCTCAGGTCCTATTGCCACTGGGCAGCCCTGGCCTAGAGTGTGAGCCACGTGACTCCTAAGCAGACTCGCCTCCGTTCACCGCCAGCGGCCACCACCAGGCCGGCCGCCCCGCCAGGCAGCAGCTCTGCAGGCGCCTGTCAGACTCTGGGTTAGGTGTCAGTCACTGCACCACTGCCGGGCTGTCCGACCTTCCCAGCCCCAGTTTCTTCATCTGTAAATGACTCAGTTGTGCCCACAGGGGAACAGCGAGGTGTTGAGGATTCAAAGTGAACCCTTCCTGTCGCCCAGGCATAGCCTTGTCACAAGTTCCCACCCCCGGCCCAGGCGGGTGCCCGCCCCAGCCCTCTGCCGCCTCAGCCTGGAGCTTGCCTGGCTGTTTGCCGGGCAGTGAGCAGCGCCGGGGCAGGACCTGGGCTGCTGTCTCCTGCACAGAGCAGGAGGCCAAGCTTTCTGTGCTGAATGAATGAATGAAGGAAGGAAGGAAGGAGGGCTTGGTCCGTACCACTTGCCGCTGCTGATCAATGAACTAGCTCGCTTTGGCTGTGAAGACAGCCTTTCTCCGTCGGTGTCTGCCTTTGCAGGTGTATCATGTTTGTGAGATGCGCAGCCATGGCACAGGCAGATTCGGAGAACTGCCCTTGAACTCTTATGGAATCCCTTGAAAGCAGAACCCGAGCTAAGTCTTAGGGTGACCCCGGGCGGCCGGAGAGCGAGGCAGGAGAGGGGGAGGAGCAATGGGTGTCCTTCCATGGCGGGGAGGGGGGAGGAAGGGCCGGAGTCCACTGAGAACTCTAGAATATACAGAATGCCTCCCAGAAGGCAGGGGGAGGGGACATCTCCGGCTCCTGGCCGGCTCCTGGCCTAAGGTTGTGCCAGACCCTTTGCTCCCCACACGCCTGAGCGGCGCCAGTGGCTTCAGGAGTCCTTGGGGAAAACCCCGGGGCAGAGACACACCTGCGAGGGGTGGCACACTGGTCAGTGCGAGTCGGCACCGTCGGAGGTGGGCCAGGGAACGGAATGTGGCACAAGGGTCTCTTGCAATCCCTAATGTTGACAGACACCAAAGGGAATTCATAATTGCTACGAAGGGACGAAGATCAGTAGCTGAACTTAAGGGCTGTGACAGAGACAGGATGGGCTATGGCTCACGGGCAATTCGGGAAAGCTAGCTGCAAGCTCATTCATTTGTTCATTCACGCACTCACTCATTCATTCATCAACCAATAGTTACTGGACACTGCCTCTGGGTCAGGCCCTAGCCAGCCCAGAAGGGATGGCAGGAAGAGAGGGGTGAGGATGTCATTGTATCGGCCAAGTGGAGCCTTTCCTAGGTAATAAATCAGGTAAGTTGACTGCAAGCTTCAGTCCTTGACCCTCACCACTCAAAGCCCCGAGGAAGGCTCAGCCTCTTCCCCGGGCCAAGGAGGACTTGGAAATGAACGCACCCACCCATCCTGCCTCCCCGCCTTCACTCAGCCTGCAGCCCCTCAGTGCCGAGCTGGTGCCAGGCTTTGTGCCAGTTCCGGGGGTGCAGTGGTGAATGAGAGGGAGCCCCTGCCCTTGGAAGATCATGGTCCAGAGGGAGTGAAGGTACCACCCTCTCGGAGAGTCCTTTCTCTGGAGGCAGCTCCAAGGCCTAGCGGGGGGAGGGGTCTTGGAAAGTTTCCTGAAGGAGGTGCAATTGAACATTCACCCCCAGGTCTCTGGGCCCCAGATGTGAGCTTCTGGCACAGACCAGACCTGGCTGAACCTCATAGCTGGCTGCTTGGCAGAGGACATTGGCAAACCCAGGCTTACTCTGGACCATTTGCATAACATTTGCATCGATCTGCATATGCGGTGGCACAGCCTGGTCTCCTATGCATTTAAATTGCAAGTTACTTGTCTCTCTTTGAAAGCTCTCATTTTTTTCCCATGGCGGGGTGGCTGGCTCCATTTCCCCTACTTGTCCTTATAATGCAAGACTGTTGAGTTTACCCAGCAAGGTGCAGAGCTACAGATCTTGGGGTGTAATATAGGTTCGCTACGCTGGCTTTCAGAGTGCTTTGCTATTTTTAAGGGATCCATGCCAGCCTTGTACAGGAGGGAACAATGGGCATGTGCACCCTGTGTTACAGATGGGGAAACTGAGGCAGGGAGGGATTTTTTTTTTTTTTTTAAGTGAGGTACCCAACCTCTCCTGCCATGTTGGAGGCGGGACCTTGGCTAGGGTCCAGGGCTCCCGATTTCGGACTCCATGTCTAGAGAGTCCTTCGTCTCTCTGTGTGGATGTGTGGAAGGCAGTCAGAGAGGGCACAGGGTCTTGCCCAAGGCCACACGCCTGGGCAAGGGTGCAGCCTTGACTCCCACAGCTCTGCCTGGAGACAGTGAGCCTCTCTGTGAAGGTGCTTGTTCCGGCTGCTGTGTCAGTGGCCTCTGCTGCTTCAGAGGGCGCCCTCCCCATAAATACCACGTGTTGGACTTCTCCGTACCCGGGCTGCTGTTTAACCTTGGTGAGTGAGTGTCACCAACCCAGCCCCTCCTATTCCATCGAGACCTGACTTAGCTCAGACTTGAGCTGGCAGGAGTCCTCATTGGCCCTCTAACTGGGGACTTCATGCTGCCCAGAAGGCACAAATTGGGCCATCCTAGAGGATGTAGGTCCCCCCTCCAGACTCCCCCCCCCGACACTCAGCAGATGCCTGCTGACATGTCTGTCATAACTAACTTGTGGATATCAGCTGGTATCTTAAGATGTATTCACAGAGTGGGATGGGGACTTACTGAAGACCAACATTGGGTCCAGCTGGCCATCACATCATCGGAGGATCTTTACTTGTAAGAACTTGTCGTTCACTGCTAATAACACCTCCCATTTACTGAGCACTTCTGTGCAGGCATGGTGCCGGGCTTGTGCTCAGGTTACTTCCGATTCTCATCCTGCAAGACAGAGACTGTTATTCCTGTTAAGAGAGGCCACTGAGGCTCGGTGAGGTGAAGGACTTTGTTCAAGGTCATACAGCAAAGTGTCAGGGTCAAGGCTCAACATCAGAGGTGGCTGGCTCCAGACCCCAGCCAAAGGACTTTCACTTTCCACTATAAATCATATAACTTCCAATGTCACGTCTAACACTAGAGCTAACGTGAGCACTAACATATGTCTTAGGCAGCGATCAATGTAGTGATTTACAAAGTGCAGACGTGCTGGTGGTGGAGGAGTAGCTTATGTCAGATTAACTTTCTGCTGGTAACAATTATAAAACCTGAACAAAATATGTAAAACAGAATTGTTTGGAATGACTGGAGAGTGACTAAAATCAGGCAGAGACTGGAGAGGATGTGACCCTTGAAGCAAAGAAACCGTACTGATGAGAGACTCATTTAGCTGGCTTTCCCCTGAAGGCATGCATTCTCTGGTTTATGTAGTGCATGGGGGTTAGGACTCAAGCAGAAAGTAGAAGTCAGGAAATTGGAGCTCAGGGCCTCCAGACAGATGGAAATTGAGAGAGAAAAATCACAGACAAGAGAGCTACAGAGGGAGAAACCTCCTCTCAAATCCTTGGCTGACTCTGGTGTGAGGCTTGACTCCAAGAAGCCCAGGGGGAAAACACAGCTGGAAGGCTAAAAATGCTGAGCAGGGATTTCTGCAGCTGCTTGACATTGGGGAGACAGACTTTCTTGTTTAAATCTCACCAAGTTAGAGTGGTTTGGTAAACAGATCAGGTTCTTCATTGAGATTCTAGGAGACCATGACTTAGGAGTGAGGATGAAAATAAACCGTCCATAACAAAGCCTAACGCCAAGCCGCCACAAGACTAAGGTGAGTGGCCAACAATGAGACAGAATAATATGCAAAATTCTTCAGAGGAAGATAACACAACTCAGAATCTCTTCATTGTAGCATCAAAATGTCAAGCATAAAATTAAAAATTACTAGATATGGGAAGAAACAGAAGAATGTGACACATAGACAAGATTTTTTTTTTTTTTAAGTCGGTAAAACAGGTTCAAAGATAACCCAGATGTTGGAATTAGCAGACAGGTTTTTAAGTCATTATGGTAAATTTGTTAAAGACTCTATAGGAAAAGACAATTATAATGAATAAAGACACGGGAAATTTTATGAGTACATTAGTTTTCTAGGGATGCCAGAACAAAGTACCACAAACCGGGTGGTGTACAACAGAAATTTACTCTCTCGCCATTCCAGAGGCTGCAATTCTGAAACCAGGCGTTGGCAAAGTTAGTTTTTTTGAAAGTGCAGATATGCCTCTCTCCTAGTTTCTGGCGATGTCTGGCAATCCTTGACAATCCTTGGCAATCCTTGGCATTCCTTGGCAATCCTTGGCATTCCTTGGCAATCCTTGGCAATCCTTGGCATTCCTTGGCAATCCTTGGCAATCCTTGGCATTCCTTGGCTTGTATGTGCGTTACTCCAATCTCCGCCTCCATCTTCACATGTTGTTCTCTCTGTGTCTCTCTCCTCTTCTTATCAGGACACCAGTCCTATTGGATTAAAGACCCACCTTACTTTAGTATGACTTTATCTTAACTAATTGCATCTGTAATGATATTATTTACAAATGAGGTCCTATTCTGAGGTACAGGGGGTTAGGACTTCAACACATTTTTCTGGGTAGACATATTTCAACCATAACAAGAGGAGATGAGAAAACTTAAAAAAAAAATCAGATCATGCCTGGTTGGTGTGGCTTAGTAGTTGAGCATCAACCTATGAACCAAGAGGTTTGAATCCCGGTCCTGGCACATGCCTGCATTTCAGGAGGCAGCCAATCAATGATTCTCTCTCATCACTGATGTTTCTACCTCTGTCCCTCTCCCTTCTCCTCTAAAATCAATATATATATATTAAAATCAGATGAAAATCTAAACTGAAAAAAAATACACTACCTGAAATCATTCATTGGATGGGATTAGATCCAATAAAAAAGGACCAGTGACTTTAAAGAAATTATCCACTCTGAAGCACAAAGAGAAAAATGATTGAAAGAAATAAATATAGCCTGAGTAACCTGTAGGACAGGATTAAGCAGTCTTTACACACATGTAATTGGAGTCACAGAGGAGGAAAGAAAGGTAATGGGGCAAAAAAAAAAAGTTATTTGATGAAATAGTGGCTGAGAATGTTCCCAGTTTGATTGAAAAAAAAAATAATAATCAAGGAAGCTCAGAGACCCTTAATCATGATAAATACAAAGAAAAACATACTTAGGCATATGATGGCCTGACTGCTGAAAACCAAAGATCAAGAGATAATCTGAGAAGCAACTGGAAAAAACCCAAAAGCAATTATATATAGAAAAACAGTGATGCAAAGGACAACAGACTTCTTATGGAAACAATGCAAGTCAGAAGACAATGGAACAACACCTTAAAAGTGGTGAAAAGGAATCTGTTCACTGAGAATGTTATCAGTAAAAATGTCTTTCCAAATGGAAAAATAAAAACATTCCTGAATAAATAAAACAGATAATTTGTTGTTAGGCTTAATAAAAATGATACCAGATAGAATTTCAGGTTTACGGGGGGGGGGGGGGGGGGGATAGCACTGGTAATGGCAAATATGTGAATAGATACAAAAGATTATTTTCCTTTTCTTAACCTCTTTAAAAAGTTAATCGACTTCTTAAAACAAAATAACAGTGCCTTCTATAACACATGTAAAAGTAATATATGTGACCAAATTAGCCCAAAGGACAGTGAGGATGAAGTGGAATTCTATTTTTGTAATGTCCTTGCAGAATCCATGCAGTGGTGTGTGTTTATTGGAAGGTACACTGTGATAACTTAAGAATGCATATTGTAACCCCTATGAGAGCAACCAAAAAATCTAAAGAGATACAGCTAAAAACAAACAGAGAATGGAATGTTTTTAAATACTTGATGAACCCAACAGAAGGCAATCAAGGAGGAACAAGGGATCAGAGAAGAGAGGGGACAAATAGATAGCAAACAGCAAGACCTAGATGTGAACTCCTCCACAGCAATAAATATATTCAAGGGACCAGACACTCCAACAAAAAGTCAGTATTGTCAGATTTAATTTGAAAAGCATTCAACAATAAAGATTTTAAAATGAAAAAAGAAAAAAAAGTATAGCCTAAAAAAAAGAAAGAAAAGAAAATGTCATGTCTGAGTTCTTGGTCTATAAACCAAGAAGAATGAAATGAACTTGTGTGTCAAAGCTCTGAGCACAGTGCCTGGCCCACTATGGCTGCTTCTTTGGTGAAAAATCAGAACTTATCTTATCAGTCCCACTTTCCTGGAAGCTCTCCGTGAACTTCCTGTCGGGAGGCCCCCAACGGCCACCCACACAACATCTCGCCTGGCTGCGCATTCATCCAACTGGCCTTTGTTGGTCAATGTGGACTATTTGTCTACTTCTGAGGAGCAGGGAGCAACCCTCCTCCCTTACCAGCTCCAAAGCAGAAGGGAGGGGAAGATTAAGGCACGAATAAATGCACCCTCAAAGCTGGGACTGAAGCTGAGTTTTCCTGAGGCTGGCTGCGGTCAGCAGCTTGTGGCCAGTGTGGCTGCCTCATGCTCCCCCCTCCCCTTTCCCAGCGGCCTGCCCTAGGGCTGCTGGCACGGTCTCTCCCCCGGAGGAGCTTTGGCCCTCTGGTCTGAAAGGTCAGCTCCTTTCTTACCCCTGGCATCTAGCCCGCTCGGGTCAAGCCAGGGCACCCAGCCTTTGGTCAGCAGGTTGTGGGCGAAGGACAATACGGTAGTGCTGTGGTTGGGAGAGGAGAGGTTGCATTGGGCTCCCTCAGCCCTGGGTGGGCTCTAGGCACTAGGCTACTCCTTGCTAGCTGGTGATCTGTGTGCATAAGGAAAGGGGGACCGGGGGACCCTGGTCTGCACCCCCGTGGGTCCTTCCTCTCGCCCCACATCTGGCCTCTCAGTTAAATTCAGAGCCTTGAGGACCAAAGTGCTGTTTCTAGCAACTTCCCAACTGTTCAGTCCATCGGTCTCCCCTCCTCCAAACCCCCACATCTAACCCTCCTCCCACGGGAGGGGAACTCCGTCTCGGTTTCTGACCCGGGGACTATTCTTGCCTGTTTTTGTCCTTGATAGAAATGACATCTTTGGCGCGTGCTGTTGGAGTGTTGTCTGCATTGTTGTGTATGGCTGTAGATGGTCCGTCCTTAGAGCTGCCCAGTGGTCCGCTGTATGGAGAGGCTGCCACTCAGGCATCCATGCTGCGGCTGCAGGGCATCCGGGATCATCTCAGTTCAGGCCGCGATGAATGGAGAATGTTCAGGTCATGTCTTTGGGTGAAAACACGGATTCATTGCCGTCGTGTTTGTGCCTAGAAGTGAAGTGCGGGGTCAGAGGGGCGGGCGGCTCAGTTTGAGTGGATCCCACGCACACTTCCCACGGGGGCTGTCGCGCTGTCCGTTCCCGCCACAGCACGTGTGTTCCGGGTGCTCCGTGAGCTGTCCAACACGTGCTGTGGTCAGTCCTCCGTCAGTTCTCCTGGGGGCGGAAGGGATGGCTCACTGGGGTCCTGATTTGTGTTTCTCCCGATGAGTGGCAACGCTGAGCACTTTCCACTGGTTTGTCGGTCATCTGCGTGTGTCCTCTTATGAAATTCTTTTTTAAAAAAATATATTTTATTGAGTTTTTACAGAAAGAAAGGGAGAGGGATAGAGAGTTAGAAACATCGATGAGAGAGAAACATCGATCAGCTGCCTCTTGCACACCTCCTACTGGGGATGTGCCTGCAACCAAGGTACATGCCCTTGACCGGAATCGAACCTGGGACCCTTCAGTCCGCAGGCCAACGCACTGAGCCAAACTGGTCAGGGCTTATGAAACTCTTTAACCCAAGTATTTTCTATTATTTTTCTCTTGAGTTGTCCGCCCTTTTCTCAATGACTTAAAAGGCCAATCTGCTCTGCCCCACACACCCAAAGCCGCAGTGATTGGGCCACATTTGCACTGTAGCCGGTGACAGGGTTTACCAACAATATGCCGCATCAACATCATCCGATTTGAATTGATTTTGTATTTGATTGATCCATTTGTCCTGGTTTTCTGGTAGAAGAAAGAGCTCCAAAGAGTTTATGGCTCATTTCGTGTTTGTTCCTGCAAAGGTATCACCACAGTAAAAGCCATTCCAGGCGAAGTGAGGGCCCCTGAGAGCCGCTTCTCCTCTTGGGGAGCACGAGGTTTTCAAAACACAAGGCCAGTCTGGTAATGGCCCTCACCCTGAGGCCCCCGCCCGGGGGGGAGATGAAGCCCTTCGCCTGCACTGCGGCCTCCCGGCCTCCCCTGGCTTCTTTGCCTGCTCCGGGGTCACGCACTGCAGCTGCTGCCTCTTTCGGAACCAAGGCCTCTCACACCTCATGATCTCTGGGCACAGGCCCCCGGTTCTTGCTGCTCCCGGCCTTGGGCCAGCCTGTGCCTGTGGCCACCCCCTTTGCTTAGAGTTTGTTCCTTACCTGCCTCTGCTCAGCGGTCACTTCTCAGGGAAGCCCTCCCTGTGGCCCTGAAACGCCCCGTCCCAGCTGGGCACCTTCCTCCTTTGCATCATCCCAGCTGCAATATTTAGTTTATTATTGTTGTTATTATTACATTATTATTATTATTTTAAAATCCTCACCTGAGGACATGTTTTTCATTGATGAGAGAGAGAGAGAGGAATGTTATTATTATTATTATTATTTTAAAATCCTCACCTGAGGACATGTTTTTCATTGATGAGAGAGAGAGAGAGAGAGAGAGAGAGAGAGAGAGAGAGAGAGAGAGAGGAAGGGAGAGAGAGAGAAAACAGCGATGGGAGATAGATACCCATCGGCTGCCTCCTGAACATACCCCACCCGGGTATCAAACCTGCCGCCTGGCGATGTGCCCTGACCGGAATCAAACCCGTGCGACCCTTCAGTGCGAGGGCGGAGCTCTAACCCACGGAGCCGCACAGGCCAGGGCTGCAAGGTTCCCTTTAAACGTGGCCTTTCCCCTCCTAGGCCGCTAGTTCTGCAGGCCGGGGCGCCTTCTCCCCACCTTCCTTTCTCCGGTGTCTGCGCAGTGCTTGGCCCTCACTGGGCGCTCAGCAGAGGTTGCTGAGTGATTCCACCACCCGAGCTTGTGTCACCTCCTCCCGGTGCTGATGCCGAAAAGCTGGGAGGGCCCAAGGTCACATGTAGCGAAGGGCAGAGGAAGATGACATTTCTAAGCCACACGCTGTTATGCTCCTTGTAGGCTGACGCGTCGCTGTGAGAAATAACACAGAGGGCTCCCGGTGCCTTTACCGGGTCCCCCATGGGAAGGCCTCGCACAACCACAGGACGGCGTCACGCGGGGGAAGGCGGTGACACAGCCCCAGACCTTCGGCCTTCCGCAGCTCGCCCGGTGTGATGGACTCTGCTGTGTGTGCGTTCAGTTCCACGCACTTTCATCCCAGGTTTGCGCTCCCTCCACCACAGCCAGGATCCAGAACACGCCCCTCACGACAAGGTCCCGCCTCCTGTCCTTCTGTGGCCACACCCCCTCTCTCGGCTGTCCCCACTCTGTCCTCCACCAAGCTGTCCTCCACCGCTAACACGTTCTTTCAAAAGTGTTACCTAAACAGAAGGGGGAGTGTGTCACCTTTTGGGCTTGGCTCCCCCCACCCCCCTCCCATCTCCCCGCCTTCTCCCGACACATCTTTTTTTTTTTTTAATATATATATTTTTATTGATTTCAGAGAGGAAGGGAGAGGAAGAGAAAGACAGAAACATCAATGATGAGAGGGAATCATGGATTGGCTGCCTCCTGCATGTTGGACCAAGCCCGCAACCCAGGCATGTGCCCTTGACAGGAATTGAACCTGGGACCCTTCTGTCTGCAGGCCGATGCTCTATCCACTGAGCCACACCATCCAGGGCTCGACACCTCTCTTTGAGCCAGTATCAACTCTGCATGATCTCACAGCCCCAGGCAGGGGAGGGGAGGTCAGGTATTCCCATTTTACAGCTGAGCAAACTGAGCCCCTGAAACTCCAGAGCCAGCACTCTGGGTGACCACAGCTCCCTCCCACAGCAGGGAGGAGGGCTCCGGGGGTGGGAGGGGGGGGTGGCGGGCTGGGGCCAGGACGCAATGGCCTTGATCCTTCCTCACCCCGCTGTGACCCAGCCTGCCTCTGCCTGCCCTCTGTCCCCTCTGTCCCTCCCCGCCCCACCCCAGGGCGGTCTCATCCCTCCACAGTGAGAAGTGATGGGGCCGCTGGGTCCACGTCTGCTGGCTGGAGGCCCTGCTTGGCCCTGAGCCTAAGGCGGCCCCAGCCTCCGGACCTCGGGCTCCCTGGGGAGAAGGGGGAAGGAGGGATCGCACCCTGCAGATCCGTGAAGATGCACTGAGGCAACGTGTGAGGAGCAGTCAGCGAAGTGCCAGGCGCAGAGTGAGCCCCAGCGCGCTCGCCGCCTGAGGCCCCATTTGGCAATGAATTATGTATGGCCTTCTGGCAGCCCGCGCACAGGGCTGGCTGGCGTTCTCCAAGCTTCTCCCGGACCTCTCTGCAGCGAGGCGCCGGCTCCCCCAGTGGGGTGGGCAGCGTTCTTTGTCTCCCTGCAGGGACTTGACCGGGTCTGCCGGTGGCTGATTTCTCCGTGCCCCGCATGCCCATTTCACAGGCTGGAGAACCAAGGTCCGGGATCAACTCAGGAACATGCTGTTGCTGCTGCTGATGATGATAGAGCAGCAGCATCAATAACAACAGTAATAGTGATGGTACCAGCTGGGCTTTATCGTGCCTTTTGATGGACCAGGCACATTTAATAGACAGTTGTTCCGTTCAACAGAAATGGGAGCGCCCCCGCCCCCCACCCCACCGCCTGTGCGGGCACTGTCCCAGGTGCTGAACGCACGGGCGGCAATGGAACAGTGGCCTGCCCTCAGGGAGTCAGCTTCTGATGTGGGAGAGCAGGCAATCAATGAGCAACGGATGGCATTATATGTCAGCTGGTAGGGGCTGTGGAGGAAGAGGGGGGGAGGAGACAGGACCATCAGGACAAGCCTCGCTGAGGAGGTGGCATTTGAGCAGAGCCACCGTGCCCTGAAAGACGTGGGAAAGCCATCTCATGAGAGGTCTGGGGAAGGAATGTTCTAGAAAGGATCAACAAGTGCAAAAGGCTTGGGACAGGACGTGAGCCTGTGTCCGAGGCACCGCAGGTCGGCTGGTGTCACGGGAGGCACCAAATTCTCGGCAACCCTGTGAGCTGCCTCCTTTGCTTTTCTTTTAGTTCAACGTATTTTTATTGATTTCAGAGAGGAAAGGAGAGGGAGAGAGAGAGGAACATCAATGATGAGAGAGAATCATTGATCAGCTGCCTCCTGCACGCCCCGCACTGGGGATCGAGCCCGCAACATGGGCACATGCCCTTGACCAGAATCGAGTTCAGGACCCTTTCGTCCGCAGGCCAACGCTCTAGCCACTGGGCCAAACCAGCGAGGGCTGAGCTGCCTCATTTTCAAGAGGAGAAAATTGAGTCTGAGTTTATGTATGATCTTTGTTCATATGCGTTGCTGCAGACAGACTTAAGTCGGATTACAGGGGCAGCCCCATGCGTTGTTGGGGTACCAGGGAATGTGTGCCATGAGTCTTTCCACACCTGGAAGAGTTCCGAGTGCTGGAACAACCTGCCTGCCAGGGGCTTGGGGTCAGGGATGGGGAGCTTGCATGTGCAGATCTCCACCATTCCTGCTGCGGACCGGCCCCACCCGCCTGTGTCACCGGCTGCTCTTGTTCCCTCCTTTACCGGCCCGTAAACTCCCAGGACAGCATTTCACTGCCTACAGACAGGAGGTGCTGTCTCTGCTTGCCCACAGGCCGCCCCCCTGCACCCCCATAGGCCCATGCTGGGCATTCCAAGTCAAGTCAAGGCCTGGGAAGCCGTGACACGGGCCCCAGCCGCATGGCTCCGAGGCAGGCCGAGGTGGCGGGCATGGGGCTCATCCAGGGATCTGCCAGATCTCGGCCTTGGCGGGCCCGAGAGATGCTCAGGCCGAGTGGGCTTGCGCTGTCTGACATTTGCATCGGTGGCTGGATTATGAATGAATGGCGAGCATCCTCCTTCCATCTCTAACTGGACGCGAAAGGTTCGAGGCAGCCCAGGAGCAGGGAGTAGGTGCGGAATCGAATGGCTCTGCAGGGGGAGGAGCGGCCGGAGGTGAGGTCAAATCTGCTGGGAAGGAAAAGCCGCTGGGTGGTGGCCTCCTGCCGGCCTCCTGGCCTCCGGGTTTGCTTCCTAGGCCATCCTGCAAAGGTTCCAGATTATTCTCCCTCAGTACTCCTCCTCCCTGAGCCTCCACACGTCGTGGCTGCCTATACCTGGCACCCGAAGGCCCACCTTCCTGCAGGAGCCCACCTGGCTGCCCTCACCTGCAAGCCTTGTCCACACTTGGCCCGGCTGGCCCTTCCTCATCCTCCAGGACAGTGGTGGCTGGACCTCCTGCAGGAAGACTTCCTGGATTTAGGGCCCCCAGGCCCTGGGTCCCTGGCATCAGCACAATCCGCCTCCAGATGGAAGCTGGCTGACTGGCCAGTCCACTCCGGGCCGTGGTCCCATGGACAGAACCCACGTTGGCGTCTGTCTCTCCCAGCCTGGCCGGGGCTGTGTGCCCAGGAAGTGCTCAAGGAAGCGCAGAGGGGGACGTGGGAAATGGGATGGCGACATTTATTGAGCTTCTCCTCCGTGCCAAGCCCCGTGACACGGAGTTAGATCAGCATCTCGCTGCACCCGCCGCCCTGGGCTGTTCTCTTTTAACCTGTATAGTGGGCACAGTCCTTGGTTCTCCCTAACCGTGTTGTGAGGACAAAGGAATAGTTTGTGCCAAGTGCTCATCTCAGCTCCGGCACTCGGTAAGCATGGAACTGTTCCTATTACTGGTGGTCAGTGGGGTTCCAGAGCCAGCCTCTGTGGCTTCCGATCTAGGCTCCTCCACTTACTGGCTTTGACTTTGGGCAAGTTACTTAACCTCTCTTGGCCTCAGTTTCCTCATCTGTAAAATGGGGCAAATCATAGGCCTCTCTCTCTCCCCCTCTCTCTCTCCCGCGCTCGCTCCCAGGGCTGTTGGGAGTATTAAATAAAGGAATACGTGGACGATTTGCAGTGGTTGTGGCTGGAAAAGGGCTGAGCAAACACTGGATGGTATCATTACTGTCTCAGGATCACCCCAAGGGCCTCAATTCTGACACCAGCAAGGAGACTGGAGCTCCTGGGGGATCTTCCAGAATTGCTGGTGTGAGTTGGGGCAGGAATGGGCTTAGAACTTGTGACCATTGACCTTCCACCCCAGCATCTCCTGAAACGGCTCCATGCTGTCTGGTGGTCTTTGTCACCAGAAAGTTCTTCCTTGAACCTACCCTCAGTCCCTCGGGGCTGGTTCCCTGGGATCCCATCCAGGCCTCCCAGCTCGGCCCAGAGTCCAGTGAGGTGAGGTCTCCAGCTCCTGGGGTGGGGGGTTGCTGGGCTTAGTCTCCCCCAATGTCTCCCAGCCAGAGCCCAATGCAAAGACACCTTTGTCCCCTGCATTGCCAGCCGTGGGCATGGACGGGGTGAATGTGCGCCTGAGGGTGGGAGGGGGAGAGGGAGAGAGAAGTGAGGGTCTTTGCAGGAGGGAGGCAGGACGGGGATGGGGACCGGCAGCCCAGAGGGGAAGGGCTGTGGGAAAGGGAGGGTGTGGGGCAGCCGCAGGGCTGGGAAAGGGAGCCAGGGAGGCCTGCGAGCACCGGAGAGAGAGGCTCATACCAGACACTGTCTAGACGCAGCAATTATTGTCAGCGCAGAACACCCAGGCTCTGCCGGCTCAGCTGAAAGGGAGCTTAACAAAGAGCTGAGCGAGGAAGAAAGCAGGAGAAAAGCGCCCGTGGAGCCGGCTCCTCGCCTGGGGGGCTCTTTCTCTGCCTGGCGACCCCCCTTTGTGCTGCACAGAGATGCCCCATCAGGCCAGGGTCACGTGTGGGTTTGGGGGCGGGAGAGTAGGGTGTCCTGCGGGGGATGCATTTTGCACTGGGGTTCATGATTTAGAGGGTAGTGGCAGCGGGAACAGGAGAGAGCCGCCGGGGAAGTGGAAGCCCAGCCCGCCCCCTCCTTCCCGCTGCTGTGCTGTGTGGCCCGGCCAGGGATCAGCTTTTCTGAGCCTTGGTTTTCTCACCTGCAGGAAGCACAGGAGCACCCGGCCTGTGGGAGGTGGTGGCAAGTCTGCGGCTCTCCGGCCCTGGAGCGGGGCAGCCCATGCTCCTGGCCATCCTGCCTGGGGACTGCAGGGCCGCCAGCGACAGGCCACGTCCCTCGCTCAGGGCCTGTCTGCCATCCTTTCTCTGTCTCAGATGAAGGCACTGGGGCACACCCAGGCCCGAGCTCACGGCCAGTCAGCCATGGATTTGGACCAGGGGTGGGCAAACTTTTTTTTTTTTTTTAAATATATTTTATTGATATTTCACAGAGAGGAAGGGAGAGGGACAGAGAGCCAGAAACATCGATGAGAGAGAAACATCGACCAGCTGCCTCCCGCACACCTCCCACCGGGGATGTGCCCGCAACCAAGGCACATGCCCCTGACCGGAATCGAACCTGGGACCCTTCAGTCCACAGGCTGACGCTCTATCCACTGAGCCAAACCGGTTTCGGCGGGCAAACTTTTTGACTCGAGGGCCACAATGGGTTCTTAAACTGGACCGGAGGGCTGGAACAAAAGCATGGATGCAGTGTTTGTGTGAACTAATATAAATTAAAAGTAAAGGAGTGGAGGGGAGAGCAAGAGAACCGGATAGAACAGCCGGATCCGGCCCGTGGGCCGTAGTTTGCCCACGGCTGGTTTGGACTCAGGTCTGTGTCTGAATCTTAGCCATGACTTTCAGATGTGCACCTGACGTGGGAGTGGGAGGGCTAATGGTAGGTGCAGGACTGAAGGGCAGCCTGCAGGTGGGGTCAGAGCCGCGGGGCCAGGCCACCGCCCCAGTGCTGTCTGGAACCAGGCCTCTGCCGAGCCACTGAGCCCTGGGATTAAGGGCAGCTCTGGGCTGAGCAGACCAGTCCTCCCATCCCGGGAGGGGACAGACCGGCCCTGAAAGGGAAGTGGGCGTGCTGGCTCCGGGATGCTGTGACCAGGCCTCGCCCAGGCCTCTCAGCGCCCTGCAGTAGTTACCGGTACAGACATTGCCCTCCGGCCAATAACCCCGCACCTGGCTCCTTGGGGAGGGGTCAGATGCTGGTCCTGGCTCTGGAGGCGCAGGGTGCGGGGAGAAAGCTGTGGTGTTGGATTGCAGAGCAATGGCGGGGGCTGTGGCCACACCCAACCACATCCTCCAGTCTGGCCTGGTCAGGCTGTTCCCGGGCCTGGAGGGGTTGGATGTGGCCCTGGGTCCTGCCTCAAGTGCAGGGCAGGACACTCCGTGCAAGGGACACACACACACTGTCACTCACCTCGCAGGCTGCCCCCCGCTGGGCCCTGACACCCCATCATATATATCCTCTCTCTAGCTTTGGGGTGCAGGCACTGGCTCCTGAGACTCAGCGCACCCCACCCCCGGCCCCTGACACCCCAGTCATACACATCCTCTCTCTAGCTTTGGGGTGCAGGCACTGGCTCCTGAGACTCAGCGCACCCCACCCCCGGCCCCTGACACCCCAGTCATACACATCCTCTCTCTAGCTTTGGGGTGCAGGCACTGGCTCCTGAGACTCAGCGCACCCCACCCCCGGCCCCTGACACCCCAGTCATACACATCCCCTCTCTAGCTTTGGGGTGCAGGCACCGGCTCCTGAGACAGAGCGCACCCCACCCCCGGCCCCTGACACCCCAGTCATACACATCCCCTCTCTAGCTTTGGGGTGCAGGCACCAGCTCCTGAGACTTGGCGCACCCCACCCCCGGCCCCTGACACCCCAGTCATACACATCCCCTCTCTAGCTTTGGGGTGCAGGCACCGGCTGCTGAGACTCAGCACCACCACCCCCCCCAGCTCCAGCCACCCATTTGCTGAGCGCCCTCACTGTGCCCTCACACCTGCAGCTCAGCAGTGCCTACAAGTCCACTTTGGACCCCTGTGCCTGCATGACCCAGCATGACCCAGACTCAGCCCTCTTTCTGGAAGATTCCCAGGTACCACGGGCGGGTTCCCTTTGCCCCTCCCCTCTTTGTGCCTTGCTCAAACTGTCCCCTCTGCCTGCCCCCTCCCCCCCCCCCAGGTCCCAACACAAATGCCTGGCCTATCCGCCCGCTCCCCTTGGCTGCCCTGGGCAGGAGCTGGTGCCAGTCTCCCTTGTTGTACAAGCCAGAGCCTGGCCCCTCCCTGATTCCTCCTGGGCCTCCTTCAACCCCCCCCAAACCATGACACCCCAACTCCTGTCCTCTGCCCCTCCCGCATCGGACACCCCCCCCAAACCATGACACCCCAACTCCTGTCCTCTGCCCCTCCCGCATCGGTGCCAGGCCGGCCTCCCTCTATGTCAGAGGCTACAGCCCTGAGCTAGGCTGCCTTCTCTCTCCCAAGACCTGGTACCACTTCCCAGCATCCTCTCTTGTCCCCTGCCGTCCTGAGTTTCGCAGACCAGGTCTCCTCTCTCTGCTCCCGAAACTCTTCCAAAGCTTCCAGCTGTGCCTCCAGGGCCAGGCCACAGCCCTGGGCCACACCCATCCTCTCTCTGACCCGCTCTCAGGCCCTCAGGACCCCATCCACGCCGTCCCAGCCCCTCTTCCCTAGCTAGCCGTCCTGGTCCTCAGGCTCCCCTCCCATAACCCTGCAGAGGTCAGGCCCCTGGGACCAGCCTTCCCAGCCCTGCCGGGCCCCTCCCAGCCGATGCCCACTTGTCATGGTTTAACGCATTATTCATAACGGTTGTGCAGGACTGTGAGCCCCATGTGGGCCGGCTCTATTGTTTGTCACTGTGTCCCCAGCACCCTCCCTTAGGCCCCCTCTCCGCCCTAAGCCAGGAGAAAAGGGGCCCTGGGTCCCTTCTGCCCCCCCTGCAGGAACCCATCCCTAAGAGGCCATGAGGTTCAGGACAGCCTGCCTCCCTCGCTCCTCCCCCAGGCGTCCCCACTCGGGCAAGGACGTGTCTGTGTACTGCCTGTAGGCTGGACAGCATGCTAGGGCAGGGCTGTAGCTGCCTTGCTCCCGCCCCCCCTCCCCTGCCTCCAACCCACTCTTCAAGCCCCAGTGCCCTGCAGAGCCCTGGGCTGCTGGTGCCCAGCGGGGCAGTTCTCAGTCCCAGCACCGGAAGGCAGGTGGGCAGCCGGAGGTGGTCCTGCAGAAGAGCTTCACAGAGGGTGCGGGGAGGGGCCGAGGAGGGTGGCAGCGCCCCCTCCCAGAGACCCTGCCAGCTGCCTTCCCAACTCCAGCGGGCCCTGCCTCTCCTTCCCTCCCCTCCAGCCTGCCTCAGCCAGCCCTCTCCTCCCTTCCCTTCCCCCTTCCCTCTGCTCTCCTTCCTTTCCCCAGCCCCCCCTCTTCCTCTCCCCCTTCTCTCCTCTCCTCTCCCCTCCCTTCCCCTCCCCTCCCCTCCTCTTCTCTCCCCTCTCCTCTCTTTCCCTGAGTCCTTCTCCCTCGCCTCCTTCCTTTCTTCTTCTGGGTTAAAAATAATCAACTTTCTGGGAAGCAGCAGCTCCTGCTGAGCGCCCTCCCCACACTGGGAGCCCCTGAGAATAGCTTTCTGCGGTTCTCAGCTCCAACCCCTCCTCCCCCGCCGCCCCTCCTCCTCCCCGCGAGCGAGCCGCCTGAGCCAGCTCGGCTGGAAAGGCATTAAACCGCTTCGTGTCCAGTGCGGACCGGTGCGCAGCCCTGCAGGCCGGCCCGGAGGGGCGCGCAGCCCTGGCCGCTTCCCGGCCTGGAGCTATAAGCCGCTCGTGTCAGACGCTCCATCAATATTGATGGTTGGATGAACTCTGCCCTCTGCCCACCAAACCAGCTGCTTCTGCAGCTCATGCGGGGCTTGGTGGCAGCGAAGGGACATCTGGGGGAGCGTCAGGCGCGCATACCCAATGGGTAGGGAGAGGCTGCTGCGTCGCAGCCACGTGGAGGGTGTGGCTGCCTGGAAGCCTCGCTCCGCTGGGCCCGGAGCTCCTAGCCCACCCCCCCACCCCCGGGGGTCGTTGGGCACCCCAGGAGGGCCAGGGCCGCGCCTTAAACGTGTAGGCCAAGGGCAGGGAGGGACCCAAAATTGTCCTGGGACCCAAGGACGTCCACGCGGGTCTGGCCTTCAGTGATCATGGTCGCCCATCTTGCAAAAAGGGAAACTGAGGCCAGAGGAGGCAGGCTGTCTCCGGGTTCCTGCCGCCGACGTAAGAGGAGACCTTAGAAAGAAAAGGAAAAGGAAGAGACCCTAGGTCTCTCACGGGGGTGGGGGGCTGCGGGGGTGTGTGGGGGGAACATCAAGGTCGAAGGTGAGGAGTAGGCGGGAGGGGGGGGAGAAGGAACGCGCGCACAGCACGTCCCCGCCGGCTCCGCCCACTCCGCCGCCCGGCATTACCTCACCGCCGCGCGCGCCCATTGGCTGCGCTCCCGGAGGCGGCCCAATGCTGCGGCGCCGTTAACCCGCTCCGCGCTGCGGGCTCGGTCGGCGGTGCCACCCTCTCCGCCGCCCCACGTGGCCCAAAGGCCACGGAGACCCGGGAAACGTAGCGTGGAGGCAGGGCCGCGGCCGGGGAGCCCAGTGGTCGGCGCACTGGCTCGGTCAGCCAGGCGTGGGCCTCGCCCCCGGGACAGGCTGTGTGACCTTGAGCAACCGGCCTCGCCTCACTGAGCCTCCTTCCCTTGTTTTCTCAGCTGTAAAAAGGGGGATGATGTAACTCCCGCCTCCCTCATTCCTTCCCCGAGCGCTCGCCAAGTGCCCGCACACGTGGGCTCTCGTTCCACGTCGCCTCCTCGCTGCGAGGGGTACCGTTATGATGATGGGTTTTCCGAAGAGGGCAGCTCAGAGCAGCTAAGCCGCCTCCCAAGGTCACACAGCGAGAAAGCCACAGAGCTGGGATTTAACCCCAAGTCCGTGTGGGTTCTGAGCCTGGACCCCTGCTCAGTGCAAGACACTGCTTCTGCTGGTGGCGGCGGCTGCTTCCAGGAGCTCCGGGTTCCGTGCCAGTCAGACCACCATGCACCACTGCGACCCAGTCACACCTGAGACAGGCTGGAGAGCCAGGGCCTGGAGGGAGGGACGACTTCCTGGAGGAGGAGGAGCTGCAATTGAACAGTCAGAGGGGGAGGCCGGAGGCTCCTCAGACAAAGACCGAGGGACTGGACAGACACGTGAGGGCACATAGTGGGGTCCGGAAGCTCTGAAGGGAGCCCGCAGGATCCCCTGGGGTCAACCGCTAGTCAAGGGTCAGCCAGGGGAAGCTGATGCGCTCCTGGGGGCAGAAGCACAAGCAGAGGCTCAGGATTTAAAAGTTATAAATCAAACTAACAAACTGCTAAATAACGTGTTCTGACCTCCGTCTTGACAGACACACCTGCTTAAAGACGGATACACCTGGAGGCTGGGTTTGCACTTGGAAGTCTGGGCTCAGTGCCGGAAGCGGCAGCGGGGAGCGAGGTGACCCTGCCGGCGGCCTCCCTCTCCAGCTTCCGTCCTTTTCCCCAGAGGGGTTTGCAGTTCGGGTGCGGACACTCCAGCCTGTGTGTGCGGACTCTGTCCACTCCTCTGCCAGCAGCCACTTCTCGGCCACCCTCGGGGCTTAGGGGTGCCCCAACCAACAGGCAGCTCAGACCGCTTGCAGGAGGAAGGACCCAGGAAATGGATGGGGCCATCGAGCAGGGACTTCCAGGGGCCCCGTGGTGCAGATCATAGATCTAGGTGGGCGTATCTCCCTAATAGCAAGGATTCCTGGCCCCAAGAGGAAGAACACAGTGAGAGAGGGCCAGAGTGTGCCCTCTAAAGCCTAGGACTCAGGTCCAAGGGCGCTGCTGAGGTCCCTGGTGCTGTGCAGCTCGGGGGGGTGGGGGGGTGGGGGGGGGGGGACTCAGCTGGATGCAAGATCTCCCTTCCTCCTTGAACTTGCTCCTGATCATCATCACAGCCAGCCCTGCACTCCAATCCTGGCCAGATCCTAGGCGCCATCCCCGACTCCTCCTTCCCAACCCCCAGCCCCGTACTTACCAAGACCTGAGGAGCGACTCACCTGAGGAAGTCAGCTCCCTTCACCCTTGTCCCACCGCCCTTGCCACTCTCCAGACTGGGCTCCCAGTCCCACTCTCCGCCCATCTCTCTGTCCAATGTGCCCTACCTGTTGGCTGGACAGACCTTTCTAAACGCATGCTGACTGCTGCCCTCCCTCTCTAACCATCCCTGGCTCTCCAGCTCATGATGTTTCATTCCCAAGCCCCGATGCCTGGCTCCCCTCAGCCTCTCCTCCTCCCCCCCCCCCGCCCCATCACCTTGGGTTCTGAGCTCTGGCCACTTGCACCTCCTGTCCGGTCTGGGCAGCTGAATGTTCTGTCCGCGCCCGCGTCTGCGTGCATGTTATTCCCTCTGCCTGCAACAGTGCTTTCTGCTCTGTGTCTTGCCAATCTCAACCTCAGTGTCCCCTCCCTAGGGCACCCTCCCTGAACCCCTGGACCAGCAGAAACCTGTGGTGGGTTTTCTCAGTATATGCCCTCAAGGGGTCCTGGCACAGGGAGGCGTCACAGTGTGTGACACCCTAATGAGCTGACTAGCTCTGGGGTTATCTGTTCCAGGTGTGTCTCCCACCTGGACTATGAATGCCAGAGGGCAGGCCCGGCCCATCTTACTTGCTGCTCCATCTTCAGTGTTGGCACGGGAGTTTCACTGGACAGATGGTCTGCTCGGGACGAGAAGCCAGGCCACAGAGGACGGTCCCTGTCTGCTGCCTGTCACTGTTCAGGGCCCTCTGTCTGAGCACCGTGTGTGGAGTCCTTCACTTATTTCTCACAATTACCTTTGAAGGAGGAACTATTATGCTCTCCTTTCTACAGAAAGAGGACACTGAGGCACAGGAGTTCAGAGACTCGGCTCACAGCTGGCAAGCAGCAGGCAAGGTTTGAACCTGGGCGGTTCCAAATACCACGATGCGGGTGGGGCGAGATGAGAGGCGGTCAGCCCAGAGGAGGGGCATTAATGCAGCCTTGACGTGTGTTGTATGGTGTCTGTGAAAGTCTGTGTGTGTACGGTGTGGTCAGGGTATATAAGATGTGTATTTTGAATGGTGCGTGTGATATATGTGGGGTATGTGGGCCTGCGGTCTACGGCATATGGAGTACACGAGTGTGCATGTGTGTGTGTGTGTGTGCGTGTGCGCACGCACGCCTTTGTGTTGGTGATCTCTGTAATGGGGTGTCTCTGCCTGTGTGTGGTGTGATCTGTGTGATGTGGGGGAGTGGAGTGAGTGCTGGTGTGTGTGTGTGTGTGTGTGTGTGTGTGTGTGTGGTGTGGTGTGGTGGTAACTGGGACACTCCCCAGGGGAAGCGCTAAGGAGAGATGGAAGAGATGTTAACCAGGAAATGGGAGAGGAGAGACGGTGCTCTGGTCAGAGGGGAGGGAACAGCCCTTGCAAAGGCCTGGAGGCAAGAAGAGGCAGCCTGGAGGACCAGAGGACTTGAAAGGGTGCAGGACGTCGCCAGGGGGGAGGGGTCAGGGGGGGAGGGGGCCGCAGGGCAGGCCCTTCTGGGTTAGCTGCAGGGTGCGAGGGCAGGGCTGCAGAGGAGCTGAGAGGGGTTGAGCGGCACCAACCAGGGGAGGGGTGGCCCGGGCCAGGGCCAGATGCCGTGTGGGACACAGCACCCCGGAGGCTGCGTGGTCTAGGACTGCAGACCTGAGCCAATCCCTGCTCAGCCCCTGAGAGCCGTAGCTGACAGGTTCTGAGTTTCCCGTCTACAAAGTGGGTCCCAAGATTATGTGCCAAAGGCCCAGGAGAGGGGCCAGGAACTGCGGATGTTTTTGGCGGACTCTCTGGGCCGCTCGGGTGGAGGACTGGGCCGCATTTGCTAACAGGTTTCCTAGCACTCAGGGCGCAGAGGCTCTGGAGGTGGCAGGCCTGGCGCAGCGCTCAGCTGTTAGCGCACCGTCACACACACTCCCGTTAGCACAGGAGAGTCAGGGGCCGGGCGAGGGGGAGTCAGAATTTGTACCCAGGTGACAGGACGCCAGTGTGACAGCAGCTGCCCCGGAGTCTTCACACTGCAACGTGTCTTTTCTCCTTTGATCCTCTGTCCTCACAGAGTCCATGAGGTTATTGTACTGGATTTCGCTCCTGTTTCAGAGATGGGAAGACTGGTGGATACGTACGGCCTGGCCAGGATCAAGCCCAGGCGTCCTGGTCCTGCTCGGAGCCCGCCACCCCCTTGAATGACCTGTGGCGGGTTTGCTCAGCATACGTCCTCACGGTGTCCTGGCACAGGGAGGGGTCACAGTGTGTGGCACTCAGAAAGAACGTGGAACTGGGGCCCAGCTCTATTGCCCACCTGCGGTGTGGCCTGGGGCTCTGGGCCTCGGTGCACCCCTCTGTACAATTCGCTTACTGAGTCCGGGCAGATTTGTTTTGCTAAATGGCAGATGAGGAAACTGAAGCCCTGAGAGCTTAAAGGATTGGCCCCAGGTCAACCCCTCCTCATCAGGTGACTTGGGACTTTAACCTGGAACCAGGGTGTGCCCTTCACTGCGGTCGCCTCCCCCCCAGCCCCCTGGAGCGACATCCCGTCCCCCGCGGCCGCCGCGCCTGGCTGACCGCCCCGCGCGGTTCCTGGCCCCGCCGGTTTGACGTCAGGCCGGGCCAGCGGGGCCCAGCGCTGCACAAACAGCCGGCGCGGCCCGGCCGGGGGCGGCGATGACTCAGGGTCCCGAGACGCGCCGGGAAGCGGAAAGTTTTGTGCCGATGACATCACCGGCCGCGAGGGCGGGAGGGGCCGGCTCCGGGAAGCGGCGGCCTGGCGGGCGGCCCGGCCTGGGGCAGGGGCGGAGGGGCGGTCGCCGTGCGGGAGCTGGAAGCCGGGACGCCACGCTCGGCCGCCGAAAACTAACCCCCCGCCCAGCCCCCGTTCCTGAGTCGGCCCGGAGCCGGATCCGCGCCTGGAAGAGCCGAGCTTCCCAGCGCTCCGGAGGCGCCGCATCCAGCCTGCTGCGTCCCTGCATGTTAATTACCGCCACATTAATATTCATGAGCCGGGACTCGAGGGGACCGCGGGCTGTCATTTCCCTCGCCCGCGCACCCCCACCCCTGCACACCCCTCTTCCCGGGCTGAGTCGTGGATTTTTCCCTCCTGCTCTCCGCCCCGCCCGGCCGGCGCCAACAGTTGGTGCACAGCAGATCTGGGTTCATGAGTGTGAGCACGCGTGTGAGCGGGTGTGGGTGCCGCCGGCCAGGGCGAGGCGCGAGCTGGGGGACTGGGACACAGGAGGGGGCTGAGTGTGAGTGTGGGATGTGCCTGTGGTCTGCGTGTAAACAAACCTGTGTGTGTGTGTGCGCGCGCGCACGCCTGTATCTGTGAATATTTGCCTGTGTGGGTCTGTTTGTGTGGACATGTGTGTGTCCCTGTGTCATGTGCCTGTGTGCACACATGTCCCTGTGCGACTGTGGGTCTGTGTGCACTCCGCACGTGTGTGCATGTGTGTATGGGTCTGTGTGCCTGTGTGTCCAGGAAATCCCAGGAACTGTGTGCAGATCTGGCGGAGGCAGCTGTGTGGTGCACATCTGGCCTGGGCTTGGCGAAAGGTCAAGGCTGTCCGGTTAGCAGGGCCTGATTCTGCCAATGGAAACAGGTCTGGAGAGAGGCTGGGCCTTGCACAGTCATCCAGTAAGGCAGTGGCACCCCTAAGTCAATGGCACAGTGGCCCCCAAGCCGCGCTGGTTGATGGGCCGTCTCCCCTCCATGTCCCCCTCCCTCTCCCCCTCCCCGTCCCCGCCCCCCCACGTCCTCCTGTGCTGTTGTCTACAACAATGGCAGGTAGAACTGCTGAGCTGGTGCCTGGCATGTGACCTTCCCAGCAAGCTGGTGCAGCAGGTGGTGCCATCAGTCCCCTTTACAGATGGGGAAATCGAGGCAACTGGTCCAGTTAGTGAGGGGTGGAGCCGTGCTTCCCTCTGTGGAATTGTGTGTGTGGGTCCCCACTGGGGTGATCTGGGGGTACCTGAAAGTTCCTCAGGGCTCCAGGCAATGCCCATGCCCAGGCACCAGGGGGGGTGTTTCCCTCCCAAGTGGAGCTGCTTGCTGGGCCTCTTGCCTCCCCCCCCCCCAAAGCCAGGCCCCCGCCCCCCCCACCCCAGCCTGCACAGCAGGGGGTCCAGGGGAGGCTGGAGGTCTTGCTGCACAAAGGAGCAGGCCGCCTGCACGGCTCCTGGTCCTCCTCCCCCGGCTGGGGTCAGGCAGTGCCTCATTCAGGCATTCGTTCCCCGTCACATGCTTATGTGCCAGTCACTGTTCTTGGCACTGGGGATTCTCTGAGCTTACCAGGAGCCCACGCCACTCTTTTCCCAATTCTGGGCATCTCCACCCGGGGTTCTAAAGGGTTCTTTTCATCTCTGTGTGCGCATGCCCAGTAGGTGCTGGGGGTGAAGAGGGGCATAAAGGAGCGGTGCCCCCTTCGCATGGGGGAGAACCAGCCAGGCTGTGCTGGGCAGCCTGGATCTTCGCTTCTCTCTCCTGCTCGAACTTGTCCTCCTCCAGCCTCTACGCCAAGTAATCCCAAGGGCTGGTCGATCCATCTCTCCCTGGGTTAAGCCAGGCCATCCTCCCTCTCACGTCCATCCGGCCCCAGGCCTGCCCAGAACAAGCGGATGTTCCCTCCTCTCCTGTCCCAGCCATGCCCCCTCCTCCAGCCTCCCTTCCCCTCCCAGGGCCGCTCCACAGGAACTCGGATAAAGGGACAGGAGGCACAGTCCGGGACGCTCCGGAGACAAAGAAACGGTTTCACTGGGCTCCCCCTGTCCAGCGGGAGTTTGCCATGTGGATGGTGGGAGAAGGGAGGAGAGGATCCAGGCAGCGGGGGGGACTGCAGCCCCTCCTCCAGGGGCCAGAGGGTCACTGGCAGACATTTCTCCTGCAGGGCCTGAGGCAGTGCAGCCTCG
The DNA here is from genome assembly GCF_963455305.1 of Plecotus auritus. Lineage (NCBI taxonomy): Eukaryota > Metazoa > Chordata > Mammalia > Chiroptera > Vespertilionidae > Plecotus > Plecotus auritus. The sequence goes on along the minus strand of NC_137776.1, from coordinate 181,428,931 downwards.
TGGTCAGGACTCTCAGGTGCGCCCACTGGCCCCTTAGGGTAAAAGCTTGGGGCGGCCACTGAGCCCCCTTCTCCCTTTGTCAAATGCTGAAGGCAACACTTTTGTTTGTTTGTTTGCTTGATTATATTCAGATGGAGACACTGTCCATAAAGCGCCTGGTAATGTGCCTGGCGCGCCACGTAGGACAGCTGCCTGTCCCCAAAGACATAGGGAGGCCCTTGGGATAACTGTTCCCGGACAGTGCTTAGCCCAGATGGGATGTGAAGATCAGCCGAGCCCGTGGGGAGGAGTGTGGGGAGGCCAGACTTCTTGGGAGGAGAAGGGACAGGCGGAATCCATCACCTGGCAGAGACGGCTCAGGCTGCAGGTAAGAGGAAGGTCTCAAAGACCCCACAGCCCCACTGGCTGTGAGGTCGCCCATCACTCAAGACAGCGGGAGAGCCAGCAGTCAGAGGGGCACCGGGCCCACGGTCTTGGATCCTTCCTCACAACCTCCCACAGCTCTCTGCCTCCCGCGCCCCACTTTCCTTTGAACATTTCCTTTTCATTTTTTAATATAAGGCAAAAAAATGTGTTGTTTTTTTTTTTTTTAAAGAAAACACGATAAAAGTTCACACAGCGCTTCCTGGCCCTGTCCTTGCAGTTGTGGTTTTTGTGTTTTTGTTTTTGTTTCTTTGCTTGTGTTTTCAGGACATTTCTCTGCGCAGAGAACTGTGTTTCTAAACCTCCCATAGGACGATGCCCACCTCTGCTCAAAGGCCTTCGATGGCTCCCCGTTTCTCTAGCACAAAGGTAGCTTTCTACGGCCTTGGCAGCCCAGCCCAGCCTCGGCAACACCGCTCCTGCCTCTCTCCCCATCGTTCTCCAAGGCCCGAGCACGTGACATCCTCTCGAGCCACCATGGCGTTGCCTGGCCGTGCCAGCCTCCAGCAATGGCCTGTGCCCTCCACGGAACTCCCTCGTCATTGCTCAGGACCGGCCTCCCCGGTTCCCCGTGTGTCGCCTCTCGCAGTTCCTGCCTGCCCGGTTCCCCACACTGAACCCCCCTCTCCTGGTGCCCCCATGTCACTGCTAATGTTTCACGTGGCACTTTTCACATCTAACTTTCACGAAGGTCTCACTGCAGTCTGTGTTCTCAATCAGGAGCTTCTCGAAGGGCTGGCTCTGCGTCCTTATTTCGTTGCCCCCTGCCTTGATGTCTCACACGTGGTAGGTGCTTCAAGTGTTTTATTTAAAAAAAAAAAAACAATCAACTTGCTTTTTCGTGAGGGATTCGGGCTCTAAGCCAGCAGATCAGGGTTTGAATCCTGACTCTCTCATTTCCTAGCTGTGTGTCCTTAAGGAAGTGAATTGATCTCTCTGAGCCCCCGTTACTTCATCTGGAAAATAAATAAAACCTCCCTCAAGAGCAACAGGGAGAGACGTGGATGTGGAACTCCCAGCACCGCCTGCAGCAGAGGCGCGGCCGTGTTCTGTGCACTCATTAGTGCTACTGCTTCGTGCTGTCAGCCTCAGACTTGCCCGAGGTCACCGGTCCAGTTTGGAGCAGTGCAGGGACTCGACCCCATCTCCTCCCACTCCAGGGCTCCTCTGATGAGTGAGGGCCACAGGCCAATTTTGCAGCCAGAGAACAAGGGCCAGAGTTCCACCCAGGGTCACACAGCCCTGAGGTTCAAGCAGGGGTCAGCCTGTCGGCCAGGTCTCCAGGCCGCTCAGGACAGGGACTCCACAGCCCGGTGCAACCCGCCCTCCTCTAACTGGGAGCCTCCGCGCCCCCCCCCCCCCCCCCCCCCCCGCCATGGCCAAGGAATCAGCTAAGTGGGCCCCTCGAGGGCCTGGCGACCCCCACAACTGGGGCAGTCACTAAAGCAAACAGCCCCCCACACCGTGACCCTTATCTTCCAGGGGTGCCCAGATTCTCGGGGTACAGGGCACAACCCCTCCACCGACCACCAGGGACAAGGGCTGTGCTGGAACGGCGCTGGAGCTGGAGCTGGAGGCTAGGGGCTCCTCAAGGCCCGGAGTGCCTCCTTGTCCCCCACAACACCTGGGGGTGCCTCCCAGTCCCGGCCCCGCAGAGCCTGCCCAACTTCATCTCTGAGCCGCACCCAAACTCTCCCCTGCTTTGCCAGGGAGACTGGAAATTTCTGCTCAGCAGCCTCTGGGTGATTTCAACACTGCTCAGCGGGGGGTGGGGGGAGGGGCCAGGCGGCTCCACAGGCCCGGGTTCACTGCGCAGCATTCTGCTCAGGGAGGGACTCTGTAGGCCTCCGGATCCCCCAGAAATAACAACAACCAACCCGCTCCACACTGGCCTGAGTGCTCAGCGTGTGCCAGGCCAGTGTGTGCCAGGCCCTGCGCTAGGTCAAGACTAGCATGGCCTCGCGGAACCTTCCAGCACCCAGGCCAGGCTGGCACTGTTACTCACCCATCCCACAGCTGAGTGGTGAAGGCAGCCACCCCTGGCCACACAGCCAGGAGCAGGCAGGGCTGGGAGGGGCCGGTGGTGGGGCCGCTAAAGGAAACTGAGGTACACAGACATCAACCATGGCCTGACCCCAAAGTATGCAGTCCAGGGGAAGGCACGTTTAGAACTGGGGTCTCTGTTAGCATCTAGAAGTGTCTTCCTGGGGTACACTGAGTCCCCCTGGAGACCTCAAGGGGTCTGGAAACTTCTACTACTGGCCCTGGTAAGCCAGTAATTCCAGACCCTCCTCCCCCCTTCCCCGCCTGGCTCTGGGGATGGGGGTGTCTGGCTCTGCGTGGTAAGGTGGACAGGCAGGCTCGCTGCCCTCCTGAGACTCCTGGCAAAGCGCCCGTCACATTCGGCCAGTGGCTCAGGTGCCCTGCTGGGTGCCTGGCTCTGAGCTCCCAGGGCTGTCACAGGCCCAAAGGAACGACTGGGGGAGAGGGGTGCATGGAGAGTCTCAGGCAAAGGAGTGGAGGGGATCCGACACCCTGGGCGGGAAGCCCAGCGACCCGCAGCAGTGACCCTGCTGGGCTCAGACCCCCCCCCCCACCTGTTAAGTGGGCATGGCGATCCCTACCCTCCAGGGCAGTTGAGGGTTCAGTGAGCATCTGGGGAACAGCGCAGGGGCAGAGGGGGCCACCCCAGGCCCCGCTCCTCGCTCTCCTTTGCCCCCACCCCCACCCCGGGCGCGGTTCCCCGGGCGCCGAGGGCGCTGCGTGCTGGGCGCGGCGGCGGCGCGGGCCCAGGCGCCCGGTTCAGCGGAAAGGAATGTCTTGCTCGGCGGGGGAGGCCGCGGCCGCGAAGCCGTGCACAGCCCGCCGCCCCCCCCGGCCCCCCCGGCCCCCCCGGGCCTCATTTACTGCGGCTCTGAAGCCGCTCGTTCCGCCAGCCGGGCCGCTCGCCGGGTCTGCAGCCTGAGTCATCGCCGCCCCCCGCCCCCTCCCCCTCCCGGCCGCCACCGTCAGACCCTCGCCAACGGTCGCCCAAAGTTGGGGAGCGTCTCCAAATAGGGGTACGCCTACCCCTGCCCGCGGATCCCCCACCCCCGTCCCCACGCCGCCGCGCAGCGCCCTCCCCTCCCGTCCTCTCCCCTCCCCGCCCGCCCGCCGCTCCCTCCCCTCCTCCTCCCTCTCCCCCTCCATAACTCAAAAGCTTGTCAAGCTGGTTCCAGACTCCTGGCGCCGGGCTCCGCTCCAGGAAAGAAAAAAAGGAAAAAGAAAAAGGGAAAAAGCCGGCGCGAGGGAGCGAGAGGGCGAGAGAAAGGCCCACGGAGCGACACTGCGCGCTATTTGCGCGCACAGCACAGCGGCCCCCGTCCCCACCCTCGCCCCCCCAACCTTAATGGGGAACCCCCGCGCCCTGGGGGGCAGAGAGCGCACGCCACACAGATCCATTATTTATGGTCGAATCAATTATTCAGCTGCCCTAGGCGGGTAGGGCCCGGGTGGGGGAGGCGGCTGCGGAGATCACCCCGCCCGAGGTCGCCCCTCTCCCGAGGGGGCCTCGCGGGTCGGAGGCGTCCCCACGCCGGGGGTCCTTCTGTGGTGAGAAAGCTGCCTCGGGGTGGGCTCCGGGAGGAGCGCGGGGGAACCTACGGAAGCGAGAGAGACTCTTAGAAACCTCCCAACTGGGGGAGGAGAGGAGGGGGCGGGCGGCCGGTGGGAGAGAGCTGGCTGGGGGGTTGGGGCCGTGGGAAGCGCCCGGCCTGTGAATTCTTTCCTTCCTCACTTCATTCGTTCCCATGTTTACTGCGAGCCCACTACGTGCGCTGTGCCCACAGCGGATGGGCGGTAGTAGGAGAGGGCGAAGAGCAGGAATGTGGAGTTAGAGCTGCGTCCCAGTCCCGGTTCGGCACTCTCCCCTGCTGTGTGCCCCTGGGCCACGGACTGGCCTTCTCGGAGCTGCCACTTCTTTCTCTGAAGGATGGCGACTAGCCGAGGGAGGACTTGACGGAGGTGGATGTGAGGATTCCGTGAAATGGGCCTGGCACAGAGTGGGGGGTGGGAGGTGGGTCCTCTCCCTATTTTGAGGGGAACATGCCCAGGCCCCAGTATCCTCCCCCCCCCTTTCAACTGTGGGTCCTGGATAACCTGTATCCTCCCTGGATTTAGACATTTGAAGGTCATTATCAAAGCCAAGTCCACCCCAAGGTCTCTGCCCTGGGCCCGTATTTCTGGCTAGCTTCTCACCAGCCTGGCCTTCAAAGGGTAGTACATACCTGAGGCTTCATCTCATCTCCTGCTTCCCCCTGACCCCCCCACCCCCCACCCCTCCAGGCTCTTTCCTGCTGCTTTCCTCCATTCTCCTTTCAGCCTGCTCCTCCCAGCTTCCTGTCCGGGCTGAGGTCCTGGGGCCCAGGGGCTGTCAGAACAAGAGTGGGGCTCAGCTCTCCCGTGACAACCTTCCCACTGTCCAGGGCACCGAGTTCTTCCCAGGCTCCGAAGCCCAGGGGACTTCTGTTTTCAGACACAGGTTTCCTGTCTTCTCACCAAGTCTTGCAACAGCCGTATTAGTGGGCTTGGGCAGATCCAGGTTTTGGGGGGTGGGGGTGGGGGTCTTACAATCTTGGGGACCCTCTATAAGAAAAACAATGCAAAGTTAGGAATACACAATTAAGCCCAGGGCCTTGCCACGAGTCCCTAGAACTAACGCTTCCTTAGCTTCTTGGTAAATCACCTCTGTAGGTGGGTGACACAGTTGTCCTTTGGAGAGGTGGGAACGGAGCTTAGGAAAGGGAAGCCACTGGCTAAGGTGACACAGCTACAAAGGACAACGCCCGGCCAAGCCCAGGTCCGCTCTACAGGCAGCACCTGGAACTGCAGCCTCATCTCCTCACCACCTCTCACCTGGCCCTCCAGGGCCCAGCCCAGGCACCGTCAGGAGGAGCAGCCTTAACTCCAGCCCAGCCTGTGCCCCTCCCTCCCAAGGCCTTCCCACCCCAACATTCCAGCCTGGGAGACAGTCTGTCTTGTGACAACAACCACACGGTACCAGGAAGAAGGTCTCTTTGGACCTTTTATTTTTTTTTAAGATATTTTATTGATTTTTTACAGAGAAGAAGGGAGAGGGATAGAGAGTTAGAAACATCGATCAGCTGCCTCCTGCACACCCCCTACTGGGGATGCACCCGCAACCAAGGTACATGCCCTTGACCAGAATCGAACCTGGGACCCTTCAGTCCGCAGGCCGACGCTCTATCCACTGAGCCAAACCGGTCAGGGCCTCTTCTGGGCTTTTAATTCCCACAGCTGTACTTGCTCATTCCCGATCGCAAGCTTCTCCTGACCTGGAGGGAACACCCGTTAGGTGGTGAGCTGCCTGGGGCAGGGGCAGTTCTGTCTTCTTTGGCACAGCGTTCCAGCTCTCGGCACAGGGCAGGCACACACAGAGCAGTCAGCGCATTTAGCCGCAACACCTATTCTCAGGGTGGGGTGGGGCGTCAGTAGAGGTTGTTAAACTGCAGGTTCCTGGGCCTCTCCAGACCCACCGAATCAGGCTCTCTGGGACTCTGCAATTGGAGAGGTTTGGAGAGATGGCTTTGGCCTCATAAGATGACTCTCTTGGGTACATCTCAAGCTCACTAAACTGGAGACTCACTGACCCAGGAGACAGAACTGTGTCTAGAACAGCCTTGGGCAAACTACGGCCCGCGGGCCGGATCCGGCTGTTCTATCCGGTTCTCTTGCTCTCCCCTCCGCTCCTTTACTTTGAATTTATATTAGTTCACACAAACACTCCATTCATGCTTTTGTTCCGGCCCTCCGGTCCAGTTTAAGAACCCATTGTGGCCCTCGAGTCAAAAAGTTTGCCCACCCCTGGTCTAGAACAAGCCCCTCTCACAAATATCCCCCAATTCTGGCAGCTATTCCCAGTGCACCAAGTTCATCTTCCAGCTGAGAGCCGATCATTTCTAACACTGATTAAAGACCCACTGTGTGCCTGGAACTGGATCTGAGGCTTCTGATTGTGGGCCTCATGGTACACTCACAAAACCCTCAGAAGTAGAGCTGATTATTGTCCCCATTTTACAGATGGAGAAACTGAGGCCTGAGGAGGCAAACGGACGTGCAGAGGGATGTGGTGCTGGGAATGAGGAGGCTGCAGTAGGAACTCGGTCTGCAGCTCCACTGGCCTCAGCAGTGTAAGTTGCAAGGCTCTTGTGAGAACGTCCAGAGGCGAGAGCTTACACACCAGCTTGTGCATGGCTTGGAGAAACCAAACACACTGCAGTCACTACAGGGACTTCAAGCTCAGCTGTGCCACAAAATCACGCAGCAGACCCCAAGGACATCTAATCAAGTGGGCCTCTTCTCCCTGGCATCTTTGGAGTCAGCTGCAAATGATGTGTTTGGTAGAAGGGCTTGATGTCTTTGCTTCAGGCAAATCTTGGCCTTTGCTCTGGCCACAGTTCTCCACAGAAGGGAAGGGGCCAGCAAGAGGAGAGAACCGCCCTGCGGGCCAGCGGGCTCCCTGGGCTGATCTGCAGGGTGTTATCGCGTGCTTTTCCTGAGCCCTCGCTCTGTGCAAACGCAGCCTCACTCCTTCCTCTTCCAGGAGGGGGAACGAGGCAGGGGAGGCGTCAGGTGGGAGGAGCTGAGTTAGTGCCACTGCTCTTGGTGCCTGAGGGGTAGCCGAGACACAGAGTGGGGACTCGTTCTGGGAGGACCCAGAAGGCAAAACCAGGGGAGGCCACCAGAGAGATCAGTTTGGCCTCTTAAGATAAACTATCTAATAGTCAGGACGGCCTAGTAGGCAGTGAACGCCCCAGGTGGGGAGGTATTCAAGGACAGGCAGTGTGTGTGTGTGTGTGTGTGTGTGTGTGTGTGTGTGCAGAGCCGTAACTAAGGAAAAGGATTGGCTGAGGCAATTTTGAGAGCTTTTTCAATGTTGAGACTTGAGAATTTCCATTCCTAACTTAACTGGCCAGCCCAAGTGGGGACAATGGGAAAATTAACAGGTGAAGCTGCCCAGACCGGGAACCCACAGACCCTGGAGAGGCACCAGGGGCACCTAACGAAGCCCCCAGCCCTTGGTCTTTCATCAGAACTGCCATCTCTTGACATTCAAATGTGCTTTCTCTTGTCGTCATCTGTAAGTGCCCAGTATCCCTTCGTTATTATGATTAATAATAATATTACTGGTAACTGACCAGTAATATTACTGGTAACTGACCATCAATAACCATAATTCCCATAGAACGAACTAAACACTCACTGAGACAGGCTCTATTCTAATCACTTTATACGTATACATGTATGCAATTAACACGACAGTCCTATGAGAACTATCCTTACTTTTATTACTGTTCTCATTTCACAGATAAGGACACTGAGGCTCGGAGAGCTGACAGGCAAAGCCCTAGGACTCAGAGCCAGGCTCAGGAAGCAGCTGGGAAATGCTGGCAGAGGCCCTAGGAGAAGCATGCCGCCCTCCACCATGGAGCAGCTTCTGCCCTCAATGGTTGGGGACCCAGGGGTCCCGGGCAGCAGAACCTGCAATGGGAATGGAGTGGGGGAGAGGGACCATCTTCTCCAACTCCCTCATGTTACGCCAGGGAAACATGAGAGGGGACATGAGGTCTCAAGGTCATCAGCAAGTTCAATGGCCGCGGGGTCTCCTGAGTCCCCCTACAGGAAAAGCAAGTGGCATGTAGGGCCCAGAGCAATCAGTTCTTCCAGGGTTAGATCTTCCCGAGAAAGCCCTGGGCTGCCGTTCATTCACTCATCCACCCGCCCCCAAATCACATACCGAGCATCTGCTGAGTCTGCGCAGGGCGTTCAGCCCTGGCTCTGGATCAGCTGCTCCCACACCTGGGTTCAAGCCTTGCCTTCACCACTTCCAAGCTAACCACGGACTTCCCTGTTAGAGCCCAGTGTCTCCTTAGGATACAGCCAGCTACGCCAGCAGAACCCAAGGAACAGCAGTTAGAGAGAGAGGGGCTGGCCCGTTGCCTTCATGTTTCAGTCTAGGGGGCTCTGCCTTGGGAGCCAATCCAGGCCCTGGGTTCCTGTGTCTTTCCTGTCCCGGGAGGGATTGCCTCCACCACAAGGTCGATGGACACCACCTCCCCCTGCCCATTCTTTCCCGTGTGCTTTGGGGGACCAAGCGGGTGGAAACCATTCCTTCCTGTCAATGGCAAACTGGAAAGTGCATGAATCGCCTCTCTTGTGTCCCATTGGTCAGAACTGATCACAAGGCCACGCTAGCTGCAAGGGAGACTGGGAAATGTAGTATTTAGCCTAGCAAAGGTGCGCCTTATTAAAAATCAGGAGGGGAGTTTAATTCTGTTACTAAAGGGGAGGCGGCAGGATGCATATTGGGCAACAGCCAGCATCTCTGCCATGAAGCCTTCGGGGAGTTCCTCTGGGGAGGTGGTCCGCCCAGGGCGCAGGCTGGTGCTCGGGAGGTATGCGCTATCATTGGTACCACAGGTGAGTGAGTCCTTTACACTTTCCCAGGGGATACAGGGACCAGCTGAGGCCCACGCGTGGGGCTACCTGGCTGCTTCGTGGGGGCCTCCATCCCATGGCCTCCTCCTGTAGGTGATAAGGGGAAGCATGGGGAGACAGCAACCCCCAGACCAGCCTCTCAGGGCCCACGCCCCAGGCTAAGGAGGATCTCGGGCCCCCTCTCTGCCTTCAAAGAGAATTCAAGAAAGCAGCCTTGTCTTCGGGGCTTGGGGCCCACAAGGAGAAAGGGGTGACATTGGGGGCCTTGCAGCCCCACCCCGCTGCTGCCTCTGTGGAGCATGGCAGCCTCTGCTACCCCCTCCCCCCAGGCAGGAGGCCGGGCCCACCTTGCCAAGCTCAGGCTCTCGGATGCTGGCCGGGAGACGTTTTTGTGGGCACCAGCTGATTAGAGCTCAGAAATGTTCCCTTCCTAGATATTCCCTCAGGACCCAGAGCCCTTTCCGGCCCAAGGAGAGCTGGTGGGTGACACAGGAAGGAGGAACGTGACCTCCAGTGGGCACCATGTCCCTGTGCGTCCAGCTCAGACCCAGCCACCGAGCAGGAGGGTCTCTTCTGCAGACACTGGGTTCAGGGTCAGGAGCTGAGACCCCACATCAGACAGACCCTGGCTCTGCCTCTTCGCAGCTGGGCGAGCCGCTCTCTCCAATTATACCAGTAATGGGACGGCAAGGGCATCTGTGCCTCCATCTCATTGTAAAGATTTAAAAAATAATCCGCGCAAGGTGCCTGTGGAGGGAAAGGCCTCGATGGGCAGGGCCTGCTCAGGTCCGGATTATGCCTTTTTTTCTTTTTTTTTTTATTTAAAAAAAATTTTTAAATATATTTTATTGATATTTTACAGAGAGGAAGGGAGAGGGATAGAGAGTTAGAAACATCGATGAGAAAGAAACATCCATCAGCTGCCTCCTGCACACCTCCTACTGGGGTTGTGCCCGCAACCAAGGTACATGCCCTTGACCGGAATCGAATCTGGGACCCTTCAGTCCGCAGACACTCACCGAGCCAAACCAGCTAGGGCTCTTTTCTTTTTAAAATATATTTTTATTGGTTTCAGAGAGGAAGGGAGAGAAAGATAGAAACATCCGTGATGAAAGAAAATCTTTGATCGGCTGCCTCCTGCACACCCCACCCTGGGGATCAAGCCCACAACCCAGGCATGTATGTGCCCTGACTGGGAATCGAACCATGACCTCTTGGTTCATAGATCAATGCTCAGCCACTGGGCCACGTCGGCCCGGCTGACTTATTTCCTTCCATTCATTCTGCAGTCCTTGACTGTCCGCCTCCTGTCCACAGCACCTGCCTCCCATGCTGTAGTCTGTGCATGAAGCCTTTCTCACGTCCCAGGCCGGGCAGGGCCCCTGCGTATGCTGGCGGTGCCCTCCGGCTCTGTCCTTCCCAGCGCTTTCCAGGATGAACTGATTATTCGGGTGGAGCGCTGCCCTCCTGGTGAGGAGTCCGTGGCTGCAGGGACTCTCACGCACTGGGGTTGCTAGTGCCCAGGCCAGGGCGGATTCTAGTCATTGCTTGTGGAAGGAAGGAATGGGTCAACGAATGGCTGGATGGATACGTGATAAGACACCTTGCCCTCAGCCTGAGCATGTGCATTGAAGAGCAGAGTTTACAGACTGGAAAGGCTCTGATTGGAATCGCCACTCTGTCATCGGCTTGCTGGGTGACCAGGAGCAAGACTCTTCTTCTTGAGCCTCAGTTTTCTCATCTGTAAAATGAAGCTGTCAGCACCTTCGTAGAGAGTAGCAAGGAGTCATTCAGATAACGGGGGACGATGCAGAGCTACTGAGCACCGAGCACGTAGTGATTGCTCAGTAAGTAAGTGCCAGCTGTAATAATAGTCATCGTGAATATTCTCCTTGGAACAGCAAGGAAGCTTTGCTCTGCACTTTTATGTCAAAATCCCCTGGACTGGCCACTCTTCTTGACTATTGGACAGGTCAGGAATGGCTGATAAAAGCATTCATTCATTCATTCATTCATTCATTCATTCATGCCCACAGTGAATCAGCACACATTTTCTGAGTGTCCTCTGGGTGCTGGGCCCAGGTGGTTGGGGGCAGGAAGGAGGGTCCTGCACCGGGGATAGAGGATATAACTGTCAAGTCCATCCTCCGTGCAAAGGAAGTGCTGAGACCCTCTGCCCGCATCCTGTCATCCCGCCCCCTGCCCCCCGTGGCTGGTCCATCTGTGTCCTTTTCCTCTCACCCCGGCCTGGGTGTGACTGCGCCCCCACCCCACCTGCAGCCATTTCCTGCCCTCCTGTCCTCTGCTTCCTTTTGTCAAGAGACTCTGGAAGCCTCTGAGCGTCGGCGACCCAATGGGCTGGGCCTGGCCTCTGACCCCCACTGGAGCTGAGGTCAAAGTGGGCTTCTCTTGGGATGCTGCTCTGGGAGGGTCCAAAGAGATCCTCTTCCTGCGGTCCTGGGGACCTTTTCCTCCCAGACACAGAGGTAGCCACCCATCCATCCATCCACCCATTCACCCATCCACCCATTCACCCATTCACCCATTCACCCATCCACCCATCCATCCATCCGTCCATCCGTCCATCCGTCCATCCGTCCATCCGTTCACCCATCCACCCATTCATCCATCCATCCATCCATCCATCCACCCATCCATCCACCCACCCACCCGTTCACCCATCCACCCATCCATCCATCCACCCACCCACCCACCCATCCACCCGTCCATCCGTCCATCCGTCCATCCGTCCATCCGTCCACCCGTCCACCCATTCAACCATCCATCCATCCATCCATCCATCCATCCACCCATCCACCCACCCACCCGTTCACCCATCCACCCATCCATCCATCCACCCACCCACCCACCCACCCACCCATCCATCCATCCATCCATCCATCCATCCATCCACCCATCCATCCATCCACCCACCCACCCATCCACCCGTTCACTCACTGAGTCACTCGGGCACAACGTGGGCAACAGAACACAGGGAAGCAAGAGAGGCCCAGCCTCTGTCCTCAGGGAGCTCCTGAAGGGCAGGGGGACACGCAAGGCGAACGAGGCAGTTCAGGCTACATAAGTGGCGGAGGCTGTGGGGTGCAGGGAAGGCAGAGGAGCGAATGGGGTGTGGACTGGGCCTCCTGAGGAGGTAAAGTCTGAGCTGAGACCCGAAGGGTCAATAAAGAGCCCCCCAGGAGTGCTGGGGAAAGGGGTTTCCAAGTATCAGAACAGCAAGTGCAGGGGCCTGGAGGAGGAGCCGAGGTGAGCCCTGGGAGAGAGAGAGAGGGGTGAGGGGAGTGGAGGGCGTGACTGGAGGTGACTTTTGCAGGGGCTGTAGGCGCAGCGGGGTCCAATGCCCTTCCGTGTGCAGGGGGAAGTCCCCGGGGTGGACACAGCCCAGTCTGGTCTTCAAGGCTCCCGTGCTCCCCGGGCACTGAGGGGAGGGGCAGGTGGAGGCAGGGAGGCCGGAAGAGGCGGGTGTGTGGCTGGAGACTGCCAGGCTGGACTGGGGGGTGGCCATGGGAGGGAGTGTTCCTTCCTCTTCGATCTTTTGGAATAGTTTCAGAGGGTAGGTAGTCATTCTTCACATTTTTGGTAGAATTCACCGTGGAGCCGGCTGGTCCTGGACTTTGGTTTGTTGGGGGTTTTTGATTACTGCTTCAATTGTGTTTCTAGTAATCGGTCTAGTTTATTTCTTCCTGGTTCAGGCTTGGTAAGCTATATGCTTCTAGAAGTTTCAAGGGCAGGGTGAGAGGATTGCTGGGTAAAGGACTGAACTGGGTCCAGCTCAGGCATCCCTGCTGCATGTGCAAGGGAGGATGAAGGGGGCCCCTGGAGCAACTGTTGCAGCAAATGTGACCCCCCCCCCCAACTACAGGGCACCAGCACGGGCCATGAAAGACCTTGATCCATGGCCCATGGCCAACAGGAATGGTGGGGTCAGTCCGGGCTCTGTGCTGAGTGCCGCACTCGCTTGAGCTCATTCTGTACCTTAATCACCCCCATCTCACAGATGAGGAAACCGAGGCTCCCTGGGGCGGAGTGACCCTCAGCAGGGCCTGCAAGATGTCACATGATGGGGCCTTCTGTGCCCCTCTGGCTGCCTCCATTTCAACCGCAGAGACCCTTCCTGTGGAGTCTGGGAGACCCCTGCTCCCGCCAGCCCCAGGGCCTTTGCACAAGCACATACCTCTCTTCCTCACGTTACGGTATCTGTGCCCCAGAGTACGGACTCATTGAGATGAAGTTAGGGCTTGTTCCTCCCTTGGTTACCCCGGGAGTGGGGGCTGGCCTGGGCAGGGGCTCCCCTTCTCATGGGGCAGGCATGAGCGAGTGGGGACAACTGAAACAGCCCAGCAAGGCAGGCCCCACGCCCTGTTCTCTGCCCTTGATGGGCACCGTGGCTCGCTAGGGATGGAGCCGAGTGATTCACCTTCTAGCAGAGAAATCTCACACCCGCCAGGGAGGCCGCCGCTGTCGGGACCCCACGTTCCTGAGTGAGGCCTGGGGAAGGGAGGTGACCACCCAGGGTCACTCAGTGAGGGCAGGACCCCCATCTTCTCAATGTGTTGAGGTAAAGCGGACATGTGGTGACTGCGCCTCTTTAAATGGCACAATCTGAGGTGAGCACTGGGGCAGGTTCACCCCCATAAAACCATCCCTGCCCCAGCCAGTGGATGCAGCCGCCATCCTCCAAAAGGTTCCCTGTGCCCCTTAATGAGACCTCCCCCTCCCCCCGGCCCACGTCCCCAGCTGAGCTGCTTTCTGTGGCTCTAGGTTAGTTGGCACTTCTAGAATGTTCTATAAATGGAGTCACACCGTGTGCATTCTTTGCCCCTGGCTCCTCTCACTCGGCACCGTGACCTTGAGATTCCCCGAGCGGCCGTGTCAGTAGTTCATTCTCACAGCTGAGCGTGCCCAGTGCAGGGCGCAGCCCAGCCTGCGGAGGGACACGGGGCTGTCCGGTTCTGCCTGCTGCGGAGACAGCTGCGGGGACATGGGGAGTGCCGGGGCCGGTGTACACTTCTCATCAACGCCGCGGAGGGGGTGCTGGCCCGACCCGCAGTGTATGTCTCAGGTTTTAAAAAGCTGCCCAGCGCTTTCCAAACGGCAGAACCACTAATTCCCACAGCAGTGAGGGTCCCTCAGGCCCCTCACCGCCAGCCCCCCCCGTCCTCACCGCCGGCCCCCCGTCCTCACTGCCGGCCCCCCGTCCTCACCGCCGGCCCTGCGTGTCCCTCACCGCCGGCCCTGCGTGTCCCTCCCCGCTGGCCCCCCGTCCTCACCGCTGGCTTTGTGTGTCCCTCCCTGCTGGCCCCCCCGTCCTCACCGCTGGCCCTGTGTGTCCCTCACCGCCGGCCCTGCATGTCCCTCCCTGCTGGCCCCACATCCTCACTGCTGGCCCTGCGTGTCCCTCCCTGCTGGCCCCACATCCTCACTGCTGGCCCTGCGTGTCCCTCACTGCTGGCCCTGCGTGTCCCTCACCGCTGGCCCTGCGTGTCCCTCCCTGCTGGCCCTGTGTGTCCCTTACCGCTGGCCCTGTGTGTCCCTCACCGCTGGCCCTGTGTGTCCCTCCCTGCTGGCCCTGTGTGTCCCTCCCTGCTGGCCCTGTGTGTCCCTCACCGCTGGCCCTGTGTGTCCCTCCCTGCTGCCCAGGTCTCCCAGCCAACGCTGCCTGGGCCGCTGGCAGGAGGAGCCAACAGACAGCGAGAGGCTGGGCAGCACCCACCCCCACCCACCCCACCCCGAGGAGCAGGCGCCTCCCAACCCCAATGCATCAGCCATCAGCCCCCCCTTCCTCCCTGAGCCCAGTGCTGCTTCCCAAGGGGCCCAGCAGCTCCGGAGGGCAGGGTTGGCACGCAGTGTGCGCCGGTCCAGTGCCAATGTGCGTGGGGCCAATGCCAATGTGCGTGGGGCCAGTGTGCGTGGGGCCAGTGCCAGTGTGCGTGGGGCCAGTGTGCGTGGGGCCAGTGCCAGTGTGCGTGGGGCCAGTGTGCGTGGGGCCAGTGTGCGTGGGGCCAGTGCCAGTGTGCGTGGGGCCAGTGTGCATGGGGCCAGTGTGCGTGGGGCCAGTGTGCATGGGGCCAGTGTGTGCCGGGCCAGTGCCAGTGTGCGTGGGGCCAGTGTGCGTGGGGCCAGTGCCAGTGTGCGTGGGGCCAATGCCAATGTGCGTGAGGCCAGTGTGCGTGGGGCCAGTGCCAGTGCGCGTGGGGCCAGTGTGCGTGGGGCCAGTGTGTGTGGGGCCAGTGCACGTGGGGCCAGTGTGCGTGGGGCCAGTGTGTGGGGGGCCAGTGTGTGTGGGGCCAGTGTGCGTGGGGCCAGTGCCAATGTGCGTGAGGCCAGTGTGTGTGGGGCCATTGCGTGTGGGGCCAATGCCAATGTGCGTGAGGCCAGTGTGCATGGGGCCAGTGTGCGTGGGGCCAGTGTGCGTGGGGCCAGTGTGCGTGGGGCCAGTGTGTATGGGGCCAGTGTGCGTGGGGCCAGTGCCAGTGTGTACGCTGACCGCTGTGGACCCCAGGCTCTGGCTGGGTGGGGTCTCCCAGGCATGCGACCAAGGCTCCTGCTGGCTGGTGAGAGGGGTGTGTGTCCGTGTGCCCTGGAGCTCTACGAGGAGGAAGACAGACGCCATCAGACCCCCGGCCAGCGGGGAGAGACAGAGACGGAGCCATCAGACCCCCGGCCAGCGGGGAGAGACAGAGACGGAGCCATCAGACCCCTGGCCAGCGGGGAGAGACAGAGACGGAGCCGGAACCAGAGAGCGAGAAGCAGCCCAGCCTGGGGGGCGAACCTCCCTTCCCAGACCCCAGGGAGGGGAGGCAGGAGGCGGGGAGGGGTGCGAGAGGGGAGCAGAAATTCTTCATTAAAAATGAACCCCCGGAGCCGGGCCCGCGGCGGCGCAGGAGCCCGGTGCCGAGCCGCCCTCTCGCAGGAGCGCACAGGCCCGCGCCGGCTCCAGCCGCCCGCGGCCGACCTCGCGCGTCCTCAAAGCCAGCCTGTCCCACTTCCCCCGCCGGTTGCTACAGCAACTGAGCTCTGAGTAATCAGCTGCACGGTGACCTTTCTTCCCCCGGAGAGAGGAGGGAGGCGGAGGGAGGGCGGGCGGGGGGAGGTGAGAGGATGGAGGATGGAGGGAGGAGGAGAGAGGATGGGGGGGGGGGAGGCGGGGAGAGAAGAGAGGAGAGGGAGGAGGAGAGGATGGAGAGGGGGAGAGCGGAGGGGGAGAGATGGAGAGGAGGAGGGAGAGAGGATGGAGGGAGGGGAGGATGGCGGTGAGAGGATGGATGGAGGAGAGGGGATGGAGAGGGGGAAAGATGGAGGGGGAGGGGGAGGAGCAGGGAGGCTGAGCGGCTGGTCAAAGCGGTGGAAACACTGCAGCTGGGGTCTGGGGGCTCTGCAGGGAGGAGCTGGCAGTCAGAAGGCGGAGAGCTCAGGCGGGGGGCGGGCGGGCTGCACTGTGCAGCGGGAGGGAGGAGGTTCAGCTGGGGGTGGGAATGAGACCAGGACAGGTCCCTGCCCCGCACCCCCTTCACCTGCGCCCACCCCTCCGGTGCTGTCCCTGCCAAGCCTTCTGGGATTATCTGTGTCTCGAGTTCAAAGGCGACCCTCTCTGAGCAGTCTCCATCCTCCCATTCCCCAGATGGAAAAGTGAGGCCGGGAAGCTCAGTTTAGTTTCAGGACGCAGGCCCTTGACCTCTGTGACACCCCTTCCTTCCTCCCGCCCCCCAGCTACTTGGGACTGGGAGACAAAGTGAGCCCAGGACCAGGTCAGACCAGGTCAGGGGTGAGTCCTGGTCCGTTCCCAGCTCCCCCACTGCCCGCTCTGCCCCAGTTCCCCCGTCACAAAGCAGAGATGCCTGCGGCCAGGTGGATGCTGCCCAGGGAGACGTCCCTTGTTAGCGGGTCCTTGGAGCGGCTCACACCCAGGCATTGATGTGAAATTCTGGAAACACAGGAGAAGCAGGGAGGCTAGGGTGTGGGAGGGGTGGCTGGAGGAGCCCGGGGGTGGGTGCAGATGGGAGACAGCCACAGAGGGAGCCCTAGGCAGGAGGGGGAGTCCTAGGGAGGAGGGGGAGCCCTAGGGAGGAGGGGGAGCCCTAGGGAGGAGGGGGAGTCCTAGGGAGGAGGGGGAGTCCTAGGGAGGAGGGGGAGCCCTAGGGAGGAGGGGGAGTCCTAGGGAGGAGGGGGAGTCCTAGGGAGGAGGGGCACCACCCCGGAGGGCATGCAGCCCTCCTGGTACCTGGTATCCTGGCCTCCCACTCACAGGCTCCTCCCCCAGAGCTAGCACCAGGCCCATCCCCCACCTGGCCCTGGGACCCCCCCCAGCCTCCTGTTTACAAGGCAAGCCAACCTCCCCGCCCCCAGTCACAGCCTCTCCCACGCCCACAGAGGGGGGAGGGTGGGCAGATGGTGGGGGTGCATTTCCACCGGAATCTGCAGCCCATGGGGAGGGGAGGGGAGGGGAGGAGGGAACCCAGGGCCAGAGGGGACCTTGCATTGTAGCTGCCCCAGCCCCTAATCCTCTCCACCGAGCACCGCTCCCAAGCCCTGGTCACTCGGTCTGAGGGGGCACCTGACCCAACAACCCAGACACTTGGGCTGCACCACCCATGGATTCTGTGGGGGCCCCTTGGGTCTTCAAGGCAAGGTGTTGGGGGCCCCCTGGGGGCGGGACCACAGGAGCAGTCTCTCAAGGGTCCACTGAAAGGAGAGCTCCGTGACCCTCCCTCCCCACCCAAGCTCACAGCCAGGACTCCAGGAAGTGCCAGGGGCTGGCAGGGAGGAGCAGCAGGCGGGATGGGCATGCTCGGGGCAGGTGGGGAGCCACGTTTGGGTTTGGGGTTCTGCACTTTTATCCCAGCTTCTCACACAGTCCCCTCCAGAACCTCCCTGGGCCTGCAGTGGTGAGGGTGCGGGCCCACCCGCCTTGCGGGAGGCAAGCGACAGCTCGCTCTGAGGCCCCATCTTGTACAAATGAGGAAACCAAGGCTCGGAGCGGGTGGCGGGCCCAGGGTCAGCCCGCTGGTAGCAGGAGGCGCTGCCAGGCCCAGGTCTGCCCTGCACGAGATACATGTGAAGCCACAAAGCAACCACACAGCGTTGGCGTCAGAGCCGGCTGCCCTGGTTGTGAGCCGGGGTACCCTTGGTTCTCGACTCCCTGAACTTCCCCGTCCCAGAACCCTGCGCGCACCTGGCCCCCTCACGCAGGGTCATGGTTCCACAAACCCTACAGGCAGCCCCAGTTCACCACAGAGGTGACAGCAAGGATGGCTGTGCCCCCCGGAGCCCGCCCTGGGCCCACGCTGGTCAAGCACCCACGTATGTTCCATCACAGAGCCTCCTGGGCGCCCTGGGAGGTGGGTGCTGCTCTGATCCCAGTTTCCAGGGACAGCGAGGCTCAGAGAGATGCCGCGACTCCCTCAGGTCCCACGCTGAGTGCAGAGCTGGGGTCAGAACCACCTCTAATCTCAGAGGTGACCTTCCGCCTGTATCAACCAGACTCAGGGACGCGGGTGTCACCCACGGTGGGCAGGCTGTGAACAGAACTCCCTCGGCCTCTGTGAGGAAATGCTGATGGAAAGTGCTCAGAAGGTCCCTGTGAGCAGGGAAAGAGGAAGCTTGTCACAGGGTAGTCACATGGGCAGGGGGAGATAGGTCAGTAGGGTTGGAGAGCCGTGGTGCCCAGGACACGTGCAGCCCAGGGATCTTTCTGATGACTGGGTAGTGGGGAGAGGCACTACTGTGCCCCCTTGGACAGATAGAGAAGCTGGCAGTCTTGTAAGGCGGATGACTCACAAGTCCCACAGGGCATTCGGGTTCAAGTCGGTAAGATTCTCTGACCCCAACCAGTGTGCTCTTTGTGTATGCCACTGCTACCTCTACCCACCCTCTGACCCCATCCACCTGTCCTCCCCTCATCCACCAGCCCCTCTACCTGTCCTCCCGCCATCCACCAGCCCCTCCACCTATGCATCCACAGATCCATCCACCCAGCCACCATCCACACATCCACCTACCCACTCACCCATCCGTCTTCCCATCCACCCAGCCACCATCCACACATCCACCTACCCACTCACCCACCTACCCACTCACCCATCCGTCTTCCCATCCACCCAGCCACCATCCACACATCCACCTACCCACTCACCCACCTACCCACTCACCCATCCATCTTCCCATCTACCCAACCACCATCCACACATCCACTTACCCACTCACCCATCTGTCTTCCCATCTACCCATATGTCCATCCACACATCCACATACCCACTCACCCATCTACCCACTCACCCATCCATCTTCCCATCTACCCAGCCACCATCCACACATCCACCTACCCACTCACCCACCTACCCACTCACCTACCTACCCACTCACCCACCTACCCACTCACCCACCCATCTTCCCATCTACCCAGTCACCATCCACACATCCACCTACCCACCCAGCCACCATCCACACATCCACCTACCCACTCACCCACCTACCCACTCACCCATCCATCTTCCCATCTACCCAGCCACCATCCACACAGCCACCTACCCACTCACCCATCCGTCTTCCCATCTACCCATACGTCCATCCACACATCCACATACCCACTCACCCACCTACCCACTCACCCACTCACCCATCCATCTTCCCATCTACCCAACCACCATCCACACATCCACCTACCCACTCACCCATCCGTCCTTCCATCTACCCATCCACCATCCACCGTTCCACTTATCTACCCACCCATCCATGAACCCACTCACCTATCTTCCCATCTACACCTCTGTCCACTCATCCATTCACCACTCATCCATCTGCGCATTCACCCACTCTTCCATCCTCCTTCCACCCACCCATTCATCTACGTATTCACTCACTCATTCACCCATCCACCCATCCATCTTCCCATCCACACATCTACCTCCTCATTCATTTACCCACCCACTCATCTATCAACCATTCATCTGTCCATCCATCCAT
The DNA here is from genome assembly GCF_963455305.1 of Plecotus auritus. Taxonomy (NCBI): domain Eukaryota; kingdom Metazoa; phylum Chordata; class Mammalia; order Chiroptera; family Vespertilionidae; genus Plecotus; species Plecotus auritus. Next base: position 181,409,029 of record NC_137776.1, on the reverse strand, counting down.
CCATCCATCCATCCATCCATCCATCCATCTACTCATCTACTTATTCAACCACTCATCTAGCCATCACCCACCCAAACACCAGTCACCCACCCATGTATCCATCCATCCACCTACCTCTCACCTACCATCCATTTATCCATTCATTTAATTTTTATTCCATAAGCATTCTGAGCCTTTTTCCCACACCTTTTAGTTCTGAAACACGTGCTTATGTGAGCTGGGTGCTGATTCTGACCTCTGTGGACAGAAGTCCCCACCCCCCAGTTCAGCACACCAGTTCCAACTGGTCCCATCAAGACTACCGCCAGTGTGAGGTATAGGCTGCCCCTCTTCCCTGCCTGCCTGCCTCCACTCCAGTGGGAAGTAGGTGCTACTGCTGCTTTTCTCTCCTGAGTCACGTCACCTCCCCGCTTGGGTATATCAGTCACAGGAGAGACCTCAAAACGCGTGGAGAAAGACCCCTTTCGTAACCTTCCACTTTGCAAAGGACGCTGACCGCCGGGGACTGGGACCGTGCTATGGACACCAGAGGCTGCCATGTATCGGCTAAGACCCACCGGTCCAGGGACCAAGGACGGGGAGGAGGGTCTGGAGCAGGACCTGCACAGCTTCTGCTCCTGCCTGCCACCTGCTGTGTGACACTGGGCAACTGAGCATGGGAACAGTGCCCCTGGCCTGAGGGTTGGCGGGAAAGAGGGAAACGTTAGGAAAGGCAGCGGCCCTTCACCGACTCGATGGGGAGTTTGAAGGGGTTAGCAGCGTTCGGCCTTCGAGGCAGACCTTCTCTTACTACTAGAACCTTCCAGAAAGGTCCTTTGATTCTGCTCAGACCCGCTAACCATTCATTCATTCATTCATTCATTCAGCACCATCTGTGTACTCGGGCCTGTACGGGACTCCAGGGATCTCGAAATCAATAAAGATATTTCCTGCCCTCAAGAAATCTGCTGACCTTCGGCTTGGAACAGAAATCACAGGGGGTGCTGGTTCAGTCCCGGGGGATCTGAGGAATGTCAGCTGTGCCCGGCTGGGTGGGAGGGGGGCTCCCTGAGAAGGGGAACACTCAGGATCTGGAGGCACAGGAGGCAGATGTGGAGCAGGGCCTTCAGGGCAGAAGGAATAGCTCGTGGGAAGCCACCGGGGCTGGGGCTGGGGAGAGGGAAGAGAGGAAGGGGACGGACCCCCTTGAGTGCCTCCTGTGTGTCAGGCACGGTACCCCGTGTTCCCATCTCATTATCTCACGAACCCGCCCAACAGCCTGGCCCGGCCAGCATCCCATTCCCTTGCACCTTTCACTGATGTCAGAGCTGGGGCTCAGAAAGGACCGGCAACTTTCCCAACGTCACACAGCTCCCACCTGCTCCATCCGGGCCACCAGCCCAGGCGGTGGGCCTCACTCCAAAGTCTGGAGCCTTTTTCCATCTCCCCGCACACTGGGGGTCACCCCACAGGCTGAGGGAGGGGAGGAAGCATCCATCAGAGTGTGCCTCTGTCAGGCAACTTAGGAGGCCCGTGCATTCGCTCGGTGACAAATATCTCTTCCGCCTCCTCTGGCCAGGCCCTGTGCTGGGCTTGGAGGGTAAAGCAGTGACAAGAGGGGCTCCTCCCTGCCCCCATCCACCCGTCCTCCCATCCATCCCACTCACCCATCGGTCTTCCCCTCTACCCGTCCGTCCATCCACACAGCCACACATCTGGGGCTCCCTGGTCGGGGAGACTATGGGGATACCTCAACGCTGGGCACAACCCTGCTTTAATCAGGCTTAACATAAACCCAGGTGCTGTCCAGGCCCAAAGAGTGGGGGCCGCGGACTTCCAGAGCCGGCCGGGAGGCAGCCGGCAGAGCTGTCAGCTCGTGCAGGCTTCTCTCATCAGCATGGGGCCCAGCTTCCTGCGTAAAGATCGCCTCGGGCGTCTCTTAAAGATGCTAACGTTGCAGCTGACATTTGGGAGATACTGGCAGGCGATCAAACCCGAGCTGAAAATCGGAGCTGCTGGGCGGGGGCGGGCACCAGGCGGCGGGGACCCGGCTGGTTGGGGCCCAGGGCACGGGGGCTTGGGCAGCCTTCCCTGGTAAGGCTGCCCTTTCAGCCCCACCGGGCTGGGCAGCTGGGCACGGGCTCCTGCTGGGAGGATGTGGAGGAGGAAGAAGGATGCAGAAGGCGCGGAAGGAAGTGGGCGGAGAATGGGTATGGAGGGACCCTAAATCTCTTCGTTCACCCCAAACTCCAGGTCTTTGCCAATAATCAGACCAATTGGCAAAAAGAAAAAAAAAAAAATCACAGGCTGAAGCGTTATGGAGAAGAGGTAAGAGAATTACCTCTCTGCCAAGGGCGTCTCTGGCTGCAGTGCCGAGCTGGGTCCCTCTCAGTGGAGGGAGGAGAGTGCTCTGAGGAGGCTGGGGGCAGGGGGGTGTGCGGGGGGGGGGAAGGGGGGATTTTGGAGAGAAGGATTCACGCCCCCCCTCTGCCTTGCACACTCTCGGCCTTGCACACACTCCGACATCGCGAGCCAACCTTGTCTCCTTTCCCTTCCTGTATCCAGGCTCCTTCCCACCCACCACCACCACCATCCATCCATCCATCCACCTCCCCCACTTCCCCACCTATCCATTCATCTCTCCTACCTCCCTCCTAACCAGTCCACCCTCTGCTCACCATCTATCTGTCTAGTTAACCAGTTATCCCCTTCACTCATCCATCCACCCACCACCCATCTGAATGCCCATCCATCCCCCTGCATTTACCCAAAGAGTATTTCTTCAGACAGGAGAGGCACCAGCCCACTTTTTGGGGGCCAAGAAAGGCCCCCAGGAGGAAGACTTCCTAAGCAGAGACATGAAGAATGGGTAGGAGGGGTCCAGGGACCCACTAAACTGTGGAGGGAACGCCTCCCCCAAAGAGACGGGAGGCAAGAGACAAAGACCTCGGAGCGAACATTCCGGTGGTAGCTTCCGAGAGAGGAGCTTCCCAGCGAGCCGGCCCGGAGAGACCAACTCGGGCTGGAGTGGGAGCAGGGCCAGGGCCCGAGGCTGGGACACTTGCCTGGCACAGAGCCGTGCACACGGGACAGCGGGAAGAGAAGTGGAAGAAACAGAAGCCACGTGTTGGTCCTGCTGCTATTTTCCTCTGACCCCTCCAAACAAGCCCCTCGGGCCCCTCCCCCTCCATCCTCCCCTCCTCTGACTCCCAGGGTGCTCACCGACAGCCCCACGGCCCCACGGCAGACTGGTCCTTGAAATGCACCCATTCTAGCTCCTCCGGGTCCGGGCTGTGCTCATCCTCCTTGGTGTCCTGTCCATGGCACCTGGCCAAAGCTCAGAAAATATTCAAGCGATAACAAATATGTATCCTTGCCCTAACTGGTTTGGCTCAGTGGATAGAGCGTCGGCCTCTGGACTGAAGGGTCCCAGGTTCGATTCCGGTCAAGGGCATGTACCTTGGTTGCGGGCACATCCCCAGTAGGAGATGTGCAGGAGGCAGCTGATCGATGTTTCTCTCTCATCGATGTTTCTAACTCTCCACCCCTCTCCCTTCCTCTCTGTAAAAATCAATAAAATATATTTTAAAAAAATGTATCCTTGGCCGCTACTGCGGCGACTCAGACTGTGCGCCAGCACCCCAGGCCACAGCCCGGCCACCAGGGAGGACATGACCTAGCCACATAGCGGAAGTCCCAGAGGGTCCCAAGCTCAACGCAGGCAAGAACCCGCAGATGACCGTAAGGTGTTTATCGGAGGCTGAGCTGGGCTACAAGGCAGAAAGGCCTGACTGAAAGTTGGCCTCGATTTGGGGAAGTTGCAGGCCAGGCCGCAGAACTAAAAGGGATCCGGTCACCGGAAGATGAAGAGGATTTGGGTTTGGGCTTTTCAGAGACGCTGCTCGGGTGGGTAAGGGTTTGGAACCGAAGGAACACAAACCGGGTGGCAAATTCATAGACCCCCCCAAAGGGCCAAAGCTTTAAGATGGAAGGGACCCCAGAAAGGTCTCTGTGGGCGGATCGAGTGCGGATTCTTCTGAGGGACCAACGAAAGAATATTTTGGAGCCTTTGGAGAGAGAGATTGAAAATAGTGGACTTCCCACAGATGCAAAAGAAGGGAAAGGAGGGGTTCTGTTTGGTCACATGTCCAGATGAGGGGCCCGTAAGGACACGGTTAGAAGCAGCTGTCGTCACCCTGGCCTGGGGAGTGGGAACTCGGAGTTGCCCGGCGCTGGGAGGGAGAGGCAGCACCAGCAGCTAGAAGGAGCCGAGGCCGCAGCTGGTGGGCCGGGTGGGCCGAGGGGTCGTGGCCGAGGTCACGGCCAAAACTGGGACCAGGGATTTAATAAGCACTAGGATTAAGCGTATGAAGTTCACGATGGTGCCTATGGCGGCGATGAAAACAGCAGTGGCCACGGGGCTGCGATGCTACCGGGTGGACCGGTGGGAACTGGATGTGGACCAGATGCACAGAACACAGTGGCGCGCAGGGCGCTCACGGCGGAGGCGTGGCAACCGCCAGAGCCACCCCAGCCGCCCTAGAGGAGGACCTTGGGGAAACGGGGGGCGGGGGCTAACGAGCCCCTTCTTGCAGGACGGCCCTGAACATTGGCCTTCTGCTGACCGAAGATGATCATTCTGCGAAAGACTCGTGTACAAGGCACCACTGTGCCCCCGGACAGCGCTGAGTGCTGGTCTTCATTTCTACTCTGTCTTCTGCTATCAGTGTGGATTTGTGTTTATACAAACCTGATTTGTATGATTTCATGTTAAACCTCAAATAAACGCTTCCTTATGTGATTGTTAAAAATATATGTATCCAGCCGAAACCGGTTTGGCTCAGTGGATAGAGCGTCGGCCTGCGGACTGGGAGGTCCCAGGTTCGATTCCGGTCAAGGGCATGTACCTTGGTTGCGGGCACATCCCCAGTAGGAAGTGTGCAGGAGGCAGCTGATTGATGTTTCTCTCTCATCGATGTTTCTAGCTCTCTATCCCTCTCCCTTCCTCTCTGTGAAAAATCAATAAAATATATTTTAAAAATATATATATATATGTATCCGCGCTAGCCGGATTGGCTCAGTGGATAGGGCGTCGGCCTGCGGACTGAGGGGTCCTGGGTTCGATTCCAGTCAAGGGCACATGCCTGAGTTGTGGGCTCGATCCCCAGTAGGGGGTGTGCAGGAGGCAGCCGATCAATGATTCTCTCTCATTATTGATGTTTCCCTTCTCCCTTCCTCTCTGAAATCAATTAAAATAAGAAATATATCCTTCCGCCAAATCCTTTTCTTCTTCCTCTTGGGGGGACCTCTTCCATACACCCCATCCCCTTCCTCTCTCCCTGGTGCCCCCACCACGTTCGGTCAAACACCCACACCTGTCAGGCCCACTGCTCACAGACCTTGAACCTGTTGCATCCTGCACCTGCTCGGCCACAGCCTGGGTCAGAGGAGCAGCCGCCTCGCTCTCTCGCGGCCTCCAGGCTTGCTCTCCACCCAGACACGTGCCTGGTACAGCGAGACCTTCCTAAAATATAAGCCTGACCACTCTGTTCTCCTGCTCACACCCCTCAGGGCTCCTCAGTGCCCTTTGGGTTGAGTCCCGAACCCCTGTCCTTGTCTATAAGGCCCTTCCCAAGGGGCTAATGCTGACTTCGATGGGCTCCAGGTCCCTCCCTCTGAGATGTGAGATCTGCCACGTACACTGCAGTCCATACCGGGTCTCCTAAGCCAGTGGTTGGCAAACTGCGGCTCGCGAGCCACATGCGGCTCTTTGGCCCCTTGAGTGTGGCTCTTCCACAAAATACCACGGCCTGGGCGAGTCTATTTTTTATTTTATTTTAAATATATTTTATTGATTTTTTACAGAGAGGAAGGGAGAGGGATAGAGAGTTAGAAACATCGATGAGAGAGAGACATCGATCAGCTGCCTCCTCCACTGGGGATGTGCCCACAACCAAGGTACATGCCCTTGTCCAGAATCGAACCCGGGACTCCCCAGTCCGCAGTGTGACACTCTATCCACTGAGCCAAACCAGTCAGGGCACGGGCAAGTCTATTTTGAAGAAGTGGCGTTAAAAGAAGTTTAAGTTTAAAAAATTTGGCTCTCAAAAGAAATTTCAGTCATACTGTTGATATTTGGCTCTGTTGCCTAATGAGTTTGCCGACCCCTGTCCTAAGCCACGGTCCTGGCTCAGCCACCGGGCCGGCCAACTCCCCGCTCGTCCCTGCCAACTCCCCTCCTCAAACCCCCTCATTCCGAGCCAGGGAGCAAGCCCATGTTCCCAAGGCCACCGCCAGCGCCCGGCTGGCACGCAGGTGAAAGAAAAGACGGCCAAGCCCTGGCCGGTGTGGCTCAGTGGATGGAGCGTCAGCCTGCAGGCTGAAGGGTCCCAGGTTCAATTCTGGTCAAGGGCACATGCCCGGGTTGTGGGTTCGGTCTCCAGTAGGGGACGTGCAGGAGGCAGCCAATCAATGATCTCTCTCATCATTGATGTTTCTCTCTCTCTCTCTCCCTCTTCCTTTCTCTCTGAAATGAATAAAAAAATATATATTTTTTAAAAAGGAAAGAAAAGATGGCTGAGAGCTACAGGAATATCTGAGTTTACCCCGGACCCTCCCTGCCCAGATCCGAGCATTTCCCGTTGTCATAGGGAAGCCAACCGCCTGGCCTCTTCTCTGCCTACAAACACTTTTGCTGATTTTATGGCGACAAGAATGTTCTTTCTGTCCTCACATTCACGGAAGGAGAGCCCTGGCCCTGACTCCGAATTGATTCTAGCTGGAGGCGTCCTCCCGTGGCAGGCTCCAGGGAAAGGGTTTATCTGTTTGTTCCATGACCTTGAGCGGGAGCTGAGGCGGCCAGAAGGAGGAGAGGCAGAGGGAGCTGGGAGGGGAAGGAGGGGAGAGCTGGCGCCGTGGCCCCAGGACCAGCGCTCTGCCCGGGGGACCGGCGGGTGATGGGAAGCGAGGGGAGCGGGAGGGGACAGGCCACGCTGCCTGCACAGCTCGGCCACGGCCACGGCCGCCTCATTGAACTTGGTCCTCCAGGGTCCCCGGCTGCACTGTCTGTCTGTCGCCATCCCTGGTTCCCCTGGAAACTGATCGGACGAGGTGTTCAGAGAGCTGGGAGGAGATGTCAGCCGCCCAGGCAGAAACGGAACTGCCGTCCGCACGGGGCCACCGTGGCCATGACAGACCCAACGCCGGACAGACACTCAGCCCAGGCGCCGGCCTTGCCCACGGGAGCCCGCAGACAAGGGCGGTGGGCAGGGGCAAGCAACGAAGAAATAACGGAGCCTCTTCAGGAAGGATCTCCTCCCCCTCCCCCTGGGCCGTGACTGAGATTTAACCCAAACATGTACCAGCCGTCTGCTATTTGCCCGGGGCCTGTCCCTCCATGAGCCAACCATCTTCTCTCCGATTGAGCTGGAGGCAAACTTCAAGTAGGGACTGTTCACTTCCTCCCAAATAATCTCATCTTTTTTTTCTTCTTTTTTTTGGTTCATCCTCACCTGAGGATATTTTCCCACTGATTTTAGAGAGTGGAAGGGAGGGGGAGAGACTGAGAGAGAGAAACATTGATGTGAGAGAGACGCATCGATTGGTTGCCTCCCGCATGCACCCCAACCAGGGCCAGGGATCCAGCCTGCAACTGAGGTACGTGCCGTTGGCTGGAGTTGAACCCGGGACCCTTCCGTCCACAGGCCTATTCACTGAGCCAAACCGGCTAGAGCCCAAATAACCTCATTTTTAATACAAAATTAAAACACGCTTATTGTTGTTGTAGAAAACACAGGTGAGCTCAATGAAGGAAATAAAGCCACGCTTCATGCCGTGACTGTGGGCGTTTGGGTGAGCCCTCCCACCCCCGGGCTCCCAAAATCAACCTTTGCCCTGAGTCTTGCGCACAACAGACATATGAGAATGACTTTCTGTCTGATCATTTACCTGTTGATTCATTATTCATTCATTCTAAACCGATCCCTGGGGCCCTCAGTAGGCACCCATTTGGCTTTAAATTCTTGGGGGGGGGTGTTGCAAACAGAGGTACAGAGACCTGGGCAATGCAGGTGTAACCCAAAAAAAGCCAAGGACCCACATTCCCCGAGGCTCACTCTCCCCTAAGAGACTAACCAGCACTCAGAAGTAATGTAGATGAGTTTTCTGAATTTACTGGTCTCCCCAAGAACCGTGAAGGGGTGCCACTCACTGGCTCTCACTGGCCCTTGTCCTGTCACCCAGTTCTCTCAATGGAAGCTCTGGATGTTTGCACCTGCCCAACTCCTGAACCCTTTGATGCGTCTATGGGACTTTCCTGTCACCCTCACTTCCCAGATATTACCCTGGACTATATACTCAGGGTGCCACCCCTTCTCTGCCCCTCCCCCAGGTGGAGTGAGTGGTCAAGAGCCCCATCTCTGAGTCCAAACACTGGCCCCGTCCCCCTCCTGCTCTGTGGCCTTCGGCCAGTCACCTGACCCTGTGCTTCCCCGAGCGCCGGCCACACGCTGGGGCTGGTGCACGCACTGTTTGTTGACGTGACAAGAGAGGCATGGAAACCGAGAGCAATTAGAAGCGTTCGTTTCCATTTGGCAATCCGACATGCAACTGTGACTGTGTCTGTAGCAAAAGCATCATTGCCGACAGATTGAAAACGTTTGCTCTAAAAGTTCCTTCAGCACAGGCAGCTTGAGACGCAGAGCCTTCGCCTGCTCCGGGCCTCGGTTTTCCCATCAGTAAAACGGGAAGAATGGTGGCCCCTAAGCTCACCGGGTTCCTGGGAAGAGTAAATGAGCTCATTTGTGGAAGACTCTCAGGATAGTGGCTGGGCATTGCAATCCCTCAGGAAACGTCAAGGTCGCTATGATTTTTGTATATTGTCCAGGGGTGGGCAAACTTTTTGACTCGAGGGCCACAATGGGTTCTTAAACTGGACCGGAGGGCCGGAACAAAAGCATGGATGGAGTGTTTGTGTGAACTAATATAAATTCAAAGTAAAGGAGCGGAGGGGAGAGCAAGAGAACCGGATAGAACAGCCGGATCCGGCCCGCGGGCCGTAGTTTGCCCACGGCTGATATTGTCCCTATTCTGCATTAAAAACACTACATTCTCCACTCTCCCTCCCGGGAGCATGCCCATGCCTTTCCCGTTCCCTTTCTCCCCGCCCCCCCTCCCGCCCCCACTTCCCAGGTTCCCAGGCACATTGCCACTTGCTTCCTCACTCCCCAGCTCCAGGGGCGCCTTCTTTACCTCCGTAGCTTGTTTCCTAAGCCCATTTCTTCCAGGAACTGCCTCTTCGGCCTCTGTAACATGCCCAGTCAATGTTCTCTTACAGTTTGGGTTTTGCTCCGAATTCTTCCCTGGCCAGGACCCAAGTACGGAGGTTGCTGAACCCAGGTTCGGTCTGACCCCACCCGTCAGACACCTGGTGCCGATCCTGCCGCCGCCAACATATCCGGTGCGAGGACTTGGATCGTTTCATCGCTGGTTACAAGGCCCACTCACATGCAGGGAATACCACTTCTAGATGCCAGCGCCGCCTCCTTCTGTGCCCAGGCCTCATCGTCCCCTGACGGAGAGCAAGGATCTCTGGGCTCTGAAGGAGAACGTCGCCCCTTTCAGCAGGAAGCAGCACAAGAGACTCTGCGCCCCTTTTCTCTGAAAGGTTTCAGAGCCAAGATCTGGAGGGGAGGATGCTGTAGGCAGGTAGACATGAGCAGAGCGAGGATGATGGGCCAGGTCACCAGGATGGAAAGCCCAGGGGCCTAGCAAGGGACAATCGATTGCTGGGTGGGACCTCGCCCCCAGGGTGACTTCCTTCCCAAGCACATCACTGGTGATGCAGTTTGGACCCCCTGACCTTTCCTCCCCAGAGAAAACCTCTAGGCCTCAGTTGTATTTCAGCTCCAGGCCCAGATAAGCAACAAAACCAGCCATGGCTGACGTCAGGACCACCTGCATCGGATAATGGCTCCCTGCCCTGGTGCCAGCCAAGCAATCAGTGGAGACCATGGCCCTGAGTGGACACACCTGGAAAGCTACTGCACATTCTATTAAGATCTTTCCCTGGGGCCTCCCCTAAAATCTCCGCCCTTGAAACCTTAGGATGGAGGACCCAGTGCACTCTCCCTCGCAGGAGCACGCCCCATGTCTCTCCTACCACCTCCCCCTGCCCCCCAGGCACCACGTTACCATTAGCTTCCTCACTCCCCAGCTCCAGGGGCCCTTCTCCTAGCTCAGCAATTTACTCAATAAATGTTCTCTCTCTCTCACACACACACACACACACACACACACACACGCACGCACGCACGCACCACCTTCTCCTCGGAGGGTAAGAGAGGAGAATTTGGGGGGAAGTGGACCCAGGTCAGTGCATCCCACTCCACCCTCCGTCCCTGAGACCGAGACACCCCGGTGATTGGTTGCATGTTGTGTGCCACCCCCAGTTTGTACGGTGAAGTCCTAACCCCGGCACCTCAGAATGTGAAAGTATTTGGAGATAAGGTTTTACAAGAGGTAATTCAGTTCAGACGAGACCATGGAGGCGGGCCCTAACCCGTGTGACAGATTCCCTATCAAGAGAGGGACACGTAGGAAGATACCAGACACCTCATGTTGTGGTGACCCCCAACCATAAAATTATTTTCGTTGCTACTTCATAACTGTAATTTTGCTGCTGTTATGAATCGTAATGTAAATATCTGTGTTTTCCCACGGTCTTAGGCGACCCTGCTAGCGGTTCTCAACCTGTGGGTCGCGACCCGCTGCTGTAGAGCCTAAGACCATCGGAAAACACAGATATTTACATTACGATTCATAACAGCAGCAAAATTACAGTTATGAAGTAGCAACAAAAATAATTTTATGGTTGGGGGTCACCACAACATGAGGAACTGTATTAAAGGGTCGTGGCATTAGAAAGGTTGAGAACCACTTCCAGTGTGAGGGCTACCCTCCCCTAGGGGGAAGGAAAGGCGCTCTCTCTCTCTCTCTCTCTCTCTCTCTCTCTCTCTCTCTCTCTCTCTATATATATATATATATATATATATATATATATATATATATATATATATATATTTTTTTTTTTTAAATCCTCACCTGAGGCTATTTTTTCTATTGGTTTTTAAAAAGAGTGGAAGAGCCCTAGTCGGTTTGGCTCAGTGGATAGAGCGTCGGCCTGCGGACCAGAGGGTCCCAGGTTCGATTCCGGTCAGGGGCACATGCCCAGGGTTGCCGGCTCAGTCCCCGGTAGGGGGCGTGCAGGAGGCAGCTGATCAATGATTCTCTCTCATCATTGATCTTGCTCTCTCTTGCTCTCTCTTCCTCTATGAAATCAATAAAAATATATTTTAAAAAAAAAGAGTGGAAGGGAGAGGGACAGAGAGAAACACCGATGTGAGAGAGACACATCAATTGGTTGCTTCCCACATGCCCCCAACCAGGGCCAGAAGTCTGCAACAGAGGTATGTGCCCTTGACCAGAATTGAACCCAGGATGCTTCAGTCCAAGGGCCAATGCTCTATCCACAGAGCCAAACCAGCTAGGGCAAGGCTCTATTTAAAAAATATATATTATATATACATATACATATACATATACATATACATATATATATATCCTATCTAATAAAAGAGTAATATGTAAATTAACCATCACTCCACTACGCTCACAAGCCACGCCCACCAGCCACACACACACCAGCCAATCAGGAGCGAATATGCAAATAAACCCACCCAAGATGGCTACGGCCACAGAGAGCAGGAGGGAGGCTTGGGTTTCCCCGGCAATGGAGGAAGCCAAGCTTTCCACCTGCCCTTGCCGGCCTAGGCCTCCACTCAAGGCTACAAAGTTTCAATGATAGAAGATACATAAACCCAAAAAGAAATGACGGCAGCCACGGAGCTGGAAAGAGCAGGAGGCTAGGGTTGCCCCCGGCGATGGAGGAAGCCAAGCTTTCCGCACACCCTGGCCAGCCCAGTCCTCCGCTTAAGGCTACAAAGTTTCAATGATAGAAGATACATAAAACAACAAAAAAAAAATGGCTGCCACCACTGAGCAAGCAGAAGGCTTGACTCCGCTCCAGGCTACAAAGTTTCAATTGTAGAAGATAAATAAACCCCAGGTACCAGGGCCTCTGCTTGGGTCGCCAGGGGGCATGGCTGGCCTGCAAACCACCACAGGCCCCTCGCCCAGGCCGCCCCACACGCCAAGGGAACCCCCACCCTGATCCGGGACACCCTTCAGGGCAAACCAGCTGGCCCCCACCCATGCACCAGGCCTCTATCCTATCTAATAAAAGAGTAATATGCAGATTGACCATCACTCCAACACACAAGATGGCTGCCCCCATGTGGTCAAAGATCCTGCCCCCATGTGGACACAAGATGGCCAGCAGGGGAGGGCAGTTGGGAGGAACCAGGCCTGCAAGGGAGGGCAGTTGTGGGTGATCAAACCTGCAGGGGAGGTCAGTTAGGGGTGACCCAGCCGGCAGAGGAGGGAAGTTGGGGGTGACTGGGTCTGCAGGGAAGGGCAGTTGGGGGGGACTCAGGCCTGAAGGGGAGAGCAGTTGGGGGGTACCAGGCCTGCAGGGGAAGGCAGTTAGGGGCAAACAGGCTGGCAGGGGAGCAGTTAGGCATCAATTAGGCTGGCAGGGGAGTGGTTAGGTGGTGATCAGGCTGGCAGGTAGAAGCAGTTAGGGGCAATCAGGAAGGCAGGCAGGCGAGCAGTTGGGAGCCAGCAGTCCTGGATTGTGAGAGGGAGGTCCCAGATTGGAGAGGGTGCAGGCTGGGCTGAGAAACACACACCCCCGTGCACGAATTTCCCCATATATATGTAATTATTTTAGAGGAAGAGGAGGAGAGGAAGAGAGAGAGAAAGAAACATCAATTATGAGAGAGATTCATTGATCGGCTGCCTCAGGCATGCCCCCCAACGGGGATCGAGCCGTACCTGACTGGGAATCGAACCGTGACCTCCTGGTTCATGGGTCAACGCTCAACCCCTGAGCCACACCAGCAGGGCCAGAGCGTTTCTTAATGGCATTTTTCTTCAGTCTAGACCAGTGGTCGGCAAACTCATTAGTCAACAGAGCCAAATATCAACAGTACAACGACTGAAATTTCTTTTGAGAGCCAAAATTTTTAAACTTAAACTTTTTCTAACGCCACTTCTTCAAAATAGACTCGCCCAGGCCATGGTATTTTGTGGAAGAGCCATACTCAAGGGGCCAAAGAGCCGCATGTGGCTCGCGAGCCGCGGTTTGCCAACCACAGGCCTAGACTATTCTTTATCGAGTATGTGTGGATCACCCACTTTGCAGAGTGTCTACAGAAAGGTTAGAGTGTCTTCTATCATTGAAACTTTGTAGCCTTACACATTTCCGGGGACACAGACATAAATTTAAAATTCCTATCTGCTCCAAGATCATACCATGCATGCCAAATGCCAGGATGTCAGAAGTGTTACTAAGATGTCATTTGTTAACTCAAATTTTGCAGAATCAACTGACTGCCCGTGGGTCAGGGACTGTGTCTGCTTTGCCCACTTGTCATGCCAAGAGCAGGCTGCTCCAAAAACGGCCCTGGGTTCTCCCTCTCCGTTGTCTGCGAGGCAAGCTGATGGGGCGGGGGGCCAGGGCGGGGCCACCACTCGGGATGGGGTGTCCATGTCCAAGCTTAGCTCCTGGCAGGCGGCCCGGTGGCCTTCTCCTCACGACCTCCCTGCATCCTCCATGGGCCCCGGAGTCTCGCTTCGTTTCTCTTTCATTGGAGAGAGATGAGAAATATTTGCATTTTTCAGCCCTGCAAATCCAAGATTTCTGGATTTCCTCTTTCCCTTTCAATCCCTCGTTGCGGACGGGCTAATTCCCATTGGCGCTCATCTGCGGACGGCAGAGTCTTGTGAGATGCAGTGTATCCGTTTGCTCGGGCTGTTGTCACAAAGGACCACAGAAATGTGTCGTTTCCCAGTTCTGGAGGCCAGAGGTCAGGAAGGATGTGCCCCAGGCCTCCCGCCAGGGCTGGGAGGTGGCTGTCTCCTTCCTGTGTCTTCACACTGCCTCCCCCGGTACCTGCTTGTGGGTTGTGTGAATGTTTCTGAGGGGGACACCAGTCACACTGGATTAGGGGCCCTGACAACCTCTTAATTACCTCTTCTTAATTTCATCTTAATTACCTCTTCCAGGACCCCATTTCCAAATACAGTCACATTCTGAGGTCCTGGAGGTGAGGGCTGCAACATATGAATTGGGGGGACACGATTCAGCCCAAAACATGCAGCGAATAGCAACCAAGACATGCCAGACATTTCTGCTTCCCACGCTCTTCAGCAAAAGCCAGGAGCGCAATGTCGTATCCGCTTTGCAAGTTACCGTAGACAAGCATCTTCCCCAGTGTTTCCCACGAGATAATGCGGGTCACCATCTTTTCCGGTAACGGTTTCCTGTGACCTGGTACCTGCTTCTGGAGCCGATGCTACATATTTGTTATTGTAGCCACTGCTGCTAGGTACTCATTTCTGTATTGGTCAGGTTTTGCTCCGTTGTGCTACTTAACAAGCATCCCCCAGATATCAGGAGATTTCCACAGCCCAGGTTTGTTTTCACGTTTGCTTGCCGCTCTGCTTCACACGTCCTCTTCATTTGGGGATCCAGGCTGAAGGAGTAGTCTCTCTCTAGGATGTGGCGACCAGAGAGAAAAGGGCCAGAGAGCTGGGTAGCTTTTAACTCTTCTGCTGGGCACTGGTAGGCGGTCAGTTCTGCCCACATCTCCTTAGTGAGATGGCTGAACAAGTCACATGGCTGAGCTGATGCCAGGGGATGTGCAAGTGCCAGGTATGCTCTGCCCATGGAGGTGCCGAGTGGCTGACGCCGCCGGGCCGGGGATTCCTGAGACAATGGCACCATCTGCCACCTGTTACCGCTGGTGAAGGTTTACTGTGTGGGGCTTGGCACGGGACTTCACACCATCAGCTCCTTGGTTCCTCTTCCTAGCCCCGTTTGATGGATGAGAAAACGAGGCTCTGCGAGGGGCAGAGACCGGTCTAGTGTTATAAACGAGACTGTGAACATACTTGGAAAAACCCTAAGTGTCTACACACAGGCCAGGTCTCACTCCTGCGACGTCTCTCCTCACAGCCGGACGGGGGAGAAAACGCTTGGTCAGGACGGGCTGGCGCCGTGTTCTCAGTTGGGGGGGGCAGGTCATGAGCCGCCTGCACACCCAGCCAGGGTGTTGGAAGAGTCTGTTCCTTGGGGAGCTCACACCCCACCTTTCAGCTCAGCTCTGCCTCAGCCCCCAGCCTGAGTCCAGGAATTCTGCCAGAGCTGTGCAGGGCGGAGGGAGGGCAGGGGTTTATGTAAATAAATGCAGCTCCCCTTGGAGGAAGGGAGAGGCGGAGCCGTCCCAGCAGCCCGTGTGTGTGTGTGTGTGTGTGTGTGTGTGTGTGTGTGTGTGTGTGTAGTGTGTGTGGTGTGTATGTGGGGTGTGTGTGTGTGTGTGTGTGTGTAGTGTGTGTGGTGTGTATGTGGGGTGTGTGTGTGTGTGTGTGTGTGTGTGTGTGGTGTGTGTGTGGTGTGTGTAGTGTGTGTGGTGTGTATGTGGGGGGGTGTGTGTGTGTGGTGTGTATGTGGGGGGGGTGTGTGTGTGGTGTGTATGTGGGGTGTGTGTGTGTGTGTGGTGTGTGTGGTGTGTATGTGTGGTGTGTGTGTATGTGTGGTGTGTGTGTGTGGGGGGTGTGTGTGTGTGTGGGGGGGGGTGTGTGGGGGTGTGTGTGTGTGGGGGGGGGATGTGTGTGGGGTGTGTGTGTGGGGTGTGTGTGTGGTGTGTATGTGGGGTGTATGTGGGGTGTGTGTGTGTGTGTGTGTGTGTGGTGTGTATGTGTGTGTGGTGTGTATGTGGGGTGTATGTGGGGTGTGTGTGTGTGTGTGTGTGTGGTGTGTATGTGTGTGTGGTGTGTATGTGGGGTGTATGTGGGGTGTGTGTGTGTGTGTGGACAGAAGCCCCTCCTGCCCTAAGTCCCTCTGGGGCTGAGCACTCTGGTGTCGGTTTGTTGGTTTGAGAGAAGGAGGAGGAACCTAAACGTTTGTGTGATCTTATTATCCTGGTTTTACAGACGGGGAACTGAGGCCCGGAGCGGGTATACAGATGGTTATACAGACAGGGAAACTGAGGCCCGGAGCGGGTATACAGATGGTTTTACAGATGGGGAAACTGAGGCCCGGAGCGGTTATACAGATGATTATACAGACAGGGAAACTGAGGCCCGGAGCGGTTATACAGATGGTTTTACAGATGGGGAAACTGAGGCCCGGAGCGGGTATACAGATGGTTATACAGACGGGGAAACTGAGGCCTGGAGCGGGTATACAGATGGTTATACAGACGGGGAAACTGAGGCCCGGAGCGGTTATACAGATGGTTTTACAGACAGGGAAACTGAGGCCCGGAGCGGTTATACAGATGGTTTTACAGATGGAAACTGAGGCCCGGAGCGGGTATACAGATGGTTTTACAGACGGGGAAACTGAGGCCCGGAGCGGGTATACAGATGGTTTTACAGATGGGGAAACTGAGGCCCGGAGCGGGTATACAGATGGTTTTACAGATGGGGAAACTGAGGCCCGGAGCGGGTATACAGATAGTTTTACAGATGGGGAAACTGAGGCCCGGAGCGGGTATACAGATGGTTTTACAGACAGGGAAACTGAGGCCCGGAGCGGTTATACAGATGGTTTTACAGACGGGGAAACTGAGGCCCGGAGCGGGTATACAGATGGTTTTACAGATGGGGAAACTGAGGCCCGGAGCGGGTATACAGATGGTTTTACAGATGGGGAAACTGAGGCCCGGAGCGGGTATACAGATGGTTTTACAGACGGGGAAACGGAGGCCCGGAGCGGGTATACAGATGGTTTTACAGATGGGGAAACTGAGGCCCGGAGCGGTTATACAGATGGTTTTACAGATGGGGAAACTGAGGCCCGGAGCGGTTATACAGATGGTTTTACAGATGGGGAAACTGAGGCCCGGAGCGGTTATACAGATGGTTTTACAGATGGGGAAACTGAGGCCCGGAGCGGTTATACAGATGGTTTTACAGATGGGGAAACTGAGGCCCGGAGCGGGTATACAGATGGTTTTACAGACGGGGAAACTGAGGCCCGGAGCGGTTATACAGATGGTTTTACAGACGGGAAAACTGAGGCCCAGAGCGGTTAAACAGATGGTTTTACAGACGGGGAAACTGAGGCCCGGAGTGGGTATACAGATGGTTTTACAGATGGGGAAACTGAGGCCCGGAGCGGTTATACAGATAGTTTTACAGACGGGGAAACTGAGGCCCGGAGCGGGTATACAGATGGTTATACAGACGGGGAAACTGAGGCCCGGAGCGGTTATACAGATAGTTATACAGACGGGGAAACTGAGGCCCGGAGCGGGTATACAGATGGTTATACAGATGGGGAAACTGAGGCCCGGAGCGGGTATACAGATAGTTATACAGATGGGGAAACTGAGGCCCGGAGCGGGTATACAGATGGTTTTACAGACGGGGAAACTGAGGCCCGGAGCGGTTATACAGATGGTTTTACAGATGGGGAAACTGAGGCCCGGAGCGGTTATACAGATGGTTTTACAGACAGGGAAACTGAGGCCCGGAGCGGTTATACAGATGGTTTTACAGATGGGGAAACTGAGGCCCGGAGCGGTTATACAGATGGTTTTACAGATGGGGAAACTGAGGCCCGGAGCGGGTATACAGACGGTTTTACAGATGGGGAAACTGAGGCCCGGAGCGGTTATACAGACAGTTATACAGATGGGGAAACTGAGGCCCGGAGCGGGTATACAGATGGTTTTACAGACGGGGAAACTGAGGCCCAGAGCGGTTATACAGATGGTTTTACAGATGGGGAAACTGAGGCCCGGAGCGGGTATACAGATGGTTATACAGACGGGGAAACTGAGGCCCGGAGCGGTTATACAGATAGTTTTACAGATGGGGAAACTGAGGCCCGGAGCGGTTATACAGATGGTTTTACAGACGGGGAAACTGAGGCCCGGAGCGGGTATACAGATGGTTATACAGACGGGGAAACTGAGGCCCGGAGCGGGTATACAGATGGTTTTACAGACGGGGAAACTGAGGCCCAGAGCGGTTATACAGATGGTTTTACAGATGGGGAAACTGAGGCCCGGAGCGGGTATACAGATGGTTATACAGACGGGGAAACTGAGGCCCGGAGCGGTTATACAGATAGTTTTACAGATGGGGAAACTGAGGCCCGGAGCGGTTATACAGATGGTTTTACAGACGGGGAAACTGAGGCCCGGAGCGGGTATACAGATGGTTATACAGACGGGGAAACTGAGGCCCGGAGCGGGTATACAGATGGTTTTACAGACGGGGAAACTGAGGCCCGGAGCGGTTATACAGACGGTTTTACAGACGGGGAAACTGAGGCCCGGAGCGGGTATACAGATGGTTTTACAGACGGGGAAACTGAGGCCCGGAGCGGGTATACAGATGGTTTTACAGACGGGGAAACTGAGGCCCAGAGCGGTTATACAGATGGTTATACAGATGGGGAAACTGAGGCCCGGAGCGGTTATACAGATGGTTTTACAGATGGGGAAACTGAGGCCCGGAGCGGGTATACAGATGGTTTTACAGACGGGGAAACTGAGGCCCGGAGCGGTTATACAGACAGTTATACAGACGGGGAAACTGAGGCCCGGAGCGGTTATACAGATGGTTATACAGATGGGGAAACTGAGGCCCGGAGCGGTTATACAGATGGTTTTACAGATGGGGAAACTGAGGCCCGGAGCGGTTATACAGATGGTTATACAGACGGGGAAACTGAGGCCCAGAGCGGTTATACAGATGGTTATACAGATGGGGAAACTGAGGCCCGGAGCGGGTATACAGATGGTTTTACAGACGGGGAAACTGAGGCCCGGAGCGGTTATACAGATGGTTTTACAGACGGGGAAACTGAGGCCCGGAGCGGTTATACAGATGGTTATACAGACGGGAAAACTGAGGCCCGGAGCGGTTATACAGACAGTTATACAGACGGGGAAACTGAGGCCCGGAGCGGTTATACAGATGGTTTTACAGACGGGGAAACTGAGGCCCGGAGCGGTTATACAGATGGTTTTACAGACGGGGAAACTGAGGCCCGGAGCGGTTATACAGATGGTTTTACAGACGGGGAAACTGAGGCCCGGAGCGGTTATACAGACAGTTATACAGACGGGGAAACTGAGGCCTGGAGCGGTTATACAGATGGTTATACAGATGGGGAAACTGAGGCCCGGAGCGGTTATACAGATGGTTATACAGACGGGGAAACTGAGGCCCGGAGCGGTTATACAGATGGTTATACAGATGGGGAAACTGAGGCCCGGAGCGGGTATACAGACAGTTATACAGATGGGGAAACTGAGGCCCGGAGCGGGTATACAGACAGTTATACAGACGGGGAAACTGAGGCCTGGAGCGGTTATACAGATGGTTATACAGATGGGGAAACTGAGGCCCGGAGCGGGTATACAGACAGTTATACAGACGGGGAAACTGAGGCCCGGAGCGGTTATACAGATGGTTATACAGATGGGGAAACTGAGGCCCGGAGCGGGTATACAGACAGTTATACAGACGGGGAAACTGAGGCCCGGAGCGGTTATATAGACAGTTATACAGATGGGGAAACTGAGGCCCGGAGCGGTTATACAGACAGTTATACAGACGGGGAAACTGAGGCCTGGAGCGGTTATACAGACAGTTATACAGACGGGGAAACTGAGGCCCGGAGCGGTTAAAGTGACTGCACAGTCAGCGGTGAAGGACCCGGCAGTGAGGCCAGAACACAGGCCCTTGCGGATCTGCATCCAGCAGGCCACAGGGTGGGCCCACGGGGGTGCTTAGAGAGCGGGGTCTCCCCTGCTCCCCAGAGCTGTCCTGTGGGCACACAGGGGGCGGGCTGCTTAGAGAGCGGGGTCTCCCCTGCTCCCCAGGGCTGTCCTTGGGCCTTCCCAGGCCACCCAGGGATGACATAGGTGCCACGGTGGTTCTCAGGCTAAGGGACATGTGTGGGGCCCGAGGTAATGAGGGAGCATCTGGCAGGGTCAGAGCACTCTGCCCAAAAGCAGGGGTCCTCAAACTCTTTAAACAGGGGGCCAGTTCACTGTCCCTCAGACCGTTGGAGGGCCGGACTATAGTTTAAAAAAAAACTATGAACAAATTCCTATGCGCACTGCGGGCCCGGGACGAGTCGGCTGCTAAGCAGGACAGGCAGCGGCACCCGGCGGGCCGGATCCATGTCCTCGGGCCGTATGTGGCCCGCGGGCCGTAGTTTGAGGACCCCTGGCCCAAAGGGTGGTGTGAGAAGGACACCCCAACATACACAGCACACACAGCCCACATACACTACACTCACACACCACACTCTCACACACCACACTCACATACCACACTCACACACTCACATACCACACTCACATACCACACTCACACACTCACATACCATACTCACATACCACACCCAGACACTCACACCACACTCACACGCCACACCCACATACCACACTCACACACCACACTCACACACTCACACGCCACACTCACACACCACACGCATAGACTACACACCACACCCACATACCACACTCACATACCACACTCACACACACACTCACACACCACACTCACACGCCACACTCACACACCACATGCATAGACTACACACCACACTCACACACCACATGAAAGTCCCAGGTTGCTGCAGACAGAGCTCTGGGCTTCCCATCCCGCACCCCACACCCCGCACCCCGCACCCCGCACCCCGCACCCCGCACCCCGCACCCCGCTGACTTAGCCTCCGTCTGGGGACTGGGACGTGGGATTCCTGCTGGCTCCGGAGGCAGTGCGGAGGGAAGAAGGAGCAGGCAGTGGGGGCCACAGAGGGTGCAGGAGGGCGAGGGGGCGAGCTTGCTGCTGACACCCCTTCACCTTTGGAGCACAGAGCACGCCCACCTCCTGGGGAAGGGGCAGGGAGGACTGGACCGTCCTGACTGGGTCCTGTCCTAGAGGTTTCAACCCCCCAGGCCTCTGGGTGGCCAGGTGGGGCTTCCCCAGCGGGGATGGGCTGGGACCCCGGGACCCTGGTTTCCTGAGGCCATTGCCCAAGCCCTCGTGGTCCAGCAGGGCCCCAGCCAGCCTCTCCCTGCAGAAGGGGCTGAGCTTTCCAAGCCGCCCACTGCTCCCCGTGCAGCCAGCGGCCCCCCTGATGCCACTGCCAGGCCCTGAGAGAGCGGACAGACACCTTTCTAGAAGGAAGTGTTGACTCGCGCTTGTATTGACAGAAAAACCCGGGAGAGTTCACGTTAAACTCACACCGATGACCTGGGGAACAGAGTTGCGAGGTGCTGGGAGGTAATTTTACTATTTTCCTCCACCTTGCGTCCCGTAACAACGGAGGCATCTAATGTTTTGAATTAAAAAGATAAGCAAATGGTTGGGGGGGTGCGGGTGAGGAGTGGGCCCCTCGAGTCTCTACAGAAGACATCAGCACTTGCTTCCCAGCCTCACTCCAGGCCAAAGGGGGCAGCTTTGTCCAAGGGCCCGGCTCTCTCTCCTCTCCTGCCTCGTCTTCCCCAGCAGGGGCAGCCCCGGGCGGAGGGAGGCGGGGCGGGGGCGGGGGCGGCCTCACTCCCCTCGGTTGGGACCAGAGCATCTAAAATGGACTGCGGAGTCCTGGCCGCGAGAAGCCTGGAGCCTGTGGGCAGGTGGCTACAGAACCGTATGCTGCAAGCACCGCTCACGTCAACAGAACATGGTTCCCAAGGAGGTCACAGGGAGGGGTCTTGGGGAGCAGAGTCTGTGCCCAGCCGCTGAGCCCACGTCATGCCCGGGAAGCGACAGGCACCAGGCAAGAGAAGTGGGTGCAGTGGGCACAGGACGGATCCCGGGGCAGAGCCGCCCCCACGTGCCCAGCGCATTGCATGCTTTGATGTGGTCCTCACGGGAGGAACCCTGGGCTCCATCTGAAGGTCAGAGAAAGGTCAGTGGCCACGGTCGCCCACTGGAAGCGCCATGGCCAGCGCTGGAGCCCAGGTCCATCAGATGCAAAGACCTCCGGCCCCGCGCCCGGCCCGCTGTGCAGCGCTGTCCAGAGCCCTCATCCTCGGGGCCTGCGCAGAGCGGGGCCCAGGCACGTCCGTGTAGGCACACTGCAACCTCCTTGTTCTGCTTCTGCCAGGCTGTGACCTTGGCCACGTCATTCTCAGTTGCCAGGGCCCATTCCCCTATCTGGGCAGAAAGGGGGCTGCCCTGGGGGTATCCTAGCTCCCCCTGCAGGGCCAATACCCAATGCCTAAGCCAGGAAGGGGATCTGGTGGGGATCCCTGGAGCTGGGGCAAATTTTGGGGCCGGGGCTCCTTTTGGGGTGACCAAGGAGAGTCCCACAGATGGCCCCCGGAACCTTCCATCCAGCAGCCCTGGCCAAGCGTGGCTCCCACCTCCGTTCCTCGGCCACCCGGAGCCGGAGCTGGATTGGACCAGGCGCGGGCCCCACACACTCCAGAATCATGCATTCACTCTCGCCTCTGGCTGGGGCAGCCCCCACCCCAGCTGGTGCCCAAAGCACCTTGAAAAATCTCCCCCCACCACCGCACTCTCCTTCCCCAGCACCCAGCCCCAATCTTTGCGAGGTGAGCAGAGAGCGAGGGGGAGAGGAGAGAGCGGAGGGAGCCGGCAGGCTGGCGCGAAGGAAGGAGAGAAATGCAAATGGTTTTTATCCTCCTTTCTTTTAAACGCTGAGACCAGCCTTGACAGCCTCTGAAAATAAATGGCACTGACTCGCTGGGATTTCAAATTCCGTGATTAAGGGCTGAAGCAAATACTTTTTCCCTCCCTCCCTCCCTCCCTCGCCCCCGCCCTCCCTCCGTGGGCTGCTGGAGTGGCGCGGGCCGGGGACAGCTCTCTGCGCGCCTGCCAGCAGCTCTGATCCGCCGCCCGCCGCCCGCCCGCAGCGCTGCCGCGGCTCCCGGGCTGTTTATCAGGAGCGCTCACGCTGCGGCAGCGAGAAAGCAGCTCAAATCCCCTCCGAGCCTCCGCCGCCCCTCCTCGCGCCTGCCCGCCACACGCACACAGACATGTGGACACAAAACACACATGCATATGTGCCTAAAGGCACACGCGTGCACGCACACTCGGACACACATGCACGCGGCACAATGCACACACACGCCCATGTGCACACAGTCCCCCCCGCCCAGCGGGCTCTCTGCCTGCTCCTCAACCAAAGTTGGGAGGATGAGAGGAAGAGGGGAAAAAGGGAGGGAATGCAGAGAGGAGGGCGAGGGGCCGGGAGGAGAGAGGTTTGCAGGGGTGCCTCACAGTTTGTAGGGGTGCCTTCCAGCACGAGTGCCCCTCTCCTGAACTGCCAACTGCTCCCCACCCCCAGCTCCTGAGGCCTCAGTCTTCTTCCTGCTCGGGTTCTGCTGGCACCTGGGGTTGCACCTTGATGGACTGGTATTCCCTGGAAAACGAGGGGCTGACACGAGAGGGGCCTCAGTGTGGCCACCAGTGCTGTGCGCCGCAGGGCACCAGGCAGAGTTGGGGGGCAGCGCCTTGGATCCCCAGGGAGGGGGCTGCTTCCCTTTCCCAGGTCTGAAAGCTGGGGCGCAGCAGCATTGCAGCTGGGAAGAGGGACAGTCCCGGTCAGTCTGCAGCTGGCGGGGGGCGGGGGGTGGGGGGGGCAGAGAACCTCCCCTGGTTCTGCAAGGGCCACCTCTGCTCAGAGTCAACACCCCAAGCGACGCCCCAGCCGCTGGCTGTGGGGTGACCCTGCTGATGGAGGTGCCACCCCGTGTGCTCAGGTGCCGGCTAGGGGGCTCCACTCCCCTGGGCCCTCATTCCTGGGAGCCGACAGAGGGCGTGAGGTGTAAAGCAAGGTCTCCCTTGGGGGCCCGTTGGCTGTTAGCAATTCCCAGCAACGGGAAAGCTGGGCACAGCCTTCCTGGGCAACCTCTGGCGGGCACCAATGGAGGGACTGGCACTACGCATGGGTGCGTGGCAATGCCGGGCAGCCGGCCGGGGCAGGGGCGGGGGGGGGGAGCCAGGCCAGATCTGCAGAGTTGGGGCACCCCCGCACTCCCCTCCACACACACTGAAGCCTGTGCCTCCTAGGTAAGTCTCTGCCAGGAGAGAGGCAGGGTGGGCGACGGGGGCGGGGGGGGGGAGGTGGGGTTCGGGGGGGGAGAGTACGAAGAGTAGCAGGGACATGAAGACGCTTATCCTGCTTACAGAGCCCAGTGCTATACTCCACACACTGCGAACAAACCCATTTTACAGATGGGACAAGCTGAGGCTCAGGGGAGGGAAGTGACTTGTCCAAGGTCTCCTAGCTGCGAAGAGGCAGAGTCAGGATTCAAACCCGCCTTTCCTCATTCTGCCCCTCAAGGCAGAGACGTCACAGAATCTCGTTTGTTCCTTATGTGCAAAATTATTAGGCTGAACTGTGTGGAAGTGCCGGTATCCAGCCATTTTGACCTACAGAATCCTCAAAACCGCAGTTGAACTCGCCAGCAGGACTAGCACATCTGCTCACTTCCTGGTCGGTAAGGCTCCAAAGCAACGCCCAGTGCCAATGGGCCGTCCTGTGCCTCCTTGGTGCGTAGAAGCCCCGCGCTTTCGTGTGCCCCGGGATGACCTGGCCCCGCTGCGGGTGGGAGCTTCAAGGAGGGTGGGCCTCCACCCAGAGAGGCTGCATTCCCAAAGCCACCCGCCGGGTGGTTTTAGACCTGCCCTGGAGTCTCTCCCTTCCGCCTCCTTCTGCAGAGGCCGGGCCCTGGGGGGTCATGGCCAGGTTTAATGAAGAAAAGTACAGCACGCCCCGTTACACTGACATTTTGAATAAACACTGAATGACATGTTAGCTTAAGAAAGTCCCACGCAAATACATAGGGCAAAAAATTATTCCTGGTTTATCTGAGATCCACCTTTAACTGGCTGCCCTGTATGCTATCTGGCCACTCGATCTGGGGTTCTTCTAAAATCGGGTGCTCTTCCATCCAGAAACCTAACAACAGGCAGGCACAACACGGGCGCCCCTGAAATTGGGGCCCATCTGGATGGATAAAGAAGCTTGCGGCCGGGGCTGAAGCGGGCGCCCAGACGGCGGCTTCGGGACCACAGTCAGCCATGGGAGGCCGGGCTCCACGCAGACGGAGAGGTGGGATGGAATGAAACGAAAGCTGAGACCTTTAGGAGAACTACGTGTGCAATCTCCCAAACACCCTTTCCTCTGGCCCTCCTCTATCTGAGTCCAGAAAATCCAAGCTCTCAATTTCTCAGCTTCCCTTGCAGCTATGGGGAGGCATGTGACCCAGTTCTGGCCAATGAGATGAAGGCAGGAGATCCTGGGGAAGGTTTCCCTTCTTGAATTAAAAGGCAAAGATTTCAAGGAAAACATAGTTCACCCGGCCCCTGCTCTTCCTGCCTGGGATGTGGGTGCGATGGCCAGAGGTGGAGCAGCCATCTATGACCGTGAGACGTTCCCGAGGGCCCCACGGGGGACCAGTGCCAGGTGCTTGGCGCTGGCAATCCCACCCAGGTCTTACAGCGTAATAGACAGTGTGACACCTTTAAACCCACCTTTTGGGGGGACGACATTCCTTTGTTGGAAGATCATGTCTGTGTGTTTTAAAATGTAATTATTTCATAAAATGAAGTGAGAGTTAATGCTGGGGTTTTTAGTGCATATTTTTGTTTTGTTTGTTCTCCCTAACACCCTTTCCTAGCAAAATTAAAAATTAGCCCGGCTGGGGTGGCTCAGTGGTTGAGTGTTGACCCATGAACCAAGAGGTCGCTGGTTTGGTTTCCAGTCAGGGCACATGCCTGGGTGGTGGGCTCGATCCCCAGTGCGGGGCAGGGGGGGGGGGCATGCAGGAACCATCTAATCGATGTTTCTATCTTTCTATCCCTCTCCTTTCTTTTCTTCCTAAAAAAAAATCAATAAAAAAACATATTTTTTAAACATTTAAAAATTAGCATCAGTTTATCAGTCCCCCAAGTTTTCTTTGGAAATTGTATTCGTCTCTTAAACCCGAAAGCTTGGGGAATGTGCCCAAGAACCCCTCAGTTCACTCCTGCACTGGGCTCCAGTGGGAGAGGACACAGAGGAGACGGTCCCTGCCAGGGCCGATGGCCCAGGGGCTGCTGTTCCAGGTCCCTGAGCTTTGGGGCCCAAGGGCCTGGCATTGG